>NC_086357.1:5671569-6271569 GCF_036324505.1 Eleginops maclovinus | reverse complement strand
TTCTGACAGTCCAAATGAACACACTCTCATGCCCTTCCTAGAAAAATGATAGCAGCATTCCTGCGTTAAGATGTCATTTCCTGTTCCGGCACAACATGTTTACTTGACTGTGGTCTGTGCAATGGGAACCAACAACACTAGCGATAGTATTGAATGTCAACTATAAAGTAAGAAGAATGAAGCACAGTGACACACTGTCCCTTTAAGGAGCTGGTGACTGTTGGATTAACTAAACTCAAAGGATTTACCTCCAGCCAGGTAGCCCGGCTGTGCCAGGCTAATCCTGACCGCTGGCAAAGCTAATTAAGAATTACAGACGGTGTGCTCAGCGTTTCTCTGCCTCTCACTCCCTCATGTGTGTTTGTTAAACAAACTAGTGTCTTCTGTTAGTGTGCACGCTCCTTCCAACCACATATACATCACTGATACGACACTGATACTGTTTTATTTAATACCAGGACAACACGACTGAACCTGTACCAGTATGTCTTTAAATCTGAATCAATTTGCATGAAGACTTCTATGCCTGTGGATAAGGCATTGCATTCTGTTTCAATTAGAATTAAGTCTTTGACTGTTAAAGTGGGTTAGTTCCCATGCTGGAAGCTCTGAATAGCTACAAGGGGTTTGGTTTGAAAAATCAGTTTGAACTTCAATATCACTAAATCCTGAAAGGTGATGAGGTAAACTGCACACATCCCAGCCAGTCTTTGATGCTTTATACCAAAGGATAGAACAAGAGATGAGAGAAGCAAAAGTTCTAATGTTGGAAAATCCAGTTTGCTTACTGCTGCCGAGCAGACAGTTTGCTTTTCACTCTGTTAGTGATTCATCACTTTCTGTCCTAAGAAGTGTATGTGCCAACACCACAATGTAATCTGGGCCACCAGATTGTAACTCGGTTATTGAGGATGGACACCATCCTCTTGCCTATTCAGAACAACGTTTTACACAAATATATCACCACATAGGTTTGAATTATTATTGGTCCAACACAAACACAGCCGGTTTGGTCTGTACCTCGTGGATGAACCCTCCAATATCTCCTGGGTGGGGGGCAGCAGAGCGGATAGGGTACTGGTGGTCATGGTGGAGGGGCCTCTCATCCATTCGTCTGATCCCCACCTTGATACACTCTGGCTCCAGGGCATCAGGCTGCTGAAGCTGACTCAGGTCGTAGTCCTAAACACACACAAAACCAATCATTTACATGTTGCTATTACAGTCAGCAAGTTAAGGTCATTTTATTTATACAGCCACATCAGATAAGTTACCAATTATATACAGCCCCTCAATTAATTATGAGGACATCTTTCTTGCCTTTCTGTTTATTAGTCAGCGTAGCTGGACTGAAAAGCAAAGGAATCACGATGAAAAACGACTGATTGATGGTAAATACCCCTTCAAGGTGAAGCATACTAGCAACAAGAGTCTGCAGCATGGTTTAATAATGTGAGGCTGCAGTGGGCTTAATGCTAATATCAGCCTGCTTCCATGCTCACAGTGAAACTGTTAGCATGCTATCAGGCACATAATGACACTGTTTGTATGCTAACATGCAAACAATGAGACTGTTAGAATCAAAATGTTTTCACAATGACACTGTTAGCATCTTGACAGGCTCATAATGACACTGAAAGTATGCTTACATATTTACAATGATACTGAAATTATGCTAACATATTTACAATGACACTGAAAGTATAATTACATATTTACAATGATACTGAAATTATGCTAACATACAGTGGGGCAAAAAAGTATTTAGTCAGCCACCAATTGTGCAAGTTCTCCCATTTAAAAAGATGAGAGAGGCCTGTAATTTTCATCATAGGTATACCTCAACTATGAGAGACAGAATGAGAAAAAAAATCCAGGAAATCACATTGTAGGATTTTTAATGAATTTATTTTCAAATGATTGTGGAAAATAAGTATTTGGTCAATAACAAAAGTTCATCTCAATACTTTGTTATATACCCTTTGTTGGCAATGACAGAGGTCAAACGTTTTCTGTAAGTCTTCACCAGGTTTTCACACACTGTTGCTGGTATTTTGGCCCATTCCTCCATGCAGATCTCCTCTAAAGCAGTGATGTTATGGGGCTGTCGCTGGGCAACACGGACTTTCAACTCCCTCCAAAGATTTTCTATGGGGTTGAGATCTGGAGACTGGCTAGGCCACTCCAGGACCTTGAAATGCTTCTTACGAAGCCACTCCTTCGTTGCCCTGGCGGTGTGTTTGGGATCATTGTCATGCTGAAAGACCCAGCCACGCTTCATCTTCAGTGCCCTTGCTGATGGAAGGAGGTTTTCACTCAAAATCTCACGATACATGGCCCCATTCATTCTTTCCTTTACACGGATCAGTCGTCCTGGTCCCTTTGCAGAGAAACAGCCCCAAAGCATGATGTTTCCACCCCCATGCTTCACAGTAGGTATGGTGTTCTTTGGATGCAACTCTGCATTCTTTCTCCTCCAAACACGACGAGTTGAGTTTTTACCAAAAAGTTCTATTTTGATTTCATCTGACCATATGACATTCTCCCAATCCTCTTCTGGATCATCCAAATGCCCTCTAGCAAACTTCAGACGGGCCTGGACATGTACTGGCTTAAGCAGGGGGACACGTCTGGAACTGCAGGATTTAAGTCTCTGGCGGCGTAGTGTGTTACTGATGGTAGCCTCTGTTACTTTGGTCCCAGCTCTCTGCAGGTCATTCACTAGGTCCCCCCGTGTGGTTCTGGGATTTTTCCTCACCGTTCTTGTGATCATTTTGACCCCACGGGGTGAGATCTTGCGTGGAGCCCCAGATTGAGGGAGATTAGCAGTGGTCTTGTATGTCTTCCATTTTCTAATAATTGCTCCCACAGTTGATTTCTTCACACCAAGCTGCTTACCTATTGCAGATTCAGTTTTCCCAGCCTGGTGCAGGTCTACAATTTTGTCTCTGGTCTCCTTTGACAGCTCTTTGGTCTTGGCCATAGTGGAGTTTGGAGTGTGACTGTTTGAGGTTGTGGACAGGTGTCTTTTATACTGATAACGAGTTCAAAAAGGTGCCATTAATACAGGTAACGGGTGGAGGACAGAGGAGCCTCTTAAAGAAGAAGTTACAGGTCTGTGAGAGCCAGAAATCTTGCTTGTTTGTAGGTGACCAAATACTTATTTTACAGAAGAATTTACCAATTAATTCATTAAAAATCCTACAATGTGATTTCCTGGATTTTTTTTTCTCATTCTGTCTCTCATAGTTGAAGTGTACCTATGATGAAAATTACAGGCCTCTCTCATCTTTTTAAATGGGAGAACTTGCACAATTGGTGGCTGACTAAATACTTTTTTGCCCCACTGTATTTACAATGACACTGTTAGCATTCTGAGGGTTAAACATCTGTTCAATGTGAAGTTCACCATTTTAGCTTCAATATTAGCTTAGGCTAGTACAGCTGAAGCAGAGTCAATTCAGCTAGGTAGCCTACTTAGTCACAAAGAAGAGACATGATGGTAGGGCAATACTACATTTCAGTGGATTGACACAATAATTGGAAACAACTGAATAGAATCCCACATTATTCTACATGACTTCCTATTGCATTTCATTTATTTGTCTCAACCACACTTCCTGTGTGTTTGGTGAAAAGTAAAGGCAAAAAAAAAAGAGACAAGATCCTATCATTTACAGATGATTTTTTCTCTAAAGCTGGTGGAACAAACCAGTGAAAGCCAGAAATCTCTCCATGCAGCTTTGACGCTTCCCCTAACCTAGACCACAGCATAGTGAAAATCTTAAAAGGAAAGTTCAGATGACCTTCATTATACTTATGTCACTGCACAGATCTGACCTACTGTATTTTCAGGTGGATGAGTTGTTTTACTCTACTTAAATCTGTGTGGTAATTTGCTGGTGATAGGGACTTTCACTCAAAATCCAACAGTGTACAGCTATCATTGAAAACATCATATAATTAAATGCATAAAATACGTAATGGTGGGGACCATACTGTAGCCAAATAGGAATCCACTTTAAACTCTGAATTGCCACAAATATGACAAGCCCTGATGCAATTATGCAATGATGTAAAGACAATTAATGGTTTGGCAGGATTTAGTAAATTGTGGCTTTTATTTCTACATGTTACTGATTATAAGTTAGATAATTACTTGATTAATGACAATCTGCAAAAGACTGGACTACATTTTTAGTCCTTACAGTATGTATACCAATATAACTTATACTGTTACTAAAAAAGTGAGTATTATGCATTGTGACCCCGCACTGTCCTAAACCATTAATTCAACTTCACACATTTCAAATTGAAAAGACATTGGGCTGCTGGTAATTCAAAATTCAAGCTCAAATAAAAATAAAGATACATTTCCAAATCCTAATAAACCATTGTATAGATGGCTGTAAAAATCACAGGACGGCACGAAGCTCTTAACACAAAACATTACTAGGACGACATGGAACAAAGACAATACCTACTTATCCCCCTCCGATGCAACAATTATAATTTCTCCCACACCTTCCGTTCTAAGAAAGAAGTAAACCCCCTCAAATGCTTTTTATTTAGCATCTACTTACACCACAGTGCCTCTTTCCCTTTCTCTCACACATCAGCAGAGTGAGCCTGCCGAGGGGAAGTGTGTGTGTCACGGCCTCTGATCTGTTCTTGTTGAATGGTAGTGTCTGAGTCATTGCAGCAACCATCCAGGAACCTTTTTCTTGCTCTCTGGTCTCCAGGGATATCGACTAAAGCAGCCTTTTCAGGACATTAACAGCCTGCTGGAGACTGACCTTGGGCTTTGTTCACAACAATGGAGCCCGACAAAATACTTTTCTCACAAGAGACGCTGAGGGCCCTGCAGAGAAAATAAATGCTGCGTGTGTCTTCTTGTATTTCTATACTTACAAAGACCTGATAGAATTATGTCCTTTTGGTTAGGACTCTTTACTTCTTTAAAGAATTGATCTAAATAACTGCTTTATACCAGGAGTTGTGCATGTTTAGCCTGTAAACTATCAACATTATTCTTATGTTTGAGTGTGTGTTGCTGCGTTTTGAAAAGTATTTCCTTCCACAAAGTTATGCTATTATATTAATTCAATTATTTTATTGTTAATTGTGTATGATAAGACAAAAGTACTTATTTAATGAGTCTGCACTGCGTTACAGTATGACAGCTTATTAACAGCTGGATGGATGGATATCCAAAGTCAGCCTCTACTTTCTGGAAGTGGAGTTTCATTATTTATAGCATTATTTGGAAATTAAAGACTCAGGAAGGTAATAACATTATGTGGCCATATAATCACTTAGTTCAGCCTTTATTGTATTTGTAACAATACATTTAAAGTTGTTCACAACAGGTCGCCTTTATGAATGTTTACCCTCTTCCATTAACTGTCATTTGGAAAAGAGTGCCAATACAAATTTGACTACGTTTGAAAAAATCTTCAGTTCTTACATTCAATTATAGGATTTAATGAGACAGGTTCATTAAATCCTACCTTACAAATTGAAGAAACACTATAGAATGTTGATAATGTTTATTCTAAGTTTAACCAACAAAAGGGGTGACCCATTTGAGTTCCAAAAGGTTATTCAATTCCAAGCTACCTAAGTAATACTCTTACCCCTTAAAAGGCTATTTTGTGTAACTTTGTTTATGAATTACAGACTCCGATGGTTGAAATTATATTCATAGAGGTTAAGGGTGTCTGTACTTGCAGGAACAGCTGTGTATGGATAAAAATATACTGTGTAACTCCTTTCCTTTTTACATCCACCGTAACAAGCTGCTGCTGTGAAAAGTAAAGCGTGTCGTCTAGTCTGCTGGAGATATGAGGGTTAAGCATTTTTCCCGTGTGAAGCAGCTTATGTGCTTGGCACCAGCCGAGGAGTTGAGAGGAGGGACACAGGAAATTGTTCTCCAACAGAAAGCAATTAATCCTGTTTCTAGGTCCTCTTTTGTAGTACACTTAATCTTAGCCGCAGGACAGATGATTTAAAACTGTTCAGAGGCAAGAGTGTGTGTCTGTGTGGCAACATTATGTGTATTTACTGTTTGGATTGTTACTGAGAATATGAGTGTTTGAGTACAGTAAGAGCAGCTTGACGACAATTCCTGTAACAAACCTCGCTGGCATTAAGGGAAACCCCCAAAAACTGCTATTTTAAAACATTTTTAGTGTGTGTATGTGTGTGTGTGTGTGTGTGTGTGTGTGTGTGTACCTGGTCCTCCTCTCCCCCTCCCTCCTCGTCATATTTCAGGATGTTGTCGCGGACATCGTCCTCTGGGTCGATGAGGAGCTGCTTGGCCTGGCGCTCCTTATCCCTCCTCTTCATCCACATCACAAACATCAGCACCAGCACTGCAAGACAAGCCAAGCACAGTGTTTAATGTCACTCTTACTCAACACAATCGACCACACGCTGGGTCTTGACAGGCTTCCAAAGGAGCCTGAGAAAGAACAAAACCAAACATCCCACAGCTCCACTAGCAAGTCAACAAGCCAAATATGTTCTGTGCACGTCAACATCTTGGGGCTTTTTCAGAGGCCAGAATCTTCATCTGGGTTTAGATTATTAATAGCAAACTGCTCAAATTGTGGCCATTACTCAGCAAGTCACCTGACTCTACATTCTGATTGGTCAATTTGGACTTACAGAGGTCTGTTATTTCTCGATAGTAGAATCCTAAGTTGCTAAGGAAGCTCTGATCAAGAGACCACGTGCAGTCATATCAATCCGCAGAAAGAAGTCCTGTCAGTTGAATGTCATCAAAAACACATTTGTTTTCATCAATAAAAAAAACTCTTTAGGATACTTCTAAATTGACCCTAGCAAAGAAAAAAGAAAAAGAAGAACAAGAAAAAAGAGAAGGAAAAAAGTTTGAGACAGAGAAGAAGACAGACAGGAAGTAGCTAACAGAAACACAGCATGGGCTCTGGGAGTGATTAAAGACTGGTTAATGAAAAAGAAAATGTCAACAGTCTTGAATGGTTACAGAAAACCTTGATCAGTGCAGCCGTTCTTTAAGTTGTATCATTGTCGCTTCAGTTAGTCATATGTAGTAAGTAATACAATTATTATCACATCAAAAAAAGCATTTTAAAATCTCTTTGTAAGTTAATATTTAAAAAGCAGGAGAATGTGTAGCGGACCGGACATTATGCTGAATGGATGAGACAGATTCATTGGTGGACGGCCATTGCATTTTTCAAGATTAACCTGAAGAATTGAAAGAGGATAATGTTCATTCGTTCTTTTCTTTTGCTATTTATCTTGAACACCACTCCACTTCAGGTAAAAAAAAATAAAAAATAAAATAAAAACTGGCTGAGGTTTGAAAATCCCACCTTGACTCAACTCCTCCTTTTAGTGATCTCAAGTCAAAAAGGGTGCTCTTAAACACCACAAGATATAACATTTCGATTTGTAATGGCAAACATATCTCTACATTGTTCAACTTTTGAACACCTGAAACACATCCCACTTACTAAATCACAATGTTGCTGATATTTGTAGACCAATATTTTATTCAGCAAGTTTTAAGAATATGCTCTACAATGATTAATGCTAAATATGTATCACAACTGCAATGCCAATTGTATGTCCTCAACATGTATGTAGACAAACATAGTTGAAGCTAAACAACAACTTACATCTGATGGTATGGGATTGTGTATTTTATAGAACGGAAGCACACAGCTCTTCAAGACAACTGGTGAATGTAATGAATCAAATGAATCTTTGATGGTAATAACGTGATTTATGATAGAAGCTGTGCATGTGTTCGGTAACCGTTGTATCTAATGGACACAGAGTTAAAACCTTAGTAATACCGATACAATCCCTAGAGGTTGATTTGAGGAATGACTCATCACCATTAGTCACACTTTTCAGTGAAACCAAAAGGGGAGGATGTTTGAGAGTCAACAATTAACTCATCCAATCTTTCTAAAATAACAGCTTGTGCCAGACACCATAACAGCCCCCAAATGAGCCTGGTCTGAGGGCTTCGGTTGTCTCTGTTCCTCCTCCTCTTTCTTCAAACTCTCCATGAACTAAAGTGTCCAACATTTAACACACCTGCTGATAGTGGTGCCATAGCAACAGTCAAATGTTTGAATAGAAAAGTCTCAGAAAATCATTTATTAAAGAAACATGCTGCTCTATAGCTTTCAATAAATGTGGACCAAACAAAGAAGAGGGTTTTAAACACTGCAACATTCATACCAATGAATCACTCAGAAAAATGTTTTAATCTTTTTAAAACCTTGAAAAATTGAATAATCTTTTCTAGCAATTTCAGGTAGGAACGGAACATGAAAAATGTTTCTGATCAGAAGTAACACGTCAAGTGCCACTGTATACCTTCTCTTTCATTTTGAAGTAGTACTATACATAGCCTGTACAATTTCAACGCATACTTCAACTTCTTTAGGCACTCACTTTTTAACTGACACTTCATCTGTATTCAGCAATTCCATTTAACGCTACACTTGACCCCTTTAGCACAGTTGGATTTCATCACTATCCTAAATTTTCCTTCCTGAGTGTAACACTGATCATATTTCTGCCAGCACAGCCGGCAGAGCTCTGGCACTGGGTCCGTTATTTTTTTTAAAGTTCAGTTACTAAAGGTGCTTTTATTGCTATAGCCTTATCAAACATCTTTGATTTGATCTAAAAAAGAAAAAAAAAAGCCTGTATGAGTCAGAGCTCCATCCTGAGAGCTTTTCCTTGTTTTAAGTATGTGATGCAATCCTTGCGTGCATCCGGCTGAGGCTGTACTTCTTTTGTACTTACCACTCATCAAATCTCTAAGGACACAGGGTGCTGTCTGCTGTACAGATTGTGAAGCCCACTGCAGTACATTTGTAATAGTGAAATTGAGCTATTGATACCACATTTCATTTGGTTTCCTTTGTTAAACAGTCCTGCTGATGCACTTTAAATCGAATGCCTGATGCAGTAAACCCCAGTGCATGATTACTTGGACATAATCATTTATTATTTTCCCAAATGAGCACTCAGAAGGAGCTGAGTTTCTCTGTTTGTCCACCCCGATGTCACCTTGAATCATTACAGTGAGGAAGCAGCTCTAAAAGGCTCTGCCCAGTGTCCAAACACATCAAGTGCGACTTGTTAACAGGCACACACTTCATGAAAAACTGCAACCGGCCCGACATTCACACTTGGGATTAGAGCTGGGACCTTTGCCATGGCAAACCTATGCTTAACCAAACACTCAGTGACTGATGCTAGGTGCTGGCAGCAGCTACAAAATGGACCAAAGGTGCTGATTTACTTGCCTTTAATAACAACTGCCAACAATGGATGAGTAAAAGTATTCCTTTTCTTTCCCGCAGCTATACTAAGGTATTCTGGGACAAGATTTTGCCGTAAGGAGCCTACAGGCTGTGTTAGGGTTCTCACTGAGTTCACACCCTCCCCTTTCCCACGTCAACTGCCATTGCTCGTTCGTGTGGAGCAGCAAACACATTAAGTGCTGTTCATAACCAACTGGTGGGGACTGGGAGTGGGTAACTGAACCCTCGACCGGCAAGTCGGCATCAACCAAGCCCCCAGGAAGTGCGCCAGAATTCAAGACACATCTTCGTAGTGGACAAAAGGTGTTACTATATCTTATCTGTCAGTCCGAGATGTCATTGGGCCCAAAAATACATTTTCCCATTGACTCACATGGGAATGAGCCATATTGACTTCATTTGCCACTGAACAAATTTCAACCTGCTAACCTACCTGACGTTGAACAAGCTGTTTACAAAATCAGAGAGACATTATATATTGTCATATAGATGTTAACAACTTTAGGGTTGGATTGTATTTTTGAGGTGATGATTCTAAACAATGTTTTGGACAGTTACGACAGTTCCTTTTACTGACAGTTTGGCCTCGTCTTTATTTACATCCTCCACTTTTAAGAAGGGGCATAATTGAGTCTGACTACAGTGTGCAGGTGAGTTCACTTCATCAAAGAGTGGGTGTAGGGCCATCATAGTTGTTGACTCTGAATCATCTTTGTGTTCAATTTTGTGGCTACAGTGGTCCTTTTTTTTCTCGTACACCTCTTTGTACATTTACAACCAGGCTCCAGGCCAGTGGGTTCGCACTTTACTGTGTAGAGCATGTTCCAGCCTGACGCAGAGACTGTAGATATAGACTAAGATTAGGATAAAGAAACACTTTAATGTCAATATAAGGTTTGTTCTTATAGGCGAAAAATACATACCTATACATATCTATTAGTGGAGAGGTGCCAAGAGGCTGCCATCCAATGATTTGCCGCCATGGAGCAGTTGGGGTTTGGTGCCTTTGGTCAGGGTTAGGGTTAGGGGCTGGGGAGCATTTGGGGGTTTGGTTTCTTGCTCAAGGGCATATCAGCATTTCCCAGTTGGCGTACTGGCACCTGTCCAGCTACCAATCCACATTTTGGTCAAAAACTTTGACACTTTGGTTCCCAAGTCAATTCCCTACAGACTGAGCCACTGATGCACTGTACCTGCTACACCAAGTATGTTTTGTAATGTAAGATAGTCACCGAAGATGTCAGCTTTACAATTATAAACATGTATTATTCATATGTTATGCATGTTGGAGGCTCACCTAACAGTATGATGATACAGATGAGGATGGCGATGATGGCACCGGTGCCAAGTCCAGCGGCGATGATTCGCTCCATGTCCACACAGTCTCCATGGTGATCGCACTGGCAGACCTTGACCCTCAGGTAGGACGTGTTGAACAATGGCAGGTTTCCAGAGTCTGTGATCAGGATGGGAACCTCGTAGATCCCGCTAGCCAGAGTGCCAATCCTCAGTCTGAGCTGGGCGTACTCGCCTACATGATGGAAGGTTGGACAGATGGAGAAAATCATTGGCACGGTTGTTTTTTTGTTCCTGGCTAACTTACAGACTTGATCATTTGTATCCTCATACCCTTCAAATCAATTAAACTTGGAGGGCCCTGGTTGTAACTGGATAAACTGGGGTTTCCTTTAATTGCAAAAATAATTTGGTGATATCTGCTCAGTTCTGTTCTGAATATTTCCCCCTACTCACTAACATAGAAACAGGTATAGAAAGGGAAACCACAACTAAATAGCTACTTCAACAAAATGCAACTTTTCCCCAGCAAGTCCAACAGCCTCAGATTTAACTTTTAACTTAACTTTAAAAAAAAAATGGTTGGTCTTGAATACAAGTTAGCTCTTAAGTCCATGAAATTCATTGTTCCCAAGCTTTTCATGAAGACATATTGTCCTATACTGACCGTTGATGCGGTGCAGCGTCCAGTTGCGGCGTACATCTGATGGACGATTGGCAAGCTCGAAGGCGAAGGGTCCAGCGTTAGGGGCCAAGTCGGGGTCACTGGCTGTGATGTTGATAGCGTTGGGATGAGGCTTCTCACACATTTCCACCTCAGGCGGGAATACATGTGGGGGGTTGTCATTTATGTCGATCAGGTACATCTGAAGGGTGCCTGTGCCACTGGCAGGCGGGATACCTGGAAATACAGAATGAACAGCTTCAGTATTAAACACTGACAATGCACAATATTTGTGAAACCAGTTATAAGCTTATTACAATCTGTGGTCTCTGCAGAGGCCATCAGTGATGTTAGTCAGTTCAAGTGAAGGATTGCCACCTTAGACCTGTATCTAATGTAATGTAAAAGATCAGAATCCTGTTTTTCCGTAAAGGTAGGTTTACACATACGGATACAATACAATACAATGTTGTTGTTTTTTCAACAACAACAAAAACACTATTTTAAAAGCAAAAAACTCGATCAATAAAATGTAATTCAAAATGAAAAAATTTAAAATAATGTTTTAAAGAAATATAAATATACCCGAAAAATAAGTTCAATAAAGAAAATGATGATTGACTTTGAGAATACATCTCCTGCCCATTTACCTGTCCCTGAAGTTGTTGGATTTAGTTTTTCTCTATTATAAGGGAAAAGATGCTTATCATAGCCAATGAACAAAAATGGGGTTTATTTTTTAATGATTGATGTGATAATGTCTGAAAATGTAACATGTTGAAATAAAATAGTGTTCAAAATAAAAAGAATTCCTCATCTAAAAAAGACGTTTTAATTCAACCACAAAATGCCAATTTTCATCGTAACATTTTAACGTGATGCCAGAAAACAATATTTCGTCAAAAACGGTATAATTACTACAAAAACATGAAAATGGTGTCAAATAGAGCGTCATATGGCATAGACATCTTTGTTTTTACGGAGCTCTGAATAAAGAGGGGATGGATGTCCGGTGGGTCTGCCAGTGGACAAGTGGCAGGCAGCAGGCTTACACTGAAACTGTGATTTCTGAATTAGATTGTTTCTTTTTCTGTCCTTTTCTTTTTTTCTATGTGACTCAGCAGATTTCAGACATGAAGAATTTTGGCCAGAAGTGATGTTAGCGCCCTCATATTATATTTTGTAGGAAAACCTACCAGTCCTACCACTGATTTGTTGACAGTGACAAACAGATTATCACCATATTTATCCTGTAAGGGAATGTTTAGTTTCAGTATGCCTTATGTCAGAGTTATACAGCACTCTCAATCATTCTCAGTTGATTTTTGGATTCAGCATATGCAGAATAATCAAGAATGTAGTTAGGGGAAATGAATGCATGGAGCTGACTTTAGAGTATGCACATTCTTTCAGCTTGCATATTGCAGTGACGAGGATACTACATCACATGGAAGTGAATGCACATTCTCTGTATTGTTCACACAGCATAAAGTGAAGCATGCTCAGTAATAGTTGGTAACCGGTGCTCATATGGTCACGACTGAGAAACTGCAGACTTGTAACCTTTAGCACAAGCCTGCGTGTGTTTGTCCTCAGTGTGTTTTTTTTTTAATCAGCAAGTGTGTGTGTGTGCTGGACAGAAATGTGCTAAGACAGTCTTAGGCACAGCGGGGTCTCTGTATGGAGAGGGTGCCGAGTGGATGGAGGGAGCCGCTGAATGACATTCCTCTTGAACAATTTTCCACTCTAAACAGAGAATCCTCTTTCCCATGGCTATAAAGCACAATTGTGACCAGGACAAGAGCAGGACCTTGGGAATGATGTAATCAACAGGCAGGGAAACAGCTCAATTAAAAATCAATGAGTGTACTGTGTCTGTGAAATCCTCCCCGATCAAGACATTTCATTGTGGGAATAAAGAATTGAAATTTAATTAAAGGTAGACAGCCAAATCTGTTGTCTAGAGAAGAAGTCTTCCTCTTCCCATTATGTGAAATAAGAGCTTTACTTTAGGCTTGAGTCATGATAAGTTGGAAACCAAGCCTAAAATGTTGTATTTAACTGGGATGTTTGTATGACACAGCAGTGTTGTCCAACTACAGTGTTGTGACATCATGCTGTTACTCTGCAATACTTCATATATATTTAAACTATTTCAAAAACCTTAATGGTGAATCGTAATTAAGTTAAGTTCATAAATACAAATACTGAAGTTTATCATTGAACATTCTTATTAATCTGGTTGCAATTTCCGGCCAAAAAGGACGCTGGGTGAAAAAACAGATCTCTACTTTTAAAGATTCTCCTATAGGACACATTTGCCATGGGGGCCCGTTTCCAGGAGTGACATCACACCTTTAGACACACCAAATGGCATGGGTCGAAGCCAGGTCCCATGCGGAAGGCTATTTTCTGTCCGTGCACATCTGACATAATCGAACTATGTAGACAAAATAAGTATGCAACAAAAAGAAAACAATAATTATAGAATGGTACTGCCGCATGTAGTCAGAGAACCTGATTCTGACTTGTTTCTGCAACGAATCCAAAAATATTAAATATGAGTTTCTTCCTTTTGGACCCAGATTCTTTTCTCAAAGATTTCTGAGCAATTCTGAATACCGAAGCAGATCTCGGTGCCATTTAACTTTGTTTGAACACATAAATAACTTCATGTAAATAATTTGAAATGTTTCCTAGACTTTTCCTGATGCCCAGTATTTGACAATAGTATGCTGATACTACATTTCCCAGCAGCATTTAGATATGCTAGCTGTTTTCAAAGTCATGTCATGTTCACAGCAGTGAACTTTTTAAGCAGATAAAGCAACTAAATACTACAAAAGTAAAAGCCAAATGCTTGGAATTAAATATCTATTATATACTTGTGTAATAAAAAGTAATAAAATAGTGCACTTATTTATTATATTTCTGAATAGCTAGCATTGTACCTTTCCACTTTTAGTTGCATTGCTGGTTAATGGTGAGATTGGAAAGCAGCATTTATTATTTATTTTCTGTTATTTATAAAACTGTGACAGGACAAATTAAATAATCTGAAACACTGGGGAGGGATGGAAGTGCACCGCTGTGAAGGAAAAGGGGTGCACAACACACAACCACACAAGAGTTTCATTGCAAATGCGGCACAATAATCTTTTTATCATGAGTGTCTTCTTTCCATAATTGTTGAAAGATTAAATCATTATAGAAACATTAGATTGGAAGAAAGTGATTAATCACCCAGGCATTGTGTTTGTAGTGATGATGAGCTTATAGCTTCACAAGCTACAGCTTCCAAGTAACACTGCTCTCATCTACAGAGGCTAGACAGTGAAACAAACACCACTGAAATTATTGAAGCAGAGAGAACAAAGTCCAACTGTGTGTGTGTGTGTGTGTGTGTGTGTGTGTGGGGGGGATTACTGCAGGACATTGTAGTCTCACCATTATCAGAGGCCATGAAGGTAACGTTGTACAGGTTGTTCTTGACGTAGGGAGACTCTCGGTCGAGGATGGCGATGGTGGAAATCCGACCGTTAACAGGGTCAATCTCCAGCCAGTTCGCAGGGTCGGACATCTTGGAGTACCTGGATGCAGAGGGTGAGAGACGGCATGAGGAAGCAGCACAGAGAGGCTTCTTTATCTGCGTCGCTGGCCCTGGGCCAAGCAGCTACTGGGAAGCTGATATATGGAGGCTGCAGAACTCTCACGAGGCAGCCACAATTCATCCATTTATTCTCACTGGAAATGTTTCTAACTTTAACTTACATACAAATATGATTGTTGGTTAATAAATGTGAGCAGAATAGAGCTTCGCAAATCCCCTTGACCTGCTGATGAAAGATGTTAACATAATTTACTCATACTTCCACATCTGAAATAGCTTAAAATGAGGCACAGTTGTGAATTTATTATGAATAAACTGTAAAATTTCACAACACATCTGTCAATATGCCACAATAAACCATTCATAAAAAGGAAAGATTGTCACTTCGTTTTATTTTGAATAGGTGAGATAAAGAGTTGAAAGGCACAGTTATGAATAAATGGAGCTGCCCCGACAACAGCGACACAAATGAACAAATCAAACCCAAACGCTCCCTCTGATGCGCACCACAGTGCACAATACTCTCTTTTAGTGTGTGCAATTTTTGGTGATCACAGTGTGCGTCCACCATTGGCTGTTGCTAGGCTACAAAGACTTGAGCTCCACATTTAGAAACAAATAGTGGGATGTAAAATAAAAGAAGGCCGGGGACAAAAAAGCAGCCGTCCTGCAGGCTCTGCACTCAGTCTGGTTGTTGGTGGTTAAGTGCCGCAGTGGCAGGAAAGATATACATTTCCTCCTATCAAGATGTTTGTAGAAAGAAAAGTCTAGGCATCTTTTATCAGCGTTTATTTCAGAATGGGGCTGCCACAGAAAACAGCATGCTGCCATCGCTAAATGAGGTAGTAAAACTTTACCCTGCTGCAAATTAATTTGCATAATTTAATATGGTCACTGAAGCGATATCTCAACAAAGAAAACAAAAAGGTCCTGCTCATTAAGAGAGGGAAACTTCCACACACTGAAATCAGCTTTAAGGATCATTATAGGATTAAATGATGTGCATACCCTGCAGAACCTGAGCTGTCAATAGCAAACACTAACTCATGTTGCCTTCGCCTTGCTAGTTATTCTCACGGTGCCTTTGCTTAAAAACCCCTCCAACAGGAACTGAATCATTCCGTTGCAATGAATGTCAGCGTGGTTGGAACCAACACCAGCAGTTGACCATTACATTTTGTCGAAGCACTGACTGACTTCATAGAGCAATTGCTTCTGAGAGTGTCAGGTTGACAACTTTTCCAAACATCTTGCTTAAACTCATCTCAAACTTGCCTGACGAACCACACAAACCACCAAATCATCCCCCAACCAATGAACAGATTACCTAACCCACCCAAATACCCATATACCAGCCAATCAGCCAACCACCAAACCAACCAAGCAGACAAACTACTGAATAATCCACCAATAAACCCAGATCAAACCAACCAACCAATCTGACTGATAATCAACCAACCAACCAGACACATTTAGGAATAATCCACAAATCAAATCAACCCATTGACTAACCAACCAACCTATCTACCCACCATTCAAGATATAAATTAGCCAACCAGCCAATCAGCCAGCCAACCAATTAATCAACCAACCACTAAACCCATTAACCAGTGAACCAATCTTACCAACCAACCAACCAACCAACCAACCAACCAACCAACCAACCAACCTACCTATTAATCAGCCAACCAGCCAGCCAACCAACTAACCAATAAATAATCCAACAACTAATCAACCTAATCACTCACCAACCAACCAACTGACCAACATTTGTTGATACCCCTTTATCCTTAGCAGGGTTGAAGTCAAATAGCAAGACAAAAAATAAGTAAAGATGGATACAGTGCAGAGTATAATTATTATTGTTTTATACTGTATGTTCTATAATAAAGACACAATTAATCCACCAACAGAATTGATTAGATTATTGAAAAGCAGTGTTACATTTAAAATACAAATCTAGTTAGCCAGTTAAGGCGAGGCAAGGCAAGGCACGTTTATTTATAAAGCACCTTTCAACACAAGGCAATTCAAAGTGCTTTACAAAAATGAAAGACATAGTTATGTTCAATATCAATCAGCCACACTGGTGAAAAGTAGATATTGAAACCCTAGAGGGCTCATTATCGTGTAAAATTATTATCAATGATGATGGTTTGGGCATGACAACTCTGAACAAACACTGGGCTCTTGATATGATCATTAGTAGTGGATGTGACATTTCAGCAGGTAGATACAATAACTGCTCTCATTTAACACTGAGCTCAAGAACTTTGATCCTTTATCTGAAACATTTGTATTCTCTGATTTAGAACTTTGTCACACTTTATTCATTTCAAAAGAAGTTCCAGGTCCCACTGGTTTTGACATCCTACTTAAACAAATGTACAAAGGTAATGAAGATTTGAGATTCGGCCACTGCAAATGATTTCCTAATAAAAGTCAAGAATGGGCTATGACAAGTCTTGCGGTCACAGAAAAGGCTTTATGCTAATTCTGACCTTTATGTAATCACAGTGTTCCAGCTACATGAAGATGTGCACTGTGTGAATAGACAAACAATATGGTGACTGAGTCAGAGTTGGCACTATACACATAATAGAAAATCAAATTTCCTTTCAAGCATTTTTTGTCGATAACGGTCTTGACTGTGACTTCAGAATTTATTTTAATTAATGCAAGGCTAATTTAAAATAAGAAGAGGCTACAGATATTCAAAGGCTCCTCTTATCAAAAGGTAGTAAAAGATCCATTCCGGACCTTACTTAACCCTGCACTATAGTTAAATTAAATGAATGCATTACAAATGTAATTACATTACACATTTGAATTATACTCTTTAAGTCAATACAATTCTATTTTTACCTACAGCTGAAACCCTGTATAATTTACTATCTAACTCAAATGAAAGCTTTTAAAGTCAGAGCCCCCGTCGGTGGACTTACCGGATAGTTTGTCTCAGGAAGCGGTCGGGGTCTTGAGCTGTGAAAGTGGTAAGCAGTGACCCTGAAGGCAGACCCTCCTCTAGTTTGATGGACTTCGGGTTGGGGCTGAACTCTGGACTCTCGTTGATGTCCAGGATTCGTACGGAGACGGTTGCCGTGGACTGACGAGGCAGATGCATGCCACGGGCCAGCGGGACCTCATTCTCTGCCTCCACCGTCAGCATGAAGGAGCGGGTCAGCTCGAAATCGATAGGCTGAAAAGGAGAAAGCAAGGATTAGATGATGCTAACATGAAACAATCTACAAGGGTATCCTTAAGCATAATTCACACACTCTGTGTTTTTAGTGGCCAACCGCTCACACAGCGTTCCCCACTCTTTGCCTGCCATTATTTTTGCTCTATAATATTGGAAGTTCCCATGGAGGTCAAGTGTCTGTGTATCTGATTGTGTAAATGCATCAATGTGTGGTTGCACGGGCTGGCCTAGTTGGAGTTATTGCAAATGCACGCTTCTTTAAAGGCTTCCTGAAGCATTTTGGATATTTAGTCTTCAAATCGTACAAACGTGCTTCACAGTTGCATTCAGAGTTTTTACTAAACATGAACAGAGAGCTCCGATAGGTGTGAAAAAATACATATACATTTGAATTAAGACCTTTCAGAAGAGCACACTAGTGCCTGAGGTGATTAAAGCTTCCCTGGAACTGCAACAGAATTCAGGTACATTCCCTAACCTTGTGTAATGCCCCAAAACCAAAAGCAGACCATGTATACAATATTATTTTGTCAAATTCCAATATCCAAGGTCAAAAAAGAACTTCAACACTTCAAATTGATACAAATGTCTTACTGTAGACTCATCTGAAGCTAACTTGAAAATAAGATTTTCCATGTAATTTATCATGTAATATTTACAAGCCTTGGAGTTTAAATCAGTATAAAATCAAAAGCTGACAATCATTTCTTTCTATACAAGCAAACTCTGTTCTCAGTTTTAACTTTTTCCATTTTGAATCATAAGCTAAATGAAATGGGGTTCTCTCTGGTGGGGAACTGTAGAGTTTAATGTCTCTGATATTATCTGTCACTCAGCCTTGTCTCATGTTTAGTTAGTTGTACAGTTTATAGAGATGATATCTCCCTGTAGCCTCCCTTCAAATTTGGAATTCATTCTGAGTCTCTACTATTGGTTTCTAAAGATTCATGGTCTGGCACCAATTACTGTCTATGATCTGATCCTCACATCTTTCGCCCAATTACTTCTCTCCACTCCATGGTTCATTTTCAAGTCTGCTGGGGGATTTGACTCCCCC
Organism: Eleginops maclovinus; assembly: GCF_036324505.1. Taxonomy (NCBI): domain Eukaryota; kingdom Metazoa; phylum Chordata; class Actinopteri; order Perciformes; family Eleginopidae; genus Eleginops; species Eleginops maclovinus. The sequence continues at coordinate 6,252,402 of NC_086357.1, read as the reverse complement.
CCCCAAGGACAACTTAACCTGAATGTTAAGATAAATATAACTATGAAGTTGATTTGCAGGTCATAATAAGGCATAACGTCTATATTAAAACACGGCTAAATGTGGTTGAAAAATGTAGAAAGTTGAGACTTCTAGGTTACGTATGTTATTCAAAACACATACACAACATTATAACATGTTATTAGCACCTGCTTACCTGCATATTAAGCCTATCCCTATCCCTTACCAAAAAAGAATAACCATATTTCTGAAAATATAGAAATGCTCCATGTCATATCAATGCTGTTTTTCTTTAATATCATTAGAGGAAAATTGTTATTGTAGGTTATTGTTTGTTTGTTTGTTTGTCTGTATAGTAGTGTTCATTGTTACTGGAGGGCTCTGCCACTCCCCTATAAGATGTAAATGATCTCACTGATATATGTTTATGATGTATGCTTAGATTTACTATTCACTCTCCTACATCATCGTCCTGTAAGAAGTTGCTGCTGCTGCAAACAATACATTTACCACCACTGCTGATTCCCATTAATAGTATAAAACTTGCAAACCCCAGGATGTTTTTGTATTATGAAGCTATCACAGGAAACGTAACCTCAGAGGTTAGGGTTTGGTGTGTCAAACAAATAGAATATTTTCTAGTTATTTCAATTGAAAAATGGAAGCGGCGCTGAAGCTAACAGGCTCATACTGTTGCCAGTGAGAGGCAGCACATCTCCAAAACCCTAACTGTGAACAACAGCCATCAGTCCATGTGATGATAAACAGTCAGTGATTGTCTTCTTTCTTTGTCCTCTCTTAAAGGTCCCCTATTATGCAAAATGCACTTTTTGCTGTCTTTTATACATAAATGTGTCCCCGGTGTGTAAGGAGACTCACAAAGTGTCAGAAAATACAACCCTCTCTTTTCCTCCTTACCCACATCTCTAAATACGGGGGTACAAAAGAGCTGATCCAGATTTGCTTTGGGCATGACGTCATAACCGAAATGTGGGCTGGCTTTACATTGAATTCCTGGCAACTTCCTGCCCACGTGACACGTCCCAACCTATAGTCCCCCATATACAGTCGCAAGCTGAATCCCCTCCGCAGCACCTCTGTGTGTCTGTGTGTTCAGCAGGATGTCTGCAGGAGGGACTTAGAGTTGTTGTAATATAATACATATAATGTCTCTGCTCTAGTGGTAAACCCTGAGAAGTGTTTCAGAAATAATGCTTGATGTGGTTTGGAACATAATATGGCGTTTAATCACGGCAGCGTTTAGCTGAGTTTCTCCGTTAGAAACTTCTCTCTTCAGAGGAGAGATCATGAGGCTCCAAAGGGGCGTGGCCAGCTTCAGCTCAGCTCAAATTTAAAGCAACAGTCAGAGAATCAGCACTTCAGGAACAGGGCTGAAATAGAGGGGTATGAGGTCTGCTACAATGGGAGATCTATTTGATATTTTGAGTAAAACACTTCACAGACATGTTTTGTATAGATATTCCCTACAATAAAATGTTCAAATATAGCATGATAGGAGACCTTTAATGCAATGTGACACTTTGCTGTCAACTGGAACGCCCATTGTTGTTGTTCAGATGACCCACAGACACTCATGACTAGGGTTGGGCATCGGTTGGGTTTTATCCGATACCGGTGCCTACTCGGTATTTTTGAAACGGTTCCGGTGCCGAAATGGTTCTCGAACCGGTACTTAAAAAAACGAAAACGCACACACGTCAAAAAACAATACCCTTTTATTTCCAGGGCTAAATTGAACACAGTATTAACTCAAATATTTAAACAATATAAATACAAGTAACATATAGTAATAGATAAACCAATATAGAGAGTCCCAGCCTGGGACTCTCTTCTATTTGTCCGACACTGGCTGCTGCCGTGGAAGTGCTTGGCCTTGCATGTCGCAGAATCTGCATCTAAATGTGAAGTGAAGCCAAACCTTGGAGCGTTTTACTTTCGGCATCGTTATTGAGTGTGCTGAGAAGCGGCACTGACGTCAGGTTCAACAACCTCAAGTTGACGCCGGAACACCAGGGGGCAGTGTAAAAAAAAAGTCTGGCACCGAAATGAGGCACCGAAATGTTCGTTCTGATTCGGTCTCGTTACTACCGTTTATGTCGGAACCGGTGCCCTATTGGCACCGCGTTTCGGTGCCCAACCCTACTCATGACACAGCCCCCAGTGGTGGGTGTCTTTCCAACTGTAGTTATAAAACACCACCAGTAACCACTGGTACCACCACATCAAACACAACTGAAAGATCAAAGGGATTGTTCTCCCAAAAAGTCATGTGTATATCAGATGCTAACCTTTAGTATTTCAATCTTAAAGAAAACATTGTTTTCCTGCATGCTTAAAAAAGGAAAGTCTTGATGACCAAAGTAAATGGGTGCCAACCTATATCAAAACAGCCTTTTACAAACTCTCATGCACCTCAAGGGTCTAGACTATAATCCACGATTGTTGTGTTGTTTTGTAAACAGAGGTATTCCATGTACTGCTGTCGATGAAGGGGGTCCAAATTTACTTATTTTTTATAAGTCAATTTATTGAACATGTTAACAAAGATTCATTTCATTACAACTGTTCCAGCTAAATAAAGTTTTTCCTGAATTCAAAGTTGCAAGAGATGAGTCACTGATACAATTGTTTTCATTTTTTGGGTGAAACATTTCTTATGCTTCTCAAATTGCATACTTCTGTACTTATGCTTGCTGTTTTGAGTGCATAAGTGCATCTGTAAGAATAATCGATATATTGAAATGGAACATTAAATGATATAATTCACTGTTCCCCGAGGGACCGGACTTGGTATCGTAAAGTCACACATCTTCAGATGGCGACGGTGACTTCATAAGAGGGTGAAACAGAACGTGTCCATGTCAGCCATTGGAAAAAGACTAAGTAAGAGACAGGGATATGCCCATGGGACGACAAGGGGCCAATAGAAACGCGTGATGTAAACAGAAGGTCATCGAGGCCTTTTCGCCACGCCGCGGTAGACAGCTAACTACTTCAACGTGAACTGTGGATCTGTGGTGTGGGGGAGGACCACAGCTGTGTTTCCTTTGTAGACTTATCGTGCCGTTACATAAATAAATATTGTTGTACTTTACAGAGAAGCTTCTTGGTATATTTAAGGCCAACTCTTGGTCCTCAAACAAAGAATATTCTTAACATGTCTCAAGCCGAAATATGGCAAAAATGAACTCATAAGGGTCAACAAATGTAGTGTGGAAAGCTAGACACTTCTCACTCTTACCAACCACCGTCTAGGGAAGTTACGCCACCAGCTACGGTTGCGGTTGCTCCGGTAGACACAGCAATATATAATAAGAGTTATAGATATATTTTTTTTAACCTTTATTTAACCAGGTAAAAGACCCATTGAGATCGTGATCTCATTTTCAAGGGTGGCCTGGCCAAGAGATGCAGGATTTGTTCAATTTTTAAGTAACATACTACTATTCTTGTGTAAAAATAAATTATAGGGTTATGAGCAGTCTGTAATGATTTGGCTAGCTAGCTAATAGGAGCGATTGTCAATTGTAAGGGCTGTAAGGGCACAGCAGCCATGTGTGATTCGACATTGCATAAGTGTTCGCAGTGCACAACATGGCTTTGCACAAAGGGGAAATACCTGAAATTAGACACAGTTTTAGGAGGCATTTTCAGTTAGCACGTGGCCTCTGCCCTCGTGAATCACAGCAAGAAAAAAAAACCCACCACAGAACAGATAACAGTGACTCCTCAGTGTTTGCTCATTCAGGGATGTGTGTGTCAGTGTTTGTGTGGAGGTAAAATCTCACCTTGACCACAGTGAGCAGGCCTTCGTTGGTGGTGGGGTCAGTGGGGATGGAGAACCGCCCGGTGGGGTCTCCGGTGATAATGCGGTACACAGCACCCCAGGCTGATGTATGAGGCTGGTCCTTATCTGTCACTGTCAGATTAGCCACGATCACATTTACCCGGTTCTCATGAACTTCCCCAAAGAACTGGAAGACAGACACAAACACATACATTGAATCCTTAGTAGAATGACTTTTAAGTTACGTGACCAAAGTATCTTATTAGAGAACTAACTGCTTTTGTTTCACGCAAACAATTCTTCTTCTTTTTACACCTTTACTGAGGAGGATAAACACATTGGACGTTTCATTGGCTTTTGACTTTTTTGCCATCTGCCACTGCTAATAAAACCTCAGAATCTTTCAGTGAATAACAGTGTTGATGGCGTGTTTGGACCCACTGTATCTGTGGTGAACTCAGGGGGGTTGTCGTTGACATCGGTGACCCTGATGACAGTGGTGGCAGTGTTGGACAGGCCGTAGGTGGGGTTCCCCTCCATGTCTGTCGCCTGGACGATCAGCGTGTACTGGGTGACTTTCTGGAAACAAAAAGAGATAACAGCTGGGCATTAGACTCTTTCTGCTTTCTTTATCATAATATTATTATTTTTAGTTTAACATATTAAACATTTTGAGTATTATAGTGCTCATTATAGTTATATATCAATCTAATTAAAGAGATTTGACAATAGTGAAATGTCTTTCTGCCAAAGCCCAATTACTGCTTCATACTGCTTAACAATAGTGTTCAGATAGCTAATGACAGGTTCTGCATGTTCTATGGAAAGAAATCTACATTACACTCTACCAATGAGTCTTAGACTTTTGAGCAAAGTGAACACATCTTAAACCATAATACAGGGAAATCAAATCTTAGGTTGACATTTTTTCTTTTACTTTGAAGAAGACTTTAAAAAGCTCCTCACGGTACATCCATATGGTTGCTAGTTAGGTCAATTTTGGCTGCATGACATAATACTTCATAATACTTTCCAAATTATTCTGTGCTCTGTTTGGTTACAATCCTTACTTTAAAAAAGGCATGAAATGTTGAGCTTACCAACCAAAACCAATTTATGTCCAACTGCTGTCATGTAGCCAAATTCCCAAAGTAGCTACCATGACAACAACTGATTGATATCCACGACAACTCTCAAACTCTATCTGCAGAATAAGACCTTGGCATGTAGTTGAAATCTCAAGCAAACAATAGTGAGATGACTTAAGGTGTAAATAATCAAAAATACGAGGAAATGACTGCTTGTAGATAAGTGGGAACAATGTTTGATGAATATATACACACCCGACGTGTTTCAAAGTGTGTCAGCATGTGAACATGTACTAAATTGGAGATTAGGATCAGCTGATGCCAGAATATGACTGAATATAAATTAACCAAAAACTCGAGCTGTGTTATCTGCAGGGACACACAGACTCAGGCTGAGAAGCAGCTGCTCCACCCAACAACACACACACACACACACACACACACACACACACACACACACACACACACACACACACACACACACACACACACACACACACACACACACACACACACACACACACACACACACACACACACACACACACACACACACACACACACACACACCTCCCGATCGAGGCCTGCTGCCACAGTGATGATGTCACCGGTCTTGTTGTTAATGGTGAACATGTTGGTGGAGGGGCTCTGGGGATTCTGGGAGAGGATCTTATATCGAAGCATCCCATTAGCAGTTTTTGGATCATCCTTGTCCACGGATGTCACTGTCATCACAAAGGATCCTGCAGGGAAACATGCAGCAAGTCAACACAGATATATCAGGGAAGGAGGCACAAGAGTGTGTGTGTGTGTGTGTGTGTGTGTATGTGTGTGTGTGTGTGTGTGTGTGTACCAGGCTTGGATCCCTCCGGTACAGTGCCGTTGAAGATGGTGTGTGTGAACTCTGGTCTGTTATCGTTCTGGTCAATGACGTTAATGACGATGTCGATGGGGTTCTCCACCTGATTCCCATTCAGGTCCACAGCGTGGGCTCGCAACTGTACGCACACACACACATAAAAAAACATATCACTTGAATGAGGATGAGATTCCATCAATCGAGATCTATAACATAAGTACAAATACGGTACCAGCACAACTGTGAGGTTATGCTAACAATGCTTATGAATGTCTAATACTTATCATTTACTATAGGCTTACTGACTGTAGCATAATTAGCACAGTTACTGATGGGAATGTCACTAACTGTGCAGGTATTGGCTCACAAAGCAAACTATTTTGACCTGCTGGTGATAAATGCAGGACCATCAAGTGGGAGTCGTCCTCTGGTAACTGAATATTTTAACATTTCAGAGTAATGCAAAGAATATCTATTGTGAGTATTGTGGGTAAAAATATTGGAATATATAGACTCAAAATACTATATAAGACGCAGTCCTATCATGTACTACGTTTGAGTATGGAAGCTCTATTTATTGTGATCCTTCAAAGGCTTAACTTGTCATACGCACAATAGCTTAGCAAAGTTTTGATGAAAAATCTTAAGCCTTTAAAATCAGCACCATTGTATTATCATTTCATTCAATTCAAAATTACTGCAAAAGAGAAATCACTAATGTAATGAAAACTATTTGGGACAACTGGAGGTCTTTTTTTGTTCGGAGCTCCTTTTGTGCTTTTTCGAAATAAAGCTTTGAATGTCTTGTCATCGTGTTATCAACCTTTAAAAAAATCCTCAAAACTAAATCCTTCATTTGAATAATTGATTCATGGGTTTTAATGAGTTTTTCTTTAATCTCAATAAATAAACTTCTTCAAATGAATTATACTTTGCAGTGCGTGCCGCGCTTTGTGTGACGCAAGCTGGAGAGCAAACTGATTTTTGGGATGCAGTGAATATTTTGTCTTTCAAAGACTGAATAACAACAAAAATGATTTGACGCAGAGTTCTTGGACTTTAGAACAGGCTGGAGTAAAACGAAATGTATTAACAAACAAGTTTTATTACTAGTATATTAGTGTCTATTAAACTGTATCTGCGAACAAATCATTATTACAAAATGAATTGACATGCAAAAAACGTGTGCAGCACTCAAATTTCGAATTTGAATATCATCGTTATGAAAGACGTTTGAGACTGTTAGGTTGAAACAGAAGAAAACATGTTAAGAACATGAACATGTTGCTTTCAAAATCAATAATCTATTCATAACTGTCTTGGATGTTCCCAATGAATACAGCAGGCCTTTGATTTGAATGTTTTGAGCAATAAGTGGTCAAAGTTGCTGAAAATAGCTATTGATTGGCCTTGGACACTTGCTAAGTCATTCTTTCTCAGCCTACGTAGCATCTGTATAAGGCTCTCATGGAGCCAAAGGCTCCCTCATGAATAAACATGCAGCCAATCCCAGCTCCTAGCTCTGACAACTACATCCAATCACATGAATATTCATCAGACAGCTTAAATGCAAATCACCCTGCTGCGACTCTAGATTTCCACCTCCCCTTGTGAGTTGTGTGTGTGCATTCCTCCAGATCAAAAGGTTAGACTCTGCTCTCAGAGGTGTGTGTGACTGTATTAGATATAGTGAGCAAACACCACAAGTCGTTTTTAAAGAATTTCCTCTTCATCTCTGTGCATGAGAGAGAATAAATCCAGATAGAATGACAGCAAGGATGACACTAAAAACGAGGGTAGAGGGTGGAGAAGCAGATTAACATCAACTTAAGTAGATCATATTAAAAAGTAAATAGTCTGTATAAGTTACAGTTGGTGTTATACTGATTTTTGGTGATTTGACATTCAAATTCCTTTTTTTTACCCTTCAAGCTAGCATGCTAACTAACTAGCTAAATAACTAACTAGCTAAATAACTAACTAGCTAGCTAACTAACTAAAGGAAGATGTTGGGCGGGTTATTTCCTTTACTTTGGACTGAGCCAGGCTAGCTACTTTCAGTCTTTGTTCCATGCCAGGCTAACAACATTGTGGCTCCTCTAATATGGATGGAATCAATCTTGTCATTTAACTTTAGGAAAAGCGATTTCCCTAAATGTTGACATTTTCTTTAGGTAAAAAAAAGCAGTTGCGTGAAGCTATAATGCTGTGGTGTCTTTAAATAAAAAGGGAACCAATTTTTCCCTCACTGTTGACCTTAGATGTGTGGGAAAGTTCTTACATGGAAGTTGGAGATGTGCTCTCTGTCCAGGGGCTTGGTGACAGACAGCTGGCCTGAGATTGGGTTGATGATGTAGATGCCGGTCGGAGGCTGGTCGGCCCCGGGGCCCGTCACACTGTAACGCAGCATCCGATTATTATCTCTGTCTGAGCGAATCTGAAACACAGGCAAACAGGAGAACAGCAGGAGAGGATACAATTAATTTCCTACACAGGATAGAGTTGGAACAATGAATGTGGTTACGATAGTACAATCATGGTAAAAGTCCCTGCTAAGACTGCTGTCAGAGTTGTGTGGGACACTTTCCCTCCCAGTTAGAATAAGTGTCTGTTTAATGTTAAAAAATTAAATATACAAATGAAACTAAACTTTATGATTGTGGCCTGGATGTGTCTTGTATGTCAGTATGATTTTAGGATTGTACAAGCAACACTCAGCGAATGCTTGAGGCTGCTGCTACATAACTACAGGAAATCTGATTGGAGCTGAAGTCAAAGTAAACTGTGATGCGTGGTGCACCATATCCTGCTCGCTGTCCATATGATCAAAACCAAGAGGAGAAAGGCAGCTCAGACAACGCTCAACATCAACTCAAGCATGTTAACAAAACACAGAAATACAGGTTTAACAGCAACGCCATTTAATCCACGGAAAAAACAGCAATGTTATTTGTAGGACTATATAGAAATGGATGGGGAAGAATATATGTGGACATATTCCTCAACATAGTACTGTGCTCATGCTAACAGGAGCACTTAACATTCACAAATGAACCACATAGAAAACCAATTCAGAGGAGTGTCATGAGCTTATCCACTTTGTCCTCATTAACACTTTGGATAGATAAAAAATGAGCGACATGTAATATAAAGGACAGGCTATGAGTGTTAAGTCAAATTTGCCATCAAATCCCATGCAATAAAAAATAAATTGCAATTTATAATTTGTATTTTCATTACAAAGCAATAGATTGAGGATGGATGGAGCAATAGAGTGTTAGCCTTAGCTCGATAGCTAGCTTTTAGCCGTAAGCTCAAAAATAAAGTGCCCACAGTGGAGACTGCTTCCCAGAAGATAGACAACTGATGGGAGTATGTTTACTTAGCTTTTGGAGACATGTATTTAACATAATGTAAGCGGAGTGTTTGATTTATTTGGGCACCCATATAACTTAGAAGTGAACCATGCTCAACATCAGAGTCCATTGTTGATGAAAGCTTTAAAATGGCCAAAAACCTCTATAAAGTCTACTTACTAGCTTTAAGAGCTTTCAGCAGCATCTTAGGTTCCACAGTGCGGTCAGGTGATGACACCTGAGCCAGCTCTATTTGCCAAATAAGCACTGTGACATGCAGTCAAAATCTTGGACAGCTGGTTGAATATTTTCTTACATATGCCGCTCACCAAGGACCACAATGAGATTCCTTTCTCGAGTATCACAAAGGTATTTCATGTGTAATGTATCAGCCCCAACTACATGGCTGGAAGCAAGTAAGATAAGAAAGTAAAAATGTCTGGTGCTGCTGTCGCTTTCACAAAGAATGGTCTGAGAATCGAGATGCATGTCTGGGTCAGGGTCTGCATGTGTTATATTCGACCTAAAGATACAACATCAGGAACTTTTACAGATTTGATATACTTTACATCTAGAGACTTAGACATTATTTAAAAGGATTCCTCCAGGGCTCAATTCTTGGTCCTATGCTTTATGCCGTCATTGTCCGAAAAATAAAAATAAATTGCATGATTACGCAGTTACAAATCACTCTCTCATTGAAGCCAGAATTGAGTGCATTAACAGCATAACAAACTGAGCAAAATGATATATTTGTCCATAAGATGCACGAAGAGCAGCTAAGAATTACCTTACTTGTTAGGCCTTATAACGCATCTAAAGTAAGAGGCTTTTGTCAGAGCTGGATGAAAGCTAGTCTATGCTTTTATCTCCAGTTGCTTATTGCATTGTGTTCTCCACTGTGCCTCGCATTTCTCCATAGAACATCCCTGACGCCAGACTTTGAAGGTCATCCGGTATGGGCCTCTTGTGTTGCATGGGTTAAATGCAAAGTTGGTGAAGCTTATTTTTGTTTCTATGCTCCCAGCTACTGAAATATTGTCAGTCCGCATTAGGTCCGCCTCGCTGTTAACATTCAAAAACAGACCAACGACATTTGTTGTGGTTGTCTATTTATATTGCATTTCACTGTTTAATTACAGTTGTATGTGTCTGTGCGTTTCATTTTCTTTGCTTGTTTGTGAAGCACATAGTATTTCCTTTAATATGAATGTGCTATGTAACTGTTGTTTTCTTCTTTCCTTGCTACAGGGCTCGTCAGCGAAGAGTCCTCACTGCTACGGTTAGACAGGCCGGCTTCTGTGTGTTTGTGAGTGTGTATGTGTGTTTGTCTTACCCTGACGAGGTCCTCAGGGAACTGTCCTCGTGAGTTCTCAGGGACGTTGATAGGCGGAATGACCCAGTCCCTCTTAACCCGCCTCAGAGTGCCATCACCCCTGACAACCATGCTGCGCCATGGAAACAAGATCTCTGGTACCCGCTGAGTCAGTGTTGCATCATCAAGCTTTACCTGCAGAGACAGTAAACAAGTGTTGTGTACTGGGCTGCGCACACACATACACACACAGCAGGGCTACAGGGGAGGCTTGGTGACTCAGGGTATTTCTGACCTCGTTCCAGTAGCTTGGATTAATGCTCTCATTATAGTTCGTCTGATAAATGACCACCACATATCAGTGTGAGTGTGTGTGTGTGTGTGTAAGTGTGTGTGTGTGTGTGTGTGTGTGTGTGTGTGTGTGTGTGTGTGTCTACACTGCAGGATCCACAGTGGATAATAAGGCAAAAAAAAGCTTTTAATGGCCCCCCTGCCAAAAGATTACCTGCAGCTTATGCATTTATAAAACACATTGTAAAACAGACAAACAAAAAAACAAGTCATTACATACGAGCGATGTTATGAAGTACAAGAGAAGTAGGATGTGACACTTTTTGTAATAATACTATGGAAGGGTACATGAAAACAACATGTTAAATGAAGGTAGTTTTAAGTTTGCAAATTCACTGAAGCAACTGAGACATCAAGAGGGCTTCAAACTCATTTATAATAAACTATACTTCACCCTATCAGAAGGGGAATAAGACGCAAAGGCCGGTCTATTAACTTAGTAATAAAAGCCTTTTTCCACTGCAGTTCAGGTTAATACATATTGGAGAATTACATATTTAGGTTAGGGTTAGAACAAAGAATTTAGTGGCAATGTAGAGAATGAAGACTATCATCACTAAGATGTTGTATTCTGATTTAATCTGTCAGGCACATACTAAATTGACTGACATATTGAGCTTGCTGACTGCCATGGCTGCTCTCTGAGATTCTCCTCATGAAGGATTGTTGACAGCTGATTCTCCTCCTCCCTGATAGCAGCTAAAGCGTATGGCAGCCGGCTATTTCTGGGCTTTGTTTCGAAGAACAGCCAATCAAGGCCAGTGTCTGGTCTAAATACATGCAGAGGGCCTTATTATCGCGGTGGTACATGAAACAAACCAACAGATGGCTGTTTGACTCACTTTGTCTCTGCAATCAGCACTTGGTCAACCTAGGACGCCTGCTGAGCTGGAGCGCTGCTATAATATGTGTACACTTCATTCAACATTGCTGAGGCCCATAGTGCTCACACTGTGGAAAGATTGTGCTTCACACATCCCCACACTGTGATTCAGGTACCATGTGTTAATGATGAGATCTGTTTGTGCTCTGTATATTCACTGAGACACAGTAACAAAGGAGAACAAGCATTGGATGAGCAGTGTTCTTCCATCAATATGATACTGTGTATTGTTAGCCTATAAACAAGCTTCATGAATGACTAAATTAAGACATTTAATTGTTGATGAATCTATTCATTATATTTTTAAATAATCTTATAATTGTTTAATTTGTAAAATGTTGAAAAAGGTGTCCATCATCATTTTTGGGGTTTTAAGGCTACATCTTTAGTCAACAGTTTATTAATAATAATAATATTGCTGGTGCTCATAGTGGTAGAAGTTAGGGACAATAACAGTACACCACTACATGGCTAGACACAAAAAGAAAAAAACCCAGACATGACTGATGCAAGTAGTGCTTCTGTCACTCCCATGCTGTAAATGGCTAAAGCTGCCGTGGTGTTTCTAGTTTTTTTCTACTTTGACCTCGATTGCAGCTGACAGTCGCAATCAATCGCACAAATAATCAGATAACAGCTGTGCTAAGCTGAAGCTAGCAGGGGAGGTAGACCTCAAAACAAAACTCGTGTGGTCATGGTGAGCAGGTCTGGGTCAGAGTTCACATGTGTTACATTTATTCTTACATACATTCTTACATCTATTAATAACTTGTTATATACTGTAGGGACTTGCATAGTATATACAGTAGTTGGAGTCCCCCAGGGTTCTATTCTTGGTATTTTGCTTTTTGTTTCATCATTGTCCAAAACCAGAATATATGTTGCAAAATGATACCTTAAAATATTCCTGTCCCATTGAATCCTGCATTGAGTGCATTACCAGCATCATTTACTGACCAGAATGTAGGCCTACATGAAGAAATATAAGCTTCTATGCTTCCTTAAGGTTCATGGATACAAGCGTCAGCCAAATGAAAGGTAAATGTAAAGTAGCTAATGGTGATTTTACTTTCCAGGCCATTTCAGCAACTTCAAACTGCCTTTTATGCATCTAAAGAAAGAGGCTTTTTTTCATTACTTGATAAAAAATATTTCATGCTTTATCTCCTGTTGCTAATTGCGCTGAACCCTACACTTTGCCTCGCTTTGCTCCATAGTACATCTGCATACAGCTTGTACAAGCCCTTTGTGTTGCAAGGGTTAAATGCAAAGTTGGTGAAGCTTCTTTTAGTTTCTATGCGCCCGGCTGCTGGAATATTGTGTCAAACTGAATTAGGTCTGCCTCATGGTTACAATTTATTATCAGACAAACAGCACTCTTACGAGAAGAAGGTCTTTGTTTAGCAAACAGTTAAGTTGGATACATGTATCATGTTTGATGGTTAAGAAGCGATTAGAAATACAAAAAATGCAGCTCAACAGGGTCAAATAAAGACATTTCTGGGCTTTGTGATATCTATAAGAGGGTTGACATGCAAACATTGCTTCTGTTTTACCTGCACAGGTCCCGTGCTGTTGCCCTGTGGATGGAGGTGGAGGTGTGCTCTGGTCTTCCACACCTGTTTGGACTGTAGGTCTCGAGCATAGATCACCTCCGCTTTTTCCTTCCCCACTAGACTGAGGCGGCGCAGGGCAAAGACAACACCGTCCCCGTTCACCCCGAAATCAGACGAATCTCCAACCTCCATCCACACCTTCGCTCTACCGCAGTCCATAAAGCTCACTAAGAGAAAAAAGAGAGGGAAAAATACATCAGCATGAGGGGAAAAAACCACCAATCAGCGGTGTGATGCTTTGGTAAGGAAAACACTCACCAGCGGGGTCATGTTCATATGGTCATTTATTTTTCTTAAAGACGACACACTTGTTTTGTGTTGATTTCTGGATGATTTTCTTTGAATATTTCAACCAATCATAAAAAAAGCTGATCTATCCCAAAGGGCCAGAAACCACTCCCTGTGAACCTAGTTGTATGGACAGGGGAATGTTGCTACATGATGATGTCATTTTGAAATACTCTTTGATTTTATCTGGCTGTTAATTATTTAACCATCATCGCAAAAAAGATACAGATTGGATGTGAAGCTGTCAAACAGAGCAGGTTTTTTCACTTAAAACAGTTGGAGAGGAAATTTACAGAGGCTTATAACAGGTTGAGGGAAAAAAAGAGTAGATGCTGGAGTAACAAAAGAAAGAAGTGATGTAAAACAGGACTTAGAGGAAAGATCGATAGACCTGGCCAGAGAGTGTATTCTGCCCATAAACCCCAAAGCTGAAGATGGGATTTGCCAAGGTAAAACCATAAATGGGCAGGAACAGGAGCAGCTTTCAGCAGCAATTGCAGGCTTTTCTATCCCTGCAATTTTCTCCTCTCTATTTGTTCGCCAAGTTTAGCCTACTTCAGAGAGGAAACAGCTTTGTGATGCCTGAGGGGGGGAGGTGCGCGGCCCTGTGACTGCATTACCAGAAATCATTGCAAGTTTGTCCGTAGTGTGATTTGAGCAGACACAGCACACTCATGCAGAACAAAGCTGTCAACGGCAAATGTCAGCTCATCACAGTCGGCACATTAACACCAAGCCAGTGCCTCCAGAACAGCTTCCTTCTCAGTGCGGGGACAGACGGAGGATCACAGCACGAAAGGCAGGATGGAAATGAGGAATAGATTTCCACAGAAATGTGAAATGTTTTGATGCTTACATTTTCAACTCAGCCTCAGAAAAACTCTGCAGTACAGTTGATTCCAGGACACAGCTAAGTTCCCAGAGCCCATGGGACATCTATAAATGGCTTGTTTTGTCCATCTTAAAACGAATACACTACATTTACAGGAATACAAAACAAACAAAACCAACAATTGTTGGCTTTATAAATGACTTTGACATTGAATGGATAATTAAAATAACTAATAAACGGTCCAAGCAGTAGGGTAAGCGTTAGTAGCATTAGCACATCTGGCTCCTTTAACTATAGTGTATGTATTTATGCTGAATTTAGCTAAAGCCTTTATAGTTGAAAGTAACCAAAGTTATGAAAGATTTGTAATATATTTTTTTATGGCTGAAAAAATACTGCAATTGTAAGTCTATTTTGAGTTAATGTTTTGACAGCATATTGATGCCACATGTAGACTATGACATGTGGAAGTAGACACAGCTCATCTATAACGGAATTCCCAGTTCCAGACGGTTACGATGAGAAGCTTAATGATATAAGTATTAACTGACAGATTTTATTTGTAGATTTTCTTCCTTAACACAGTGGATAAAAGTGCCAGATAAAAAGCAGAGGTCTGTGAACATAACCTGAACAATAATGCACATTCTTTCCTAACGAACAGCCTAATGCTGGCTTTGTGAAGCTGAACTTGTGCACTGTGCATAAATCATTAAAGCCTGTATCATCTAACCCAATCCAGCAGACAGAGAGTCCTGAAGAGGAAAATGTTTCATGAATTTCAATTAAATTAAGATGACTCCAGGGCCAGCATGGTCATATAGGAAGAAAGAAAATATAATTTCCTCGACTGCGTTGGCGCTCATCATGGTCATTGTACTTCAATAATGCATTCTGGCATATCATCATAAACTAGCAGAGTTTTCCCTCATATAGAATGAGGGAAAATATAGAATGGATGTAAGCGATTCCCCTGTATACTACATGTGAGTTAATTTACCTTGAGCAACATCCATTTGTTTGCCTTTTTTTTTTTAAAGCTGCCATATAAGTTAGTAGCAAGTCAAGTTTTTGTATATCACGAGAACAGCATGGATGCTAATAGAGTGGTTCAGTGATGAAGCAAGGCTTCCCTCGAACGAAAAAAAGCATTTGGTTATTTTTAAAGAAATGTTGAATGTTGGAAAAAATACAATCCGTGGCAAGCACACATTTATGATAGACATTTTGTTTAAGAGGATAAAGTAATAAGCTAACTTTAGGCTAACAGCTAACTACATCGAATGATTCCACGCCACCACCGCTAAGCTTAAAGAGACTAATGTTCAACATGATGACGTTTAGCAGTCTCATTTAGTCACTTGTTACTTACTGCTGTTGTTATGAGACAGAGGCTTCGGACATTCTGTAGTCGGGTATTTTCTGATGAATTGTTTGTCATAGAACAAAATGTCTAATCTTTTTAGCTTGTGTTAACTACATACCCTATTTCAGGCATCCAACCGGAAAAACGTTAAAAAAAATGTTGACTTCACGGAGAGAAGAGCAAAAATTGTAACTTTTTTTCTGGGTTTTAGGACGATCGAAATGCCTCTGACTCGTTTAGATACAGATTTGTCGCAAGCAGAGCTTAGCAACTAGATATTTTGCCTACAAGGGGACGAGGTACAAATGGCACAGGTTGTAACCCAACCCTAGTCTGCACTAGTTGTAAAACATAACGATAAAATATCCATATTTATTTCGACACTAAATACTCACTAATACATATTTGATGTCTTTTAATGGCTGCCTTCCCACATTCAGAATGCCAATTTATTCACCTTTCCTCGGCTGGTAGAAACACACTTTATTCACAGTTTATTTTTAGTAGGGTTGTGAAAGTCCATTTGAAATGTGCTTGACGGCTGGATGGAAATAGCACTTATGAGAAAGGACAGACAGGAAGAGGGACAGACAGAGAGAGGGAAACTAAGAGGGGGTGACTGCGGAAAACTAACCACTAAGCACTGCAGAGATTCCCTGAAGTGTGTGTGTGTGTGTGTGTGTGTGTGTGTGTGTGTGTGTGTGTGTGTGTGTGTGTGTGTGTGTGTGTGTGTGTGTGTGTGTGTGTGTGTGTGTGTGTGTGTGTCTGTGTGTGTGTGTGTGTGTGTGTGTGTGTCTTGACTCTCCATATTCCTGCTTTCCTTATTTGTATCGTATCTGAGTACAACGTGTACAGTGTAAATCAAATTGTTTCAACACAATAATGTATGAGCAGCTTGTTATCATATGAATCCCATGAGTTCTCTGTGATTTGTGGTGCTAATCGACAACCTGATGAAACAAATGCAAAATGCATCTCTAACATGTTCACGAAATATGAAATAAATACCTAGGCGGAAAGCTCTTTCTTCATTTCTGATTCTTTCACATGGTCTGTGCTTAAAAAAAGATAACACTGCTGTTGAGTTTGTGGGAGAGAAACTACCTGGAGGGAACTTTGAGATGTTAGCCTATGCAGACCATTTACTTACAAAAAAACCTATACAACACCCTACAGGAAAGGGAAACCCCCCAAAGCAGAATAGGGTCATTTTTAACCAAAGAAATGACTTGATGGAGTTTTATTCCTCTTGGAACATCTTTACAGAACATTTTCTGTTCAAACAAACTCAACAAACGATAGATCACAGATATCTTAATGTGTTCTTTCAAAGCAGCCCTGAGCCCTGAGCTTTCTTTGACACAATGTATAAGATGGAAAGATCTACTTCCTTATAAATTCACATCGTGTCTGTATCTTCTAAATACTTTCAGCCTCCAGCCCTCCTGTGATCATGAATCAAATCAAACAAGCTGTAAAGGAACAATTATTTTCTGACTTGGCTTTTGAACGCATACATGCCTTGACAAGATGGAAGTCACTTTGAGGCATTTTGAGGTTGAGAACCGCTGACAAAATATGAAGCAGTAACAATCTCTCAGAACGTATCTTATCCATCTGAACAAAGTGCCTCAGATTGGATTAAATAATGGATAAGGACAACTTTGTATTAGCGGTCTCATAACCTATGTGACTACATGGTAGTAGCTGTAGGGGTCAAAGTATCCCTTAGTCAGGATTATGTAGAAAAAATATATTTTATCCGATTTTTATTTAAAACTGGCAGTTTGCCGTTTAATTTGCTTGACAACTGCGAATGTAAGAATAGTACTTTTTATTTTGAGCTCCAATTGAATAGGCTTATTTCCAAGCTGCTTGATTTGACAAATAGAAAAAGAACTAAAGCCTTAGAATCTGTCGTGACACTGAAATAGTCTTTACACAAAAGGTGTTTGATGAAACAACTTAACTTGAATTAAATATTTAGTTAGGGTGATTACATAGAAATCTTTTCCTTCTATTGTCAATAGACTTGACAGTTTGGCTTACAGGAAATATCCTTTTATGTAAAATTGGAAAGGGTTCCTCCTCAGGCCAACATGAATCTGCTCCATACATTTCATGCTAGTTAGAGTTTCTTTACTGTTGGCCCAATGGTGGTGATAAATTCATTCCTATCATCTGGCGGACAACATTATCTTCAGCAAATTAGCACCAGGCAATTGGTTGTTTGAGTAAACTTGAATTTGTTGAAGGATAAATAAGACCCAGAATTGGCACATCAATGCGCCAAAGCCATGAGAAAACACCATATTGCGGTGGTGGGGGACGTAAAGGTGAAATATTTTGAAAAGGACGGTTTTAATCGAAGCAGCAGAGGTGAATGTATCGTGATTTTCTAATACTAGTAGGTCTAAATCTCTCAATCACTGGATCCTGCACTTCCTACAATGCAAGTCACTGGATTCTTTTCAATAGACCCCTTCTATCTGGTTAATCATATCTATATATCCTTTGCCCTGCGTGGAGAGGTTTTTGTTATCAAAGGTTATTCAAGTGCAAGCTGAAATATCCACGATGACATCACCAAGACATCAGTGCTATCATTTGACATTTCTAGTTTTATCTCAGTTTAATTTTCTTTTAAAGCTGGCTAATATTTCTTTAAAATAAGTTTCATATTTTGAATTTTTGTTTTTTATTGGTTTTAGCAACCAAATTGTTCAGTTATTTTTAAAACATGATGATTCATGACTTGCCATAACTTTGTAACTTAAAAAAAAAAAAATGTTTTCCATAAATAAAAATTATTAAGGTTATTATCTTTATTGTCTTAGACTTGGACATCTTTCCCCAGAGCCTCAGAATTTATAATATAAAAAGGCTCAAAATGAGTGGCCCTTATTATTATGTCAAGCACATCAAGCAGCCTGATCATTGTGTGCTGCTTAACATAGTTGTGATGGCCATGAAGAAGAAACACCAACATCACGTCGTGATCCGACCAACAACATGATGCATTGCATTTATTTTAGGAAGGGAAGATTTATTGGTGCACCTGAAATACAAAAGTGAGCCGCACCAATGAAACTCAAAAGTGATTCTCAAGTCCACTACCCCTCTATTGCGCTGAAACATCCTCCACTCTCTCTGATACTTCACCAGCTCTGTGTAAATGCTCATACATTATCCATGGTCATGTTCAAAAACACTAATGCTGCTACATGATGTTGGAGTTGTCTTCTTTGACTACCCACCTCCTCCCCCTTTTTCACTTCGCAATATAGAGGAATTGGGTCAGAACTAAGCATGGGGCTTTGAGAGTTGCTGGGCAGCAGTGGGTGGTTCCCAGTTCATCCTCTCATATTCAGATAGCTCAGCATAACAACATGCACTGACATTTCTACACCAACACACTCAGCGGCGTGCACAGATCAGAGCGTAACTGCAGCTGATGGGGCAAACAGTGAGATGATTAAGTTTAACTTTGTTCTATCCTATTAGCTAAACTAATTGAATCTTTTTTGCACACAAACATTCAACTATAAAGTCTTCAGACATGTTGCGCTTGCTGTAGGGAACGCAGTGTTATTCTATTCGTCAGTCCAAATATCCGTCTTGAAACATCTCATAAACTACTGGATGGATTTTCATGCAACTTGGTCCCCAGAAGATGATAATGAGGGCTGTCAACACTGCGTTAAATGTGTAGACCTTAACACATTAAAACACTAATTAATACATATTATTCACATTACCAAGTTTGACCCAAATTTCCTCACGTAATTCAAGTGCAGATGTCTACCATGAATTGCACGGCAGTGAAAAGGCAAAGGATTCAGATAAGTTGTCGCAAGCTACATGTATTACACTGACTGAAGACACATTGACATCAGTAATCCATCACTACCTCAGTGTAGCATCACAACTATTCCATGAAAAATGGCAACTACACTTGTTTACTATTGGTCTGATGAAAATGGAGGAGAGGTTTTTTGTTAAAGCATGCACTATCTAGTTTCTTGCAGTTGCACAGGATAGGGAGAGTGCGGACAGGATCACCACTGTAGGAAGGGCGATTCTTGGACTATGTAGCGGCACCAAAATAAATACTGTAGAAGCTTATACTAGGGGAATTGAGAGGACAATCACAGTCAATGATTTAGTTAAATGTTGTAAAGTTGTCGGACTTCATGACAATAATTCAGAATCCATGTTCTAACAAAGTAAAGAATCCACTGATTTATTTTACAGTTTGTCTTGCATTTCTTTACTACAACACCACGTGTATTTATTTATCATGATTAATCGCAAATCATTATCTTGATTGACACAATAACATTTTTATAATCGATTGACACCACTTATGATAATGGATATCCAGTAAAACATTTCAAAATCTTTTATATCGATTGCCACTACCTTGTGTACAACCATCCCATAGGATGATGGCCACTGTCGTCATCCTTTAACGCTTTCTCTAGCTCCAATCCAATAATATGAGTCGAATACTCTGGTTGGATAACTAAATATCT
Source organism: Eleginops maclovinus (assembly GCF_036324505.1). Taxonomy (NCBI): domain Eukaryota; kingdom Metazoa; phylum Chordata; class Actinopteri; order Perciformes; family Eleginopidae; genus Eleginops; species Eleginops maclovinus. The sequence continues at coordinate 6,232,105 of NC_086357.1, read as the reverse complement.
GCAAAGTTAAAGCATTGCCTTAGCTGTACTTTGTGATTCATGAAAGGCTAATGAATTTTTTATGTAAATATTTTTTGGGGAAACAAAGTATTGGCAGAGGAAAGGCAGTGAGATAAACGAATGTAATCACATAAATGGGTCTGACAGAGTGAGACTGCTGGTGGAGGCGTGTTTTCCAAGAAAGCTAAACCTGAATGTGCCACACAAGAGCAGCTGATCAATACTACACCGGGATCTGATCAATATCCTCACTGGGGGAAATAGGGCTCATAGTAGTGGACACACAAACACACACACACACACACACGCACGCACGCACGCACACACACACACACACACACACTACACACTATACACTACAGGCCTTATATCATAAAGGGGAAGATGGGATAGAAAAACAGGACAGGGCAATAGATAAAAACAAGTGATATGAGCACAGTGTTTTCCTCACAGTGTTGGAGAGAACATTGCACTAATGTACCAGTGTGTCAGGTTGGCAGCGCCTCGGGGTGTGTCACTGCTCCCACAGCACTGCCAACTTTTCACTGGTCAGATGTTTTATAGGAAAACACATCTGAGCAAAAAATGGTAAGAAACTCTAGTCACTATGACCTAATGTGATTACATATTTATAATTAGACATTTTATTTTTGATATACCAGAAACAATCGTTTGTGTGAGTCATAGTTTGTGGTTTTACAGGAGGTCAGCTATTCTCTATGTGCTAACAACAAGATGCCAAGTAGAAGCTCAGTGGGTAGAGCTGGCAGCCGTATACTGGGGTTTGATCCCCATGCGGTGGAGTCCCTTTGCTGCGCGTCTTCCCCTCTGTCTCCCTACTTCTCAACTGCACTATATAAAGGCACTGGTTCCCCAAAAAATGCTTTTTTTAAAAAAAAGAAGAAGCTAAGCACTAACAAGTTGAGTTGAAATGATCCATGGCAATTAAGGCCCGGTCTGTCAATGCGACTCAGTCTGGCTTTTTTTGATCCACTTGATCCAGAGGGTGTCTTTTTTTTGTTGCTTCTGGCATCTTTTTGCGGCTGCTCCGAGGGCTTCCAGTTCAAATATTTTATCTTTCCAGAAAAAAATCATTGGTGAAGTCAATGAAGACATTAGAGGAATAGCTTGGTTTTGGCCGTGTCTTTCAGAAAGACATTATTGCAACAAAAACCGAAAGGCTAACTTCTTTGAGCAGATAAGCCGGACGCACATTGGACATTGCTGCCGGTGAGTTTTATTCTTGTATTTTGATACGTGGATTGCTCTCCTCCCTCTAATGACCCTCTAAGCTCATTCATTGAAAATGTATAAGTAAGCACCTTCTGATTTGTTGTAATGTTGAAAAAACGTTATCAGAGCAATATATAGTAGCACAATTAAATAATTAAAGGCAAGAGGGCGATGCTACTTTGTCATCCAACGTTATACATTATCGGGATGTTGCATCGAAAAACATTCTTTTTTACTAAACGGCAGAGGCGATCTATTGTGCATCACATTTTGATGGTAATAGTTTTAAGTTAGGGGCTGACATAGAACATAAACCCATGAGATACTTGCAATACAGTACATTGAAACACAAACAATATCATAAGTAAATGAGACCGGATGTGCAGGTCTGTTTAGCATTGTTTAAGATGTTACAGTGGGAATGGAAGGAAATTTTGGCCAGATGGCTCTGAAGAGGCAGCCTGATGCCAGTAGCTAGAAGGAGTCCGTCTTTCTCTCCACTGCATGACTGTTTTGTGTTGGTTGTTTGTGGTGCATGCTTGTGATTCTTGTTCTTCTTCATGATGAAGTTGGACTATGATGCAATAATGAATGCACCATTACCTTTCCTGTCTCTTCTTAAGAAACGTGTGCAGCTGGGCTTGTAAATTTCAAATACCTTTTATTATATATAAAAATAACAACAATAGGGTTTAAGGAAATACTGGAAGTAGCAGGCTCTCTATGTTGGGATTTAAAGTCATTTATTGGCTAGAGCACCAACACATTCTACGTTATTAGCTCAGGGGCGGGACATCTCTAAGCAGTTGACCAAGAACAAAAGAGCAACCCAGCCATCCAATCAGAGCTGACTGGGCTCTGGTTTCAGACAGAGGGTGAAAAGAGTCAGTATGAGAAAAATAAAGACTTTTTGAACATTAAAGAATTGAAACATGTCACAGTAGTTTTGAACATTAAATAGATAATTGGTTTTGAACTATTGAAAAATAAAGGAGGTTACTAAAATATAATGAATCCTGAGGGAAACATAAATGTTGAAATACTGCCTTATAAGTACACATTTGTTGTTTGGCTTTATGAGCTGTGAGAATAGGATAAACATTGTGCTGTTGGACTGTCCACACAGAGTGACAAACATCAACTACGGCCATGAGAGTAAAGCAAACAGTGTTGATCCAGTGTGATTAAACCGTAGACTTTGACCTGAGGGATTTATCCTGTCTAATCTGCGAACAAAACACACAAGTCATCAAACATTTGGGAGACCAGTCCATATTTTAATCTCAATATCAAGGCATTAGTGGAAACATTTTAAACACTCCTGTTACATGGTGCAGCAGTGTTGTGTGGCTTAACATACTAGCAGGTAGAAAGACATACATCTACATAAAGAAACACACGAATGAACCACATACACAAACAAAATCCAACAAAGGTTAAAAGTCAACAAAGAGAAACAAACAGGATTAAAGCCTCTCAAGTGATTCTTCTTAAACTATTTTCTGTCTGCTAAATACTCACACACACTGCTGAACTTGGTATTCTTAATGCAAGCATGTGTGTGTATCTGTGTGTGTGTGTGAGTATTGTGGTGACAGCTGGGTGTTGCTAGATAAACTGTGTCTAGGAGCAAAGCCAGAGGCCAACTTCTCTTTCGCTCTGTCAACCCAACCCCAGCAGACAGGGAGTAAGGAGATGATAATATTTCATGAATTTAAATTAAATTAAGATGTTGCCAGAGCCAGTATGGTTCGAAGAGAAGAACAAAATGTCATTTCAACGACTGCGTTGGCCCTCGTCGTAGTTATTGTACTTCAATAATGCAATCAGGCATATCATACCATCATCAACAAGCAGAGTTTCCCCACACGAGGAGCTGTTTTCATATCACATGGATGCATATGCATATAGAAGATTCTCACATGTGGGGAAAATTAAGCGTTAGCATCATTTAGGGCAAAAACAAAGTTTTGTTCTGAAGGATATATTCCACATATTAAAACAACACCATATGAGGAGAATATTTAACTCAGAGAAAAGTCAATATGGTAACTTCTATATGCAACCTGCAAAAGCACCACTGAGATTACTCTTATCATTTGTAGTCAAAGCCCAACAGACTGATATGGATGTAATGTGTGAGTCCACACAGAATCAGCACTGGAATGTAAATGGTAATTGGATTGTATTTAGTGTATAATTTAGTCTTTACGACCCCTTAAAGCACTTTACATTCTACAAGTCTGATTCATCCATACAGAGCAATGTGCCGCTTGCTTGAGGAAGCCAACATTCACATTGGCCATGCCATCTGGATCCACTCAGGGTTAAGTATCTTTCCCAAGGATACATTGACATGTTGACTGCAAGGGCCAGGAAAGAACACACAACCTTCCAATTGGAAGATCACCGCACTACCTATCAGCCACAGTATGTGTGTGAGCCTAGAAGAGCACAAACACACTGCTAGGCAGAAGAAGAGCTGTGTTTTTATACATGTCAAATATGATTAGCTAGCAAGTCGCCAACAAATCTCTGAGCATACACACCTGCCAACAGTATCAGCAGGACAGGAGTTTCAAGATGCTTTGTAGAGTAACTGCAACATGATAAAAGCCACGCCCAACACTAACGGCTCCTAAAGCTAGAACACTTGTTTATTTCTACATTAAATAAGATACAACAGCTGCCAGGCCAGCACTCACTCTATCCTTCCAATTATATGTTTTTCCCTACTAAGGTAAAAGTTTCAGCTGTACAAACATCTTTGCTTTTCCTTGAAGTCTCATTGGAATTTGCCTTATTTATTTTTACTAAAATAGTATTGGAACACCAGGGAAGGTCATTATATTCCAAGATATCCAAAATAAATGACCTAAAAGATTAAGTATGTAGTGTTCCCCCACCCTAAACTTAAGACATCTCAGTCAAAAACAATTCTCCCTCACTAGTGGAATGCACAGGGTTTTTTATCGCCATTACGGTTCACCCCTGGCAATTTTCCCCGCTATCACCTAGCAACTGTCCCCTGTTCAGAAAGTCCCTTAGTGAGCGGAAGCCTGTGCCCACCTCCTGAAAGAGATAACACTGGGAAGCATGCAAAATCAATCAGTGCGGCCCTGAAAGGCCAATATGTTGCTAATAAACACACACACAGGCGGAGGGGATGCTGAGCTGGCAGTCAGCTGTACAGTCTATATCTGCATTTCACACAGTGTCAGGCTATTACCATGTGAAGATAGATGGATAAGAGCAAGGCCGCAGCTCCACCTCTATCACCGCTGCTGTTCACACATCTGTCCACTCGCTTACACGCCCGGCCTTCATGCTCAGCAGCCAGCAGCACTAATGCACTGCTATATACAGTATGTTGCAGGGCAAACACACTTGACACATGGCTGCAATCCAGCTCAGCTAAGGAAATAAACCAGCTTGTTTTTTTATTCATACACTTAAATCATTTTAGAGAACAGTCAAGACTGCTGATGTTTCATTTGTGTCTATGAAAAGAAGAAGAGGGGCTTTTTTTATCATATTGGCACATGTTTTAATGTGTTATCGCGTTAAACAGGGAAATGACTTTGACAATCAGATGTTTTTTAAATGTTGTCAGACTTTTATGACTAACCATAAATGCCTTCTGCTTATAATATTATGCAAACCTTGAAATGTCTATATGCTGGCTGGTCTCTATGGATCGGGACAACCACCACATGATTGTGGAACATTGAGGGTTAACTTACTTTATTTAGTAAGTTAAAGCAAGGTTTGCCTCTGTATGATTTTAGGGCTCCATCATCTGTTAGCATCATAGTAATGGTGGTACTAATTACTTCCTCAATTGGTAGCAGCAGCACATGATCTGTGTCAATCCTTTTTTGGTGACAATGTCGTTACATGTTGATGAAATGTTATCTGAATTTGCACATCTTACTTGTATAATTGGTATTTCTGTTTTAATGTAACTGTAACATTTGACAACATGTGTATCATACGCTAACATTTTGGATACAGTCGGAAGCCCTTGAACGACCTTTTATCTGCTATCCTATGTATGTCAGGGGTTTTTCTAGAAAATAAAGTATGAAGGCGCTAACATCACTTCCGGCCCAAATTATGGCCCCGCCCACTTTACGGGGAAAATAATAGTTTCTTCATGTCTTAGGGCTGCTGAGTCATATATTGCTCCTCAAACAACAAATACATCCAGAGTTACGGTTTCTCTACTTCGTCTACAGAAAAAAGTAGAGTAAAAGAAACAATCTAATTCAGTTATCTTGTTTTAAGTGTAAGCCTGCTGCCTACCTCACAGATGGTGCTCGCAGTATGGTAGCAGCAACAATACTACCATACGAGCATATATAAAAATGATCAAACTTCATGTCAATAATTCAGAAATCTTGTTATTATAAAGGAAAAGGCCCTCTGATTTATCTCACCAGTTTGTCACGCTTATTACAACACCACACATAATTGCTTTATCTCCCCCCAGAAAATACAAGTAAATGCTAGTATTTTGAACATGTGATTAATCATCAGATTATAGTTTTTTCTAAGGGTGTGCAGTGTATCTTTCTGCTTCATGTTGGTGCATCAACATAAATTAACACAATCTCTGCAAATCGCTGACTCGCTCCGAGATATAAATCTGCTTTATGATTGTGATATAAATCTGCTTTATGAATGAGATATAAATCTGCTTCCACAGTGGATTTTCAATTTAACCCTATCACACACACACGCGCACACACACACACACACAGAGTGAGTGCTAGTGAGCTGGCAGCCAGAGTACACAGTGAAGTGGTTTAAGGAGAGCCTCATCTGTTTCCCCTACAGTGCTGGACAGAGAATCGATATCTGTAGCGAAGATCTGCGACAACTGCTGATTGTCCTGCTGGTCTCTCACAGATAAATGAGATTTACTTCATTATACTGCTTTATCTAATTGTAGCAGCGCCAGTACGGAACCACAAAATAGCCTCTGGAGAAATTAGACTGGCCACTGGTCCTACGCTCGCAAAGTATTTTTCCAATTCATTTTTAATAGAGCCATTCTACAAACTGTCCATGTATAACGGCACAGCAGAGATGGGCCACTACTCTGACGGTCGATAATACCTGTGAAATACTGTCTGGTATGATGTTTTTTATTTGTATCAACTAGGTGTTAGACATGAGATGCTTGGAGAGACCGCAGTTATTTAGTTAAAGGCCCCGAGTCCCTAAACAACAAAGTTCTGAGTGGATGTGACAAGGCCTTCCCCAGTAGGCACTGCTAAGACTTTTATCCATTCATTATCTATGATACAAACAGCCACAATGGCTCGTCATAATAAACCACAGAACAAACACACAAGTATACCCTATATATTTGGGGCAGCAGCAGGGAGTAGGCATGGGAACTGGAATGTTTCCGATTCATAGCCTCGAACAGACCAAAGAAAAGAGCGTGAACTGTTACTTGAAGAGGTACCAATTCACTTTTTAACAATTTTTCCCTACTCTTCTGGTAAGTATTGACTTTCATCCATGTCGGAAAGATTCGCAGAAACAATAAATTAAAATGGGTAACATAATACAAGTAGTATGTAGTGCGGAGTATCACATCTCAGTATTATTTGGTTCCTGACAGAATGTGTCTGTAAGCCAGGGCTGCCCGATAATGACATTTTATATTTATTGGCTTATAAACGGTATAAGTGGTATTCATTTCATTGTTGATTATTACTTAATTCATTCTGTCTCAGTGATATGTATAGAGGCTTTATTGTTTAAATTGAAAGGGGCCCTATTAAGAAGGGTTTTCCATTTCCTTTAGTGTGTTGTATAGGTTTCTGTGCATGTAAATGGTCTGCAAGTTCTAAAATCCCCAAGTTCCCTCCAGAGGGAGTTTCTCTACCACACTCTCCCCCCTGCTTGAAACACCTCCATTGGACTCCATTGTTTACTTCCATAACGACACACTATGTAACACTCGCGCTTCTATTGGGTCGCACTCCAACTCATTGTCATTGATAGGCTAAGGGGCAGGACATCTCTAATGGGTTGACCAATCACAACAGAGCCAGCCAGCTAACCAATCAGAGCAGGCTGGGCTCTGGTTTCAGACAGAGGGGGAAAAGAGGTGCTGCAGCACAGGCAGTAACAGAAAAATAAAGAGCTTTTTGAACATTAATGCATGGAGACGTATCACAGAAGAGAGACAAAATACAAATATGAACCTGAAAATGAGCATAATGTGTGAATTCTGAAACTTTTAACTGACAAAATTATGAGTGATTTGACCTGTTAATCCTGGTAACATTGCATGCATACTGTACAGCAGCCAGTCTTATTCCCTTTTTGCAGGACCCTGCTTCAAGCCAAATACCAGTTAAAATTCGGCACACAATTCTCTGTAGCCCCCATCACAGAGACAAAGATTATTACACCGGAGAGCAAAAGAAAGGAGAGCAATAAGGCAAAAAAAAAAGAAAAATGAAAGAATGGAGAGAGAGAGAGACACACAGACAGCCGGGGGGGAACTGGGATCTAAAAGCCAATGAGACAGTGAAGATCTCCACTTTTAGATCTGAGCTTGAGCAAACATGAGACTACTCCCAATTATCACCTACTGCAAACACACACGTTTGCCTGCTTTGTTCCCCCCCTGTCTACCGGTGGGGCTCTCCTCCCTGCAGGGCTGCTGGCTGTGAATGAATCCATCTCGTCCCAGATAATGAAGCCATTCACAGGTCTGTGCCCTCCTGCTGATCCTCTGCTCCCTGCAAAATCATCCACAGCCACCGCCTGAATTTCTACATGGCCCCGTATAAAGAGCACCAATCTCTGGACTAAGAGAAGCTTTATGCGGAAAAAAAACCTTTTATCCAGTACAGGAGGAGCCATTTACACTTGTCACACATATCTACGTGCAACAGACCTCTCCAGGGGCAGCGCTGCTGGGAAATGTTGCAGGTAGAGACTTTTATGCAACCTTGCATTAGGTTATATGATGCAAAAATGGAGGTAAAAAATAACTGTTTATAGGGTTGGAGGTGGGGTAAAGTTCATTTTGGAAGTTCACTTAGAATAAACGCAAACACTCTACTAAATTGGAATACTTTTTTTGTTTACATCACTTTTATTTATATTCTTTACATTTGCGTGATCCATCATAATCCATGCTTTTTCATATCAAATCTAATCGGACATTGTTTTGGACAGTTTTCAAACCACATTTATTAGTCATATGAAAAACTTAAATGAAGTTAATCCCAAAGTAAATAAGAATCACAAATATAATTTGTGTTTTACTCATGTCGTTTTATTACAGAATTCCTCCAATCTGATTTAAAGTGTGTAATTTCTGCTGGCATGGTTTAAATCAAAGTAAATCTTGTAGTCTTGTAAAGCAGATTTATCTCCAAATGTTAATGTGACACTCTGTCTTCAGTTTTAATATCTGCCCCCAATGTCTGACTGAGATGGAGCTCAGTCACCCTCAACAAAAAATAAGTTAACTTGCGCACAACCAATTCAGCACTGAGCCGGCAAAGGCTTTAGGCTCAACTTCTGCAACAGCTTTAGACAAAATATGTTTAGCCCACGTGGGATACAAATGAGAACAGATAAAAAATCCAGTTTGAGTAAGACAATGCTCAGGGGTTCTGAGATGATAAACACGTCATGGAGGCTTTGTTTGGAATGACTAGTACATTTAGTTCCTGAGGCATCTTTTTACTCTTTAGCTAACTTTAACACAGCTGGTAGAACATGCAAGCTGTATTGAAGAGCAGAAGGTAGACCTTTCTTCCTTTAGAGGGGCCCTATTATGCTTTGGTTTGGGTTTTTTATCTTTCCTGTAGTGTGTTATATAGGTTTTTATGCAAGCAAATGGTCTGCAAAGGCTGAAATCCCAACCTGGTAACAGAGGCGCTGCGCTCTTTTACTTAATCGACTCAAATAGAGCCTCAGGCGGCAAAGACAGCTTTGTTTTTACGGAGCTCTGAATAAATAGGGGATGGGTGTCCGGTGGGTCTGCAGGTGGACAAGTGGCAGGCAGCAGGCTTACACTGAAACTGTGATTGTTTAGTTTCTTATACAGCTTTAAGACATGAAGAAACTATAATTTTCCGCTTTGCTCTAATGCAGTATTTTTGACAGAAAGTGGGCGGGCCGAAAGTATGCACCCTCATACTATATTTTTCTAGGAAAACCCTGGACATCACTATGTAACCAGTGTGTTCCTATTGGCTAATGCTCCAATGCTTTGTTTGTGATTGGCTAAGGACCAATCACAACCAATCACAACAGAGCCAGCCAGCTAACCAATCAGAGTTGACTGGGCTCTGGTTTCAGACAGAGGGTGAAAAGTGGTCCTGCAGCACAGGCAGTATGGGAAAAATAAAGAGCTTTTTGAACATTAAAGCATGGAGACATGTCCCAGCAGAGGCACAAAATACAAAGATGAAAATGTGCATAATATGTCTTCTTTAAAATGTGTTAGGATAAATCCATCTTTTTACTCTATGGCTAACTGTTACACCACTGCTAGAAAAATGCAAGCTGTGACAGCGAACGCCACATATTCATCGTCATGGCTATTTGGACAGTAATCTAAAGGAAATACATCTCCAGAAGCAGGAGAGGAGAGCAGGAAGACTCTGACTCAATGCTATGAATACAGAGTTAACCTCATCTTTACAGCCACCCGCCATCACCAGAACATGCATTTAACTCTCCACCTCACTACTTTATGATTTCATCCAAGGCTTTTTCTATCCATGGCGCTATAGTTCTGCTTTAATGGCAGGTTGTGAGTCACACTTTGTGAGTGTACTTGAGACTGTAAGGCTCAGAGTGTTTAGGGTCAACATCTGAGTGAGTGCATGTGAGTAATTATGACCCAAATCTGGAGGCTAAGATTAGAGTCAGTCTGTAGCTATAGTGAGTGTATATGTGGAGCGGACTAAAGTCAGGACATGCACAGTGCGCTCTATAGACACACACAGCCTAATCCTCAGAAGGACAGCTGTCACCCTGTCCTGATTGATCTGCCACACACACACACACACACACACACACACACACACACACACACACATACACATACACATACACACACACACACATACAAACTTCTGACAAACAATGTGGGTGCGGTCTGTTTCCAGCCATATAGCATACAGTTAGATTATGGACGTATGAACGCTGGTTTTGAAATTGCATCATCTTAACATCAACAACGACCCCCACCAACCCACTCCTACTCACCCTATAATCCTCCCTGAGCAAGGCCCCCCCCCCCCCAACACACACAGATGGGAGCCCAGCTCTCCGCATTGGACACTGGAACAAAACATTTGGGTATTTGAAACTTGCAGCACTTTAACCTCCAGCATGTCTAAGTATTGCATCACATCCAATCAAAGCAGTGCGTATTGAAGTGGATAAGATATTCCTACTGTTATATTTAGAGGTGCAGACAAATCAGTATGACACTGACAATTCCCACACTGGAGCACATATTGATTTTACAACATGTAGCTCAGATGCCATGTCGACCAAAATGATAGAGGAGTGTGTGTTTGTGAAGCAGGACAGGGACTTGAACGGTGGCAGGAGAGCCCTAATAGACTGTGACAGGTCCCACTGATTACATTACCCTACTATTAGACAGAAACACACTCCCTTACACCCCGGAGCATACACACACACACACACACACACACACACACACACACACACACACACACGGGTAACACGGTCAATCAGCACAGCAATCGAAAAAATAAAAGTCTAATCAATTCTTTCCGACGCAATCCACCATATAAAGTCATAATGCTGAATGATCAGTACCTTCAAGTGAGTCAATTACTGCAGCCAATACCTCTTTATACAGCCATAGTAAGAGTTTTCTGAAGCAAAACCCCCCCAAAAAACAATACTTTTGTACATTAAAGTGGTTTAAAGAGCCCTTTTTCCATCTGAAACAGTAGAATACTTGAACTTTTAGCCTATGTAAGACCAAATAAAACATAAAAACACTGGATTGATAATGAGCAGTTGTCTGACTATAGGTAAGGGCAGGTGATATGACTTTATATTTATATAATTGTTTAATGTTTTTTTCTGCATTGACGGTATTATGGTGCAGGGTTAAATCCTGAAACCCACAAATGAGTTAGCACTTACTGTTCCCTCGTCTTGAAATCAATTGTTTTTGGTAAGCTGCCCAATGTTTTGTTGAACAATATAAAATACATCAGTAAATACGCCACAGGTGAATGTCTGAAGCTTCTATGTATGTATAAAAACAGTGCTTGCTAACATGTGAGTAAACGAGACTGCTAAACGGCGTCACGATGAACATTAGCTGCCTTTAGCTTAGCAGCGACGACATGAAGCCAGACAACAGTGTTGTAGTTTGTTTACAGCCTGAAGCTTTCTACTTGAACTTTTAATAAAAGAATATATGTTGAAACTATCCTGCTGAATGTTTAGGTATCATAATGTTTGTTTGCCACAAACTGCTATGATTCAAATGCCGATGTTAAAATCCCATTGGCTTTTTGGCTAGGAAGTCCTTACGGTGCTAACCTCTGGGCCGGTGAACTACTGTATATAAAATTGAGTTAAAAGGATAAAGGGATATTCATCGATAGACATGAATGCACAAAAAATCACGAAAATGTTCAATACCAAACCAACGCCATGGACCAAAGACCAACACCGCCTGTAAGCTAAAACGTAATAGCACGTAGCCTTAGTGTCAGTGTTAACAGATGCTGCAGTATACTGTACTGCTGTATGCTATTTGAATTCAGAACACACACCAGTCGGTCATCACTCAATGTTCGGAAGTTCTACTAAATCCTGTTATTCCACTAAAATGTTCGAGCGGTGGGAGACTCAATCCTTTCTGCAAACAGCTCCACCACTCCTACATGCACACACCCATGCACATACACTCACTCACACACACATTCATTAGTCAGATGTGTGGTCAGGCATGCAGCCATCATTCATTTACCAGAAAATGGCTGAGAGACAGAGATGGAGAGGGAGATGGGAAGGAGGCAGAGAGAGATGAATGGGAGGACAGGATTTAGTGTAACATGAAGAACCACAACTGGAAGAACACCCATGGGAGTACACACACACACACACACACACAATCCAGAGTGCACACATTCCAGCCATATCTGTGGAGCTGAGAGTGGCACTGCCTGGGTTTTGTCAGTTTATCACAGAGACGTTATAATGAGAAGCAGAGCCGAAATCTCCTCCTCCACACACACACACACACACACACACACACACACACACACACACACGTAAGTACACAGACAGTTTTTAGAGAAAGTAGTCCTCTCTCTGTCTACACAGCGTGGTTAGTCTGTGGTCCAGAGCTGTCTCTAAGTGGCTTTTCAGTCTTCTTATGCAAGTAATGATGAATAGAATTTGAAAAAGCGGCGAGAATGATCTGATCCGCAACAACAGGAAAAAATGCGGTCATCATTGAGGAAATCTGCCAAAGCATGGCAGTGGCAAGCAGAGATGTAGTTTAGTCTCATGGAGGAAAAGCATAGGACGTGGGTTGTTGACATGTCTGTGAAAAATTGGACGTGCAGAAATAACACATTCGTCTCTACTGTGAATCCCACAATGATTATATTTTTTGATACAGGCATTTATAACAGTGATATAAATTAAGCAGCATATTTTTTCTATATATTTTTTTCTATAGCATTAATCCATTCAGCAGAAACAGAGCAACATATGTCATGTTTGTGTCCTACTCGTGAATTTAGGGCCTCTGCTTTTAACGCTTTGGTCTCCACTATCTCTCGAAGAACAAACCTGGCTCTTAAGCTGTTTAATGTTCCACTTTTTTCACCAGCTAATGATGTCTGAGCTGCAAAAGGCTAAAGAGCTCTGCGGGTGTCCCCTCTGTAACCCCTTTCACACCATACATAGTCACTGGATATTGCTCACGTTAAATTATGAGTAGCGCATTTCCAAAGTTTACAAGACTTTTACAATATTTCTTATGTATATACAGTTCATGTTAATGAAATCCAAAGATTATGTATTATGAATCTAACTCATTTTGACAAGACATTTGCAAATTTGAAAACCATGACCTCAATCAAACAAAATGGGTCAGAAAAAAGTAAATCAACCAGGTTAAAAAGTAAAAAAATATATACCCTTTAAAGCTTTAAAAGTTCTCAAACCTCTACAATTTCTGCCTTTCAACAATGTTTAAGGTAACTCTTTACACACAAGAGGAAGGAAATTATCCAACGGCCTCCTCCCACCAGCAGGACAGAGCTTCACGGCAGACGCACTTGAAAAGGCGGTGAAACTAAAGGTGTGTTGGACTGAGCGTGAGGCATAAAAGCCTTCATAGACTTTTGTAGCAGCAGATGGTGGGACTAAAAAAGACAGATGGCAACTTCCAACAGGTTTATCCTCTTCCAGTGGGCGGGAATAAAACATGCTTCAGGAGAAACCTGCACTTTGGTCTCATTTGTTCGTGGTAGTTCACCATAGTTCACCATAGTTCACCAAAGTCCATCTGACAGAGGTGTACTGATGTTACTGATTATACAGAGAACAACTCCTTCAAAAATTTGTTGTTCACACACACACACACATGCAGACACTCCTCAAGCTCCTCCCCACACACACAGATATGCACACACTCCTCCAGCTCCACCACACACACATATTCTGCTTCACCAACCTCGCCTGACCTCTGACTCACTCCTCACACTGCGGTTTTTAACAGCCAGGGAAATCAGAATGGCATTTAACTCATTTAGACCCGCTCTTGGTAATTTCATCATGCTTTGGCAGAAGAGATTTATTGTGGCTCCATCTCCACATTTTGGCTGAGACAAACACATGCAAATGAATAAGCAACAGTGGTGATGAGCACGAAACAAGATAAAGGATGTCAGATTGGATTTTCAACAGCCAGGGAACAAATGGAAGAAAAATAGTCCTCCTGGTTTACATTTATTATTCCTATAAAATCTTTCAATTTCAGTTGACGTATTACATGTGCAACATATAAAATATATATGTTCATCCAGGTCTTCATTTATATACAACCAATCTGCAATAGTGTGGTTTGGAAAACTCCATGTCTGATGGATGTTGGTTGGTAAGCTAACATTTTAAAGTTTCTTGTTTTTCACCACCATTATTCCACTTATACATAAACACCCTTCTGGTTGCCATGACCGATTATAATTGATGATGATGATGGGAGACGACAGATTGCTTTTAGCCAGTAATGGCTTGAATGAACCCTGATTGGCTGTGACAGAAGGCTCCCTCCTCCTTCCTTACTGACCACTGGTAGTGAAATAAAAGGCTCCTGATTGGTGCTGACAGCAGCCTCCCACCTCCCTGTCATCGGCCCGCTCTACTACATTTAGTAATCTAAATGACTCTTTGATCCGGAGGGATTTTCCAGTGAGTGCACGGCTAAAAATCACTTTCTTCCTGGAGTACCTGACGCAAAAATGAGGTGCCAGATTTGATGCAAGGTTAATTAGAATTTAAAACCAAGATTGAAAATGGTTTACATAATGTAACAATACTACTCAAAGAGGTTCAGTATATCAAATATGGTGTAATGATCACTTTGCAATCACCGAATGACCAAAAAGATGGCTTAGTTGAAAAAGAACCACATCTCTAAAGACAACGTCATTAGCAAAAAAAAAGGTTTTTTGCAATAATCGTGAAAAAATAAATCTGTTGTATGTATTTACGACCTGTTCAACTTGTGTTTACTGTTGTTTTCTTTTAGGCTTTTACCGTGTTATCTAATTGGTATTGATAATTGAGAAATGTCACTATTATTGTAATCGGCAACAAAATTTCTGGTATTGTGACATCCTTATAATCAGAACAATATAATGACTAACACAAAATCTGGTGATAGCCCACTTTTATAACAGGGAAGATTGATTCGAGAATACAGTAAAGATCGCATGTATTCAAAACTTTGACCTGATGAGGGTCATCGTAATCAGTGGCTTCATCATACTGGAACTATAGTCCTCAGATTGTTGTATAACCTTTGCACAAAGTTGAAACATTTACCTCCAAATAGTGCTCAACTTAATCCCCGAAGGCAGTAAGGTAGGGAAATACCACGGTATATAACAGTAATCTGTCAAATGAAGAAGATTTATTCCTTTTCTACTGAACTTGCTATCCATGTAATATATTTAAGGCCGTTGCAGGCAATGTCAGAAACCAATGAGATGGACTATTTTATTACATTGGATTTACAGCATCAGTTTGATGAAGTACCTATCGATCGGATATAGTGTCCATCTGGTTATTTTATCTATAAATCAACCGAATATCCATAATATTTATGATGGCTTTCAGTCATGCTGCCCACCAACTATGTGTTAAGATATTGAAATGTGAAAGTGGTGCTGGTGTAGGGGAAAGTCAAAGCTATATTTAACATAACATGAATAATTTATACCCTGGAGTGGTACAAATTGAGTACTTTCTATAACAAAATGTAAGTTAAAAAAACACTACCGGTACATTAGACTGTAAGCATAAGGACAGCAATAAACATCCCATTGCTTTGACTCTAATATGCCTATTCAAGAAAAAACAATGCAAGAGCAGTAGTCAAAGTCAGAGGAAAAAAGACGGGTGGGACTGATTCAGATACAGAGAGCGCTCTCATTTTCTATCTCGAAGCCCTTCCTGAATCTGGCTGCGAGGGGAGACAGTGATTTATGAGGCTAGAATAAAGTAGGGCAATCCCCCTGCATAGAAAGAGAAGAGAAAGAATCGGGAAAAGCAAAGGGAGGAAAAACAAGAAAAGAGAGTGGGATTTAGAGGGAGGATATGGGGGAGATAAATGTGCTCAGTGTGTGCTGGCGGGGCTTCCACGGCTGACCAGCAGAGCTATCGCTAACTAAAACTTCCTTAATAGGAACGATGGATGGGAAAATGCAAAGGTCAGAGCAGTGAGCCCTGCTGCGCTCCACAGGAAGTACAGGACACACACGCACACATACCGCACACACGTATGCACAAAATCCAGTAGTAAAAATGGACACACATGCAAACACACACAAGTTAAAAATAACATTAAAGGTCCCCTATTATGCAAAATGCACTTTTTGCTGTCTTTTATACATAAATGTGTCAGAAAATACAACCCTCTCTTTTCCTCCTTACCCACATCTCTAAAAACGGGGGTACAAACGAGCTGATCCAGATTTTATGTCCTTATGATGTTATAAGTAAAATGTGGGCTGGCTTTACATTGAACTCCTCGCAACGTCCCACCCACGTGACATGTCCCAACCTATCGTTCCCAATAAAAAGTCGGCGAGCTGAATCCCCTCCGCAGCACCTCTGTGTGTCTGTGTATTCAGCAGGATGTCTGCAGGAGGGACTTAGAGTTGTTGTAGATATAATACATATAATGTCTCTGTTCTAGTGCTAAACACTGAAGAAGAACATGTCAAGCTATATGCTGTATCAGAAATAATGACGTGTTTTGGAAGAATTATGGTCTGTATTTACATTAGCAAGCACTGCTAACACTCAGAGCTAATGCTATACTGAAGAGAATATGTGTAAAGAATCCGGGTATAAAAGGTACAGTCCTTGTAAACCCGCGAGAGAGAAACATTTGAGCTCGATACTGTTTCAGAAATAATGCTTGATATGGTTTGGGACATAATATGGCGTTTAATCACGGCCCAAGAAATGGTTTCAAGGTTTCAAGGTTTCAAGGTTTTATTTGTCATATGCACAGCAGATACAGCGTATATGTTGGCAATGAAAATCTTATGTCGCGTGCTCCTCCAACAACTCCACATACATGGTGCAAATAAGATAAATAAAATAGTGCAAAAAGAGAAGAATATTTACAATATCAACAATAAAGATTTGAGGATGTGAAATATATACATATGTGGAATACATTGAAAGTATTTAAACACTTTACACTGTTGAATGAGGAGGTATGGACAGATGCATATATTATGTATAGCAGATGTATATGGCAGATATGTATAATATATAGATATGTGTACTATAAACAGATATGTATGGCAGATGTGTATAATATATATATATATGTATGTGTGTGTGTACTATAAAAACAGAACAATGACAAGACTTATGGGTTAAAAGGAAGTTCTGTGCTCTCTGACCATTTCTATTATTTCCACCCTATCACAGGTTTTCCTCCAGACATCCTGCATGACCTCTTTGAAGGTGTGGTTCCTGTGGAGTTGGCACATTGTCGAAAGGTTTGATTGCAAATAAATATTTCACTTCAGAAGAACTTCAGAAGAGCTCAATAGGTCAATACTGTGTTTTCCCTTCCAACATTCAGATAAGGTTAACTGCCCTCACCCAATTCCTCAGTATTTTGCCAGTCGAGTAACAATTGGTGGAAATGGGCATGAGAACCACACTCTGCTGACTGATACCTGTTCTGATTGGCTCCAGGATCCCAGAAGGTGACAAGGTTTGGGAGATGTTAATGGAGTTAAAAGATATAGTTGAGCTTGCCATCCGACAAACTTTCTCAGTCGATACCATTCAGTTCATGGCCTGTAACATTTTAGATCGCAGGCAGCTACATCAGGAAGTCTTCCTCAACCTATGTTTACGACCAAAGCATCATTACATTGAGCATTATCCTCATCTTAGAAAGTGCTTTGGTCCTCTGGTGCATCTCTGGACAATGTGGTATGAAGGGAAACACAAAGTTTTCAAAAAAATTGTTTGCACCATCTTAAGTAGCTCAGTCTTTTAGTTTTTTACAGGTTTACCTAACACTGTGTAATGGAAGAAACTGATGTCTTGAAACTAAGGGTCATCCTTGATGATATCAACGCTGAGAGGCTTATTTTGCTCTTTCGTCCTGAGACTGTAAATGCCCCCATATTAGAGGTGAAAAACAACTACAGGACCAAACTGAGCAGGGCTGGCATAAAGGATATGGCTGTGAATGCAAGCGCAGCAGAGTCAATCCAGAAGGTGCAGCATCAAAAGACCCAGAAGAGGGGAGATCAACTTTCTTCCCAATTATCCACACGAGGAAACGAAGGACCCACTGGAAGCACAGAGGCTCGAGATGGTGGAGACATTGATCGAAAGAAACATGATTCTCATCCATCCATGAAAAAATGCAGCAAACCTTTGCACTCAGAGGGGAATAAATCGTCAATGCCGTTCCTCCCATTGCAGAACTAAAAGACAGATGGCCTGCAGTATTTTATGAAGTCCAAGTCAGTACCATCTCCCAAATAGACGCACACATGTTTTCAGTCATTGTTGTAGCACTGTTTAATACAGCAGTTAAATACAGTATGTCTATCATCTACAATCGTACATGGCTTACTGTGCTGAAAATAAATGATGTCAATTTATATTTTGTTAACTTGTGCTTTTGCTTTTATTGCAGCTCTACAGTGAATTCCAAAGGACCACAAATGTAAATCTGCCAAGTTCCTTCTTTGCTGCACTAGACAAATATAGGCCTCAGCTGCTGAAGCTTTACAAAAAGAGGACAACAGGCAACAGAGCTGTTGATGGTGTATAATGAACAGGTAAACATTGTTTGAAAACCTTAAAACACTTTAATATTAAATGTGAACACAAACCGCTTCCAATTCATATCTTGGCTTTTGTTTGTGCAACAGGACAAGAACAACATGACTGTGAGCAGGACCGCAGCCCTGGCTGGCCTACCCCTGTACCTCAAGAAGGACTCATCAGAAGCCTTTAAAACTTGCAAGGTATTTTTGTATTGCCTTTTACAATTTCCATAGCTCGAAACGTGATATATTTTGTATAAATCACTGAAGAACAAAACATTTTGTCACTGCCTTCTACTAGTGTGCCCTGTTGACTGCCCTAAGAGCTGTGTAGTGCTACATAGATATAGATTTCACTATGCTAGGAAACAACAACACATTCCATTGTAATCATTTATTCTCAAGTATTAAAAATTGCATGTAAAGATGTGTCACACCGACAATAAATATCTCTGAATCAGTATTGTAGGCTCTAAAATTCCACAAAAAAATCATACATCATTCTCTATGATTTATGAATGGCTTGCATGCTTGCATGTCTATCCTGATGCAATGCTTACATGTACAGACGTGGACAAAATTGTTGGTACAATTCCGTTAAAGAAAGAAAAACCCACAACGGTCACAGAAATAACTTAAAACTGACAAAAGTAATAATAAATAAAAATGTATTGAAAAATAACAAAGGAAAATCAGACATTGCTTTTGAATTGTGGTCCAACAGAATCATTTAAAAAAACTAAATAATGAAACTGGCCTGGACAAAAATGAAGGTACCCTTAAGTTAATATTTTCTTGCACAACCTTTTTAGTCAATCGCTGCAATCAAGCGATTTTTCTAACTCTCAATGAGACTTCTGCACCTGTCGACAGGTATTTTGGCCCAGTCCTCGTTAACAAACTGCAGCTTTCTCAGGTTTGAAGGGTGCGTTCTCCGGACTGCATGTTTCAGCTCCTTCCACAGATGTTCAATAGGGTTTAGATCAGGGCTCATAGAAGGTCTCATCAGAATAGTCCAATATTTTGTACTGAGCCGTTCTTGGGTGTTTTTAGCTGTGTGTTTTGGGTCATTATCCTGTTGGAGGGCCCATGACCTGTGACTAAGACCAAGCTTTCTGACACTGGGCAGCACATCTCGCTCCAGAATGCCTTGATAGTCTTGAGATTTCATGATACCCTGCACAGACTCAACACACCCTGTGCCAGATACAGCAAAGCAGCCCCAGAACATAACCGAGCCTCCTCCATGTTTCACAGTAGGTGTAGTGTTCTTTTCTTTGTATGCTTCATTTTTGCATCTGTAAACATAGAGCTGATGTGACTTGCCAAAAAGTTCCAGTTTTGTCTCATCTGTCCAAAGGACATTCTCCCAGAAGCTTTGTGGCTTGTCAACATGCATTGTGGCAAATTCCAGTCTCGCTTTTTTATGATTTACTTTCAACAGTGGTGTCCTCCTCGTTCGTCTTCCATTAAGTCCACTTTGGCTCAAACAGCGGCGGATGGTGCGATCTGACAATGACGTACCTTGACCTTGGAGTTCAGCTCTAATCTCTTCGGAAGTTGTTCGGGGTGCTTTGGTTAACATTCGTATTATCCGTCTCTTCATATATTATTAGTATATTTGTAGAAAATGGCGCCGAGGATGGCTGTCGTGTCTCGAGCTCCTCACCAACTCCACATTTTAGTGTTTTTATTGTTTTACTTTGTTGGTTGTTTTAACTTTTTTGAAACATGCAAACCGCGAGCCCTATCATACAATATGATAGAGAACAACTTTCAAACATCAGGTCGCTGGTGGACAGCAATAATCCACCACGACCTGCAAACAATGGAGAGCCTCTGTGTTTACCTGCTGGAGCTCTACCTGTGGAGCTCAGGAGGAAAAGACGGCGAGGATCCCGGGCCGGGGTCCTGGTCAGGCTGAGGAAACGTGAAAACAGACCTCCTCTACCGAGTTTACTTCTGGCAAATGTCCAATCCCTGGATAATAAGCTGGACGAACTCCGTAGCAGGGTGGCATTTCAACGGGACATTAAGACCTGTAATGTTTTGCTTTTCACGGAGACAGTGCAGCGTTGGTCGGAGCAGTCTGACTCTGCTCTCCGCCACTGCTTTGGCATCACGGAGTGGTGTGTGTTTGAGGAGGACGATATAAACACACACACTGACGCGGTCATTTGCTACATCGGCAAATGCATCGATGACGTCGTGCCGTGGATTACTGTACGGACATTCCCAAATGAGAAGCCCTGGATAAACGGCGAGGTCCGAGCTAAACTTAAAGCACGGGCCATCGCGCACGGGCCATCGCGCACAGCGGCGGTGATTTGGATGAGTACAGGAATTCCAGGTATGCACTCCGGAGAGCTATTAGCAGTGCGAAAAGACAATACAGGGACAAGGTGGAGTCGAACTACAAGGGCTCCAACGCCAGAAATATGTGGTCTGGACTAAAAACAATAACAGACTACAAAAGGACAACGAGTGGTGCTGAGGAAGTGTCTGCATCTCTCCCAGATGAACTGAACACATTTTATGCACGCTTTGAGAAGCCCCCGGCTGTGGAGGCACAGAAGGCCCAGGATCCCTGCTCACTGGTTTTAACCAGTGCAGATGTGGGTAGATCTCTGAAAAGGATCAACACACACAGGGCTCCTGGACCTGATGGCATCCCTGGCCGTGCTCTCAAGGTGTGTGCAGTTCAGCTGGCAGATTCACAGACATTTTCAATAGGTCACTGCTCCAGTCTGTAGTCCCCACATGCTTTAAAGAGTCCATCATTGTCCCTGTCCCCAAAAAGACAAAACCCATCTGCCTCAATGACTACCGCCCAGTTGCACTCACCTCCATCATCATGAAGTGCTTTGAGCGGTTAGTCAAACTTGTATCACCTCCTCCCTCCCTGACTCACTGGACCCCCTGCAGTTTGCCTACAGGGCAAACAGGTCCACGGATGATGCCATCTCCCTCACCCTCCACACTGCCCTCGCCCACCTGGACCAGGGATTGAAATTAGCACCCGCCACACGCCATATGCGGGTGGATTTGTATATTGTGTCACTTTACCAGCCACTGTGGCGGGTAATACTTTTCAGTCATATCCGATCGAATTCGCCTATCATACATGGGTCATACGCATGACAGCTGCGCTTTCCACAACCATACAGTCAGATCCGGTCAAATGGTGTGCTTCTGATTGGGCCGAAGCGGCGTGAGAATGACACTCCGACTCCTTATCCACAATTATTACTCCGCGCTTAAATCAAAGTGGAACTAATTGTTGCGGAGAGATAAAGAATGTTGCAGGAGGCTACCTAAACCTGCGGCCATCACAGGATAGCTGCTAGTTTAAACCAAAAATGTGGCGTTACATCACCGGGGTGAAAAGACCCGCAGAGGAGAGTGTACAGGAGGGGGGGGGATAGTAGACCTACCACCGAAAAAAAGGCTAAGCACTTTTTTAATGTGAGATGGCGAACAACAGATCATGACAGACTGGTGTACGAGGAAACGAGCGACACCATGTACTGCTCAGCCTGTCGTCAGTACGCATCGGACGCTCACAGGTCAAACAACTTCATCGTGGGGACAAGAAAACCTGAAATTGGAAGCCATGAAGGACCACGAGTCATCTAAATGTCATGTTCACGTCCTGAAAATAACTAGTTATGTAACATTTGGAACTGGGACATTCAGGTTGACAGAATTGTTCTGTACTGTTGTGTGGACTCAGGGTTCAACATGCTGAACTGTGGTGACTTCTCTAAAAGTTTTCTCGCTGATGTTTTGGAGATCATCCTTTTCTATGAAGCATCTTGGATCTTGGATGGTTTGATTCTGTCTATGCCTATGGTTTGTATTTGTGATGGTCGCAAGTGGCCTGTGCTTGTGTTGTCTGTGACTGAAAGTGTTAACCTTTTCCTGAGGAAATAGGTACATCTAGGAAGTTTAATGGCACAATGTTTCCCAGAATAAACATTACTTAACATGGCAGATACTTGTGTATTGTTCATCATATCATATGCAGTAAGAGTTTAACATTTGCAACTCGGTTCCTTGGTAGCACCTACTTATTGTATAATCAATTCTGATGAAAAACTAGTGGGTAGGCCTACTGATTAGAACAAAATAATATACCCTATTATATTGAAAACATTAACGCATAAATAACACAGGCTATAAGACTGCTGAACTCCTGAGCTCTGTGAATGTCTACTCACGTCTGTATATAGTATATATAGTATAATATATATATATATATATATATATATATATATATTATACACATCTGCCATACATATCTGTTAATAGTACACATATCTATATATTATACATATCTGCCATATACATCTGTTATACGTAATATATGCATCTGTCCATACCTCCTCATTCAACAGTGTAAAGTATTTAAATACTCTCAATGTATTCCACATATGTATATATTTCACATCCTCAAATCTTTATTGTTGTTATTGTAAATATTCTTCTCTCTTTTTGCACTATTTTATTTATCTTATTTGCACCATGTATGTTGAGTTGTTGGAGGAGCATGGGATATAAGATTTTCATTGCCAACATATACGCTTTATATGCTGTGCTCATGACCAATAAATCCTTGAACCTTCAATTTGTCATCAATTTTCCTCTTGCGGCCACGTCCAGGGAGGTTAGCTACAGTCCCATGGACCTTAAACTTCTGAATAATATGTGCAACTGTAGTCACAGGAACATCAAGCTGCTTGGAAATGGTCTTATAGCCTTTACCTTTAACAGGCTTGTCTATAATGTTCTTTCTAATATCCTGAGACAACTCTCTCGTTAGCTTTCAGTGCTCCATGTTCAGTGTGGTACACACCATGATACTAAACAGCACAGTGACTACTTTTCACCATTTAAAAAGGCAGATTGACTGATTACAAGTCTGAAGACACCTCTGATGCTAATTACAGGACACACCTTAGTTTAACATGACTCTGTGGTCAAATTATTTCCAGTCTTTTCTAGGGGTGCCATCATTTTAGTCCAGGCCGGTTTCATTATTTTGTTTTTTAAAATGATTCTGTTGAACCACAATTCAAAAGCAATGTCTGATTTTCATTCGTTATTTTTCAATACATTTTTATTTATTACTATTTTTGTCAGTTTAAGTTATTTCAGTGACCGTTGTGGGTTTTTCTTTTTTTAACGGAAGGGTACCAACACTTTTGTCCACGTCTGTACATATCTCCATGTAAAGAGTTATTGTGTCTTATAATTCCTCCTGTCCATAATTGGCTCTAAAGACATTGCTTCCTAATGCTCAATGAAGGATCTTCCTACTGTCAGTAACATTCAGCTTTTAAATCACGGCATCTTTTTACATAAGCTCACAAATTTGCCTTTTTTATATTTTTTCTGTACTTGCATGAAAGAATATGGAACCAGTTTTTAAGAATGTTTAATTTGACATCATAAGCCTTTTTATAAACTTGATGATTTGAAAAATTGCAATCACACATTGAATATGTATTCCATTTTTAGGATGAGTTGGAGGCAACCTAAGAGGGAACCGTGGCTCTATTGGCAGTGGTCGATGAATAGGAGGTGCCTGCAGGAGTTCCTGCCTTCAACTCAAAAGGACACGAATGTCCTTAATGTGGCATCGCAAACATTACTTTAGTCTGAACACAGCAGACAACATGAGTATTTACAACAGCATATTGAAACAAAAACACTGCATGTGGGTGCACACTTACATTCTGTCTTACTGTTACATAAATCCCATGAATTTATGAGATTAAGTTAGACTCGTCATATCTCAATCAGAGATTAACATCTGTTTAAGTGAATAATAAGGGTTTTTTCTTGTTGTTGTTTTTTTAGGTCAAGCAATTTTTAAGTATTTATAATTTGAATTCAGCAATATTTTAATAGTCTGAAAGCCAAGACTTTAAAAATCAAGAAGCAACGTTACCACGCTATAATTGATTATGTCTTGTCACTGCATCGATGCAGAATCGCTCACATCTGCGATGCATCGTAGAAACGATTAATTGCAACACCCCTACTCTCCATTTGAGCTATCCTGAGAAACATACTGGCTTCTTTGAGTTCATTCAGGTTGTGCTCTTAAACCTTGATGAGAGGAGAAAGCAGTGATGTGGTTTGGAACATAATATGGCATTTAATTACAGCAGCATTTAGCTGAGTATCTCCCGGTAGAAAACTTCCACAGAGGAGAGAGAGCTGCATGAAGCCCCAAAGGGGCGTGGCCAGCTTCAGGTCAGGTCAAATTTAAGCTACAGTCACAGAATCAGCACTTCAGGAACAGGGCTGAAAACTATTTTATGAATATAAGGGTTCACCTACCGAACCACAACATAAGGAGGTGGATCAACTTAAAGTTATAGTCTACAGAACAGTACAGCTTACAAAGAAGAAATAAAATGTGCCCCTTTTACAACACAATCTGCTCTATTTTGGTTTTATTGTACGATTATAATCTTTCTAGTAATCCTTTTTTTTTTATGTTCCTGCAATTTGATTAGATATTTCTTTATGTAACTATTAGGGAGTACAGCAACCTTTTTTGTATCCTGATTATGAAATCCTGTTACATGTATTCTGTTACGTGTGTGTGTTTGTGCGTCTGTGTGTGTGTGTAAATTAGGGATGGGCAGTATACCTGTTTCAATCCCATCACTGGTGTCACTTCCTGCCACAGAATGGATTATGCAATATAGTCATTGCCATGATAAACACACATGTTCTTGTTTAAGCACAAACACATCTTGGTTTCAGCACCCACAACCAATAAACTACAGTACACACAGGTTACACTGTGTATGGTAAGCTTGATATACCTTGCTGGAACGCCTATTGATTTAAACACACTGGAAGTCCAAGTGTGTTTAAAATTGCGAGAAGCAGAAGATTTGTTTAAGGTGTGACAATATCTGAATGAGGTATTGTGGTGCTGCAAAGAAGTCTGGTACTTAATAAATATACAGTATATAAAAAATGATCCTCATTTTTATTTTTCAATTAAAATGTGAATAATGCTTTAAAAAAATGTATTATTCCCTATAACGTCTTGAATCACAAAGCAATTGATATATCAGTCAAAAACAATCACACTTAGTTCTTTTTCCAAAGGTTTACATCCCTACAAGGAATGAGCGCCTGCGGTTCTTAGCAGTACTTATCAATTATTGCACAGTTCAGAAACCTAACTTTTTTTCTAGTACATGTTGTCAAATGAAATTGTTTTATTTTCAGCCTGTGTTTTGATAGTGTTGCTCTTTCTGTAGCTGGGGCTCGTTGGAAGATCATTGGAGGACCCGAGCAGGGGGTCTTTGCTGGGTTACAATTTGATGGCTCTGGGCTCTGTTAATTATTTAATTGGAGCAGAGGAAGGCTGAATTATTAATGAGAGGATGGAGGGGGAGATAGATCATTACAGAGAGACAGATAGACAGAGTGTCTGGGGGATCGGTCGAGGAGGAAAGGAGGTAATGAAAAAAGGCATATTTTGTTTCTTTCTTTGTTGCATTTGATCTTGAGGTAATCCAAAAGTAACAGAAAGTAATTAAGTTACATTAGTTTTATATTTTGCTGCTCAGATCAGGTTACTGATTATCTTATTTTACAGTTAACTAGTACTTACTGTAATGGAATACATTTTTACAGTAACCCTCCCAACCATGCGCAGACACACCAAGCATCCCAAAGTGGCACATTGAGGCGCTCTCCTCTTGTTTCCCTAGCCGCTCTGTCAGCTTCAGTCACTGTTGCCTTGTTACACTTCTCATACAAGTCCAATGAAGCACACAGACATGTGATCACACACTCACACACACTTCCTCAGCGCTGTTTTACTTGGGTTTTTGCCTGGTACTTTGATGTGGTAAGAAAAAGCCTGTTTGGCTGATCAGCTCTGTTTCACACATTCCTCCAGAATGAAAATGAAAACATAAGAAAGTGATTTTATTTCCAGGAGAGATAAGTCACTTTCTGACCTTGATTTCTCCCGACAGCAAAACCTGCTTCATATTCACGAAGTTTCACATGTTCACAGTGGGAGCTACCCTGTACGACCACGGGCTTCTTCTGTTCTATTAAACAGCAGCTTGGCACTACATGTACACATCTCTACAGTTCAGGAGACCAATAACAAACATACTTCCTGTATGGAGAGAATAAGCAGACAGCTGTGTGGACATTGACTCAGCACAAATCTCTCAGTGTAGACTCATGTACACACAAGGTTGAAAAAACATGACAGTAGGGAACATGTTTTAGTCGGAAAAGTCATTGCCATATGTAGAACACGTTTTAAACTATATCCAAGAGAACTGTTTGAATTAGTAAAGGAAGGTTTCTTTGAAGACTATGAACAACGACAATGTGTGTATGTAATGTTTGTTATGTATCCATATACACTACATTACTACTATAACGCACACCATGTGAGGCATTCCCCATACTGCATTCTGAGATACCGTTAAATCATTTACATTTCTGTTTCTCTTTTTAAAACAGCACAGCATTTCCAATTACATTTCTTATATATTGCATATATTATATTTGTGATTATAATTTGTAATTTTTCTATTGCAGTCTCTACTTAAAAAACTATTATAAAATGCACTAAAACAAATTAATAATAATATGAAATAATATGGAATTTCAAAAAATACATTTTTATTTAAATGTAAAAAAACATTTTTACATAGTCCTAAATCCCCTCCTTTTTTAACCTTTTAATTGTGTTAATGTATGCATTAATAACACTGACTAAGGCCACAGGGTAAAAAAAAATCCAGAGTTTTTTTAAAACAAATAAATCCAAACCAGCTGCCGTCGTGTGGACCCTCAGCTCACACACTCCACTCTAAAATCCCTATGCCAATACACACTGTGTATTGATCAGTGTGCTGCTGACGCCTGGAGGCCCGGTCAATGATACTGATCACTGCAGCCTCTGACTCACAGCACAGAGACATATTATGCTGATTGATCGGGGTTTGGTCGGATAAACCACAGGCCCTGACCCACGTTAACATATTACTGCAGAGGAGAGTTTGACCCAGATGTGTTTCTGAACGCCTGCAGGCATGTTTTCAAACTGAATATGAATATATTTAAATATACTCTGGTGGTTTGTTTAAAAATCTGTCTCACCACTCGTGTTTGTTGCCCCGTCTCAACCTTTTTTGGCAACATAGTAGTATTTCTCGTGAAAAAAATGTTGATGACAATGCTTCTATCACAGATGACGGATATGATGGTTAAACTAAAGAAATACATTAAGGAACATTACTCACAGCTTGTAAGTAAGAGGGCTGTAAATACACACATTTCAAGCCTACAAAGAGCTGAAGAGTTTGATATTAAAAATATATATTTGAGCGGACCATTTCTTTAATATTCTTTGGTATTACACATATGGGCCAGACTTAAAAATACTGGGCGTGCCACTCTGATATCCTCATTACTGCAGTACTGGCAATTAAAGGGTAACTTATAGGGTGACTTCAGCTTTGTTATGGAAACAATACAATGAGGTAAGTGCATTTTATTTGGCATCAACCCTTCACTTTGTAAAGATTTTCAAGTGGAAAAATGCTTCCACACATTGCTAGTCAAATTAAATGTGCGCAAAAAGAACAAAGAGAACAGCATTACTTCATTTATTGAACCGGAGTAATGTATCTGACCCCAATACTAAACTATTTCCCACGCTGGACCCAAGGAGCCCAACATGTTTATGCTTGTGGGGGGGATCATGGATCAGTAGGTTGAGTCAATTTCCACAAACAGGAAGGTTCATGACCCTGCAGTCATTTACCATTTAACTGTTAGGCTAAATAATTAACTTCTCAAACTTTATGCTCCGTAGGAGGAAGTCCGTTATTATAATGATGCAAGCCAACATTTTCTTATGCTTGCACTCAGGTCTGTTCCAAGTCTCAGGTCTGGTCCAAGTCTCAGGTAAATCCAGATTAGTTTTGCAAAGTCTGGACAGCAAATTGTATCCAAACCCAACTAAATGTTGGTAGTTTGGAGCCCTGAAGCTACGTTTTTTTCTTCGACTTAGATCCAGAGCTTTAGTTTTTACATACATAGGCACAGTAGACGATGGCTGGACACAAACATCTTTGAGTGTTTGTCTTAAATATCAGACTTTGAGAAAAAAGGGGATTCCCTGATGTCTTAACTTGGCCTTAGTGTTATTAAAGCCACTGCATGACTTTTGTACCAGGCTTAGTATTTCCAAAGCAAAAGTTTACTCTATTTACTATTACTCTTTTATGTATCATTACATTCTAACCCTTTGAGAGTACATTGATCAATGAACAAGAAGAATAGGATGAATATGTGAATCACACTCATCATAACAATTAAAGTGCAGTTATCAGAGTGGACAGCATTCAGCGCTCCGTCTTAACAAAGGTCCTCCGTTATGGTTCAAATATCAGCAGGACTCTGAAACAACCCCCACCCAACGGCTGGGGATTATTACTGGAGCCGTGTGTGTGTGTGTGTGTGTGTGTGTGTGTGTGTGTGTGTGTGTGTGTGTGTGTGTGTGTGTGTGTGTGTGTGTGTGTGTGTGTGTGTGTGTGTGTGTGTGTGTGTGTGTGTGTGTGTGTGTGTGTGTACTGACCGTTGAAGACAGCCTGTCCCTTTGCCAGCTCTTGGTCTGTTTGGATGATGTATTCCTCCTGAGTAAAGCCCCTCCTGCATGGCAACGACCCCGGCTTGCTTGACAACAGCCGCTCGGCCTCCCCACCCAGAACCACAACCTGAAAAAGAGAAAGAACAGAGATATGTAAGAAATAAAAAGAAATCTTCTTATTTTTGTATGAATTTCAGATCTTGATACACTCACAACCATTTGAAGTTTTTTGTCCTGTATGCCATGACAGTATTCCATCAGTATCTATGAACTTATAGTTAAAACGGCAACATGGACTGGGACTTATATTTTTATAGGCGTACTGTTTGTTGATTTCAGGGTTTTGTCTAAACCGGGTAACAACGGCTCTGCTCTGCTCTGACGGAGGACCCCCATACCAAAATGCAGATCATCCCCGTAAAATGTTAACGTGATGCCAGAAAACTATATTTGTTTTTGTCACAAACGGTATAATTACTCCAAAAATATAATAATCAATCGTCATATGGCATAGGCAGTTTTGTTTTTATGGAGGTCAGACGCCTGGTTGTTGTTTACGTCTGTGGAGCAATCTTGTATACAGGCGTTATGTTCATGCGAGAAGTGATAAATATATCTCATATACATACAATATTCTTCTACAAAAACCCCTGGATATTGTTCTGAATAAAGTATATGTGCTGCAAAGATGTCCCGGGTGACAAATTATATTCTATGGACTGAATAAAATATCTTTGTTTGGTACAAATCTTCCTTAAAAATCACACCATGAACATGTCTTTAAATGATAATGAGATTCAAATATGATCAATCCCTACAAATCGTAATTAAAAAATCTGCCAAAGTAACCGCGATTCGTATTTTTTTCCAAAATCGCACAGCTCTACCTTCATATAAACTCATTCCTTAAAAGATTAAGCTATTACATTTTGCAAATCATAACCAGGGTGGGATTGAGCCATATGAACCGCTCTAGATTTGTTGTGTTCTGTTGGCAGAATATGATCAGGGGGAACAGGAGAGAAGCAACAGGCACAGGCAGCTGATTTAGTTTGGTCCAAACAATGAAGCAGGAGCAGACTGTTGTGCGTCAAAGGGGAAACAAATGGACTTCAGCACCAGCCCGAACCAAGAGAGCATTATTAATGACCAGCAGACAACTGGGTCAATTTATTTTGATGATAATTAGCGTCTAGACTTCTGTCTCTGCTGTTGTTTGAGCCCAGGCCAAACATACCCCCCCCCCCCACACACACACACACACACAAACACACTGTCCTTCGCACACCAAACACAATACTCTATCTTCCGCTTTGCAGAGCAGCATTGTTTCTGTTGTTTCTCCCTTTGTATAACCCTTAACA
This sequence comes from Eleginops maclovinus, assembly GCF_036324505.1. NCBI lineage: Eukaryota > Metazoa > Chordata > Actinopteri > Perciformes > Eleginopidae > Eleginops > Eleginops maclovinus. The sequence goes on along the minus strand of NC_086357.1, from coordinate 6,201,251 downwards.
TTTTGCACATATTTTACATATTGTCCTTAAATTAAATTAAATGTATAGTTTAATATAAATTCAGCTACTTTTCTACTTTTGTAATGTTTATGGATTCCAATGTCCATATTTCTCTGTTGTTTTAGATTATACAGTCATTTATTATTATTTAATTTATTTAAATTCTACTGTTGATATGTATACATTACTGTTTGTGTACTATCTTTTATTTTATTCTACTTGTAGTTTATTATATTTTAAAAGTATTTGACAAAAAAAATGTCCTATTTGGGATGAAAGAAGTCTATCTAATCTTATCTGGTGTCATAATAAAAGGTATATAAATAGACATCTGTGCAGTTGGGTAGTGCCTTTGTGTGTGTCAGTGTGTGTGTGTGTGTGTGTGGGGGGGGGGGGTTGTGATTAAAGTAATGAAGCCAAGACGGCTGCTGGGATTTGCTTCCACTTAACCTAAAAACTTTAAAGCCTCACATCTTGCTGGCCATCTTGACATGCTTGGAAGAGGGGGTATGGGGGGTAATTTGCCTTCATCTCCTCCCCCATAAGATGCAAGAAGAAAACACACAGGGAGAGTGTGTTCTGACACTGCACAGGTTTCAGTGGGGACATTTGGAGGGCAGGCAAATAGTGAAGTGGGGGAATAAAACAGAGAGAGGAGCCAGAGGTCATGACAAGGCAATGGGGGGGGGGGGGGGGGGGGGGGGATGCAATCCAATCATAATAAAACATAAGAACTGACTGTAAAAGGTAAGCATTAATCATCCATTGTTCAGCTTCGAAACAAAACAATCTCCCCCCCGCCTGAAACGCCTCCATTAGACTACCTTCTGTAACATAGTGACATCACTATGTAACACTTGCACTCCAATTTGCTAGAACTCCAATACATTATATGCAAAAGGATAAGGGGCGGGACAACGCTTAGTGGTTGACCAATCACAACAGAGTCGGCCAGCTAACCAATCAGAACAGACTGGGCTCTGGTTTCAGACAGAGGGTGAAAAGAGGTGCTACAGCACAGGCAGTATGAGAACAATAAAGAGCTTTTTGAACATTAAAGCATGGAGACATGGCACAGTAGAGGCAGAAAATACAATATAATTTTAAACATCAGCAAAATATGCCCTACTCAATTAATCATAAAACGATGTTTTAATTCATTGGATTAGAACATGTTACCGTTCGACATTAATTTAATATGTAATACTAATTATGTAGATGGGTTTTATTAATATGCAGATTATTGATAACACAATGGAATGGAATGACAATGATATAGTAGACACATGTTCTTTCCTCAGCATGTTTATGATGTTTATGATGTCTTGATGTCACAAAATGGATGATACAGTTATTCCAACCGCAGTGGTTCTGTTACAAGGCCTTTACTTTTTGAAATATTTATAGATACTGAATACAGTGTTTTTAAAGTCCAACCTGACCTCAAAGAGGCAAGGCTCCACTTGAATCACACATATCCCCACAGTCTGTACTACAAAGATAGTTCAACAGAGCCTGTGTGTTATCTGGCTTCACTAAACCTGACAACTGTGCTCTGGAATGATGGTGGTTATCAACTCAATAAGTCAACCAAGGGTTTCTGAGTCTGGCTACGAGAGCATAAAAGGGGCAGAGTTTGCAGTATTCTAGCCACAGCTGCATATTTCACCAAGGAGGAGCAAGTGGTTGTATTAATATGAATGTATGTATTGTATGGTATAGAATATAAAACACTTTTTTATCCCTTGAGGCTGTTGGTCACTCTAAGACATAAAGTACCATTTTCCATTGAGTTTTTTTCTATTTATTTTATTATTCGGCCCTCATGTTTGTTGTTAGGGGTTGCAGCTGAACGAACAAGAATAGATTTGTCCAAATGATCACTTTATTTATTAAAACAATAGTCTGATATGATAATAAGAAACCAGTAAAAGTACATAACTCGTGTTGTTTGTACATGCCATTTTTTGTAACCACATGCCACACACCACGACATATTTTAGCTCTGGTTAGCTCATATGACATATTCCAGTTAAAAACAGCAGCCATACTGAAAACACTCACACTGAGCACACCCAGTTAACTCTACAGGAAGTGACAAATAACCTGTGTGACTAAAACCATTAACAGGCAGCAGAAGGCCCCTCTCACACACTAGCTTTAGCATTTAAAAAAAAAAGCCATGTCATAGAGTCACACACTAAAATGTAATCGCACCTCGATGTGATTAGTTTATTTTATGCACAGAAACAGAGCAACTTATTATCTGACCCTATTTCGTCACTGGTGTCAGGGTAAAACCTTCCATCCACCATCCTCAAGAACTTTGCATCCTTTAAAATCCACACATTTGACTTCATTGCTAATGCTAATAGCAGATTCTACACCGTTCAGTGTGTGGATGAACACAAAAACAACTTGTGTGAATTCTGCCGTGTTTGTCACTTCTCTGTATGAATCTTGCTAATAAGATCATAAAGAAATCTTCTAGGAGCGTGTTAATTCAATATTGGTAACATATGGTATTCCACAATCATCACTACCATCAGCAGTCGCCTGAAATAACGTCATGAATCAAGTAAAAGTCCTGCACGTTGGGTATTTCAATAAAAAAGTGTATTGTTTATAGAAAGCAGCCAGTGTGTGTTGAAATCAAAAAGGAGGCAGAGTTGGGAGGTTGGGCGCCGCTGGAAAAAGCCAATCACAAGTTCAGATTGCCTGTTCCATCCAAACACATTACTACAACTATTTTTCCATTTTCAAAATTGTTGGAGATTTAGTGTTTGCTGATCGCCTAATCTTTGAATGGCAAGCAAACAGACTTTCTTCCCAACCATAATAATGTTATCCATAATGCAAGCAGTGAGTTAAGCCAGGCTCAGACTACCGGAGTTTAAATCCAAACCCATTTAGAAAGTTACCAGGTTGCACACACGAGGAGAAACTCCACAGATGCTCTCTTAATCTCAAACTAATGGCACTGTATACAACACAGGATATTGTAAAGATTATTGTGAATGATAAGCAATACATGACCATTTGATCTCTCCATGAGAAAATCTGCCAGCTAACGTTATCCTCAATGGCTGGTATGTTCTCCACTGCTTGGCAACACTGTTTAGGGTTTTTTCTACACAAATATAGTATGAGGCGCTAACCTCACTTCTAACCAAAATGACCGCCCCGCCCACTTTCCAGGGAAAATAATGCATTAGAGCGAAGCAGAAAATAAAAGTTTCTTCTTGTCTTAAAGCTGCTGAGTCATATATTGCACCTCACACAACAAATAAATCCTGAGTTACGTGTTTTATTTCCCCTCTCTCACTCCGTAAAGACAAAGCTGTCTATGCCGTCTGACGGTCTATTTGAAACAATGTTCATATTGTTTGAGTAATTATACCGTTTTGGCGGCTCTAACTTGTCTATTGGATATTGTGGTGTTCAACCGAAATATTTACATAGTAGATATATTTATAAGTATAGAATATAAAATTCTTTATTTATCTTTTTAGGGAAATTATGGTATTTTTAGCCATATTCCTACAGCTGCAGCTTTTCTTTTTTAACTTCGGCAGCGGGTTATTATAAGAAACAAAGTACAGATTTTTAATTATGTTCGTTATAATTATTTTGTATTTGCTCCCAAGTTTGTTTTATAGGGGTTGCTGCTGAAAGAATAGGACTACAATTGTCCCAATGTTAACTTTTTTATTTGATTTTATTTTTTATGGTCATCTGATATGATCATAAGAAACCACTAAAAGAACATTTTAAAAGCAGAATAACTGGCAGAAATAGATATGCATACTTTTTATTATCAGGTACAGGATTTACAACAGTTTGTATTCACCCCCCCACCTTTGAGAAAGAGATCAGCAGACTGGGGCTGTGATCAGAAGGAAGGATAGTCAAAATCGAACCGTAATCTACTTCCAGTATCCATCCTTGATTTAACTACAGGCTCTGGGAAACAGGGGATTGTTATCTCTGCCAATTTAAACAATATTCTGTCACTAGTGATTTGACTCGATGAGATGCATAGATATGTAGAATTCATTCACCATACCTGTTAACATACAGAAGCATACGGCAAAGTGCTTTCAGGTATAATTTCAAAGCCCATCCTCAAAAACTACAGCTAAAACTACAAAGAAACTACAGCTAATTCAATACTCCACTGCCAGGCTTTTAAGAAAAAACAATAAAAAGAGAGCACATTACTCTTTCATTGGCTTTCCGTATCTTTTAGAATTGATTTTAAAGTCCTTATTCTGGTTTTCAAAGTTAATGGTCTGTGAAGACCCCCAAATTATTTCGATTTTAATTACTAACATCCCCCTTTAATTGGTCTATTAATCTTTATTATTCTTTATATTCTTATATTGTTTTATTTATTCATTTGGTATTAATATTTGATTTTATTTATACATTTGTCTTATGTCGTTCTTACTTTCACTGGGTTGGTTACGTGGGATTTTTTGGCTTATTATTTCATTTTATGGTACCTTTTTTACTTAGTTGTATTCCTTGAAATCAAGCAAAAAATGTTAAAATGTTGAATTGAGTTATCTGAATTGAGTGACTTGTTTTATGTTTATCCTGTGTTGTGTGCTATATTGAACACAGCTTGTGTTATTATTATTATTATTATTATTATTATTATATTCAAGCAATAAAATCAAATATATGGAAGGGATGTAAGGCAAGCCCTTGAGAGTGCTGACCCTGGAGTTTTGGAGGTTAGGCATTGATGATAGGATTATTTTAGGATCTGACCTTTGGCCCCTTGGCACAGCACGGCCCTCCCTATTGATTTGTCCCCACAGTCACCTCTTTTTATGTCCTCATTAAATCTTGTTTGAGGTGCATTTGCGAGCCTTTGAGGCTCACAAATGCATACAATAAAAATAGTAGATTTGTTTTTGCTAATTTAATACTAAAACATCTTTGTTAAAATTGCTACTAACCAATTCTTAGAACAAACATAATCTTTAGTCACGTTTGTTGTGTTCAGCAAAAATGTTCCTCTATGTTTCGTCAAGAGTTATAGTCTGAATAGCAGGTGCATAAAACAACATCACTTTGCAATGTAACCCCCCTGTCAGCAAAACTATTCAAAATAGTCACAATTAATCTTGCCAAATGCCCAACCATGCTTTGAGATACTGGGAAAACGGTGTTATGGTGCAACAATTTATCTCAATCACACAAAATGCACTTTCACTAAGGGTTCATAACCACAGGCCAAGACACAGGCTTTAGGGCCAACATTTCTGTATGGGCTGTATAGACTGAAGAGCATAGACAGAATGGATGCCAAATGTATTTATAAGAGGACACATAAAACTGCCATCGTTTTGAATGGATATCGGCGTATGCTGACCACAAGAAATTGTATCGGGGGCTAGATTCACTCACTGGATTAGAGCCCAACTAAAGGCAGGCAGCTGATATCAGACAGAAACAGGGATTGTGTGATAGATGATAAACTGTCACCCCAGGGTGGGTGGTGTTTAAACGCTTATTTATGCCCCCCTCTGTGTATCTCTCTTTTTCTCTGCTATACACACGCATTTGATCTGAAACTCATGTTTAATCGTGCAAAGGATCCATCCGGATACACTGCCACTGCGCTCCTCCTGTTTGTTTGACAAATGTCTCTGTGCATCGCAGCAGGTCTGGGATCAGATGCATTTTACAGTGTGAAATAAAGGCGGTTTTCTCGGCTTTTATTCAACCCTGTTAAGTAAATACTTCGAAATAAGCTAAACATGAAGCAAGCATACGCAGATGCATTGTCCTCCCTTTCCACTCTGTGTCTATCTAACGGGCATCTCTCAGTCTGCTGTATGCTGCAGCCTCCGCCAATGGAGCTGACTCGGTGTAAAATTATAGTTTACCTGCACAGCAGCCATCAGCATCCAAATCCCCAAAAGATGCATTTTGTTGGGTTATAATTCCTCCTTCCGGAACCGACAGAGTCCGCCGGACGGCAGATAATTTAATTCCCGGTAAAGCCCTGCGGCACGAGGCAACCCTGTTCCCTCCACCAGCTCCGCTCGGTGTCTGCTGCTCTGCCCGGCTCCGCGGTTCTCTCTGGCGGCCGCCCCCCGCGCTCACTGCCGCCCTCTGACGGACAGCAGGAGCACTGAGCACGGATACACAGATGGGGATGGTTCCACTTGGTTTCTGGAATTACATTATATTAAGGCTGCTGGGACTCAAACGTCGTATAATTCAAGCAACACAGCAGCTTCTTTAAAGGAGGTAGATTAAGTGATAAAGCAAGTGGTGCAGGAATGAAACCCGTAAATTAGTGAGAGGTTTACCACTTCCTGTCCAATGGTCTAGTTAAGTAAAGGTTGTCAAACCTTTACTCCTTTGCGAAGCTTACTTCCGCATCGGCCTACAAAAATAATACATATTATTATCAGAAACTATCTGTCCGTGTTTAACCACTGAGCCTGACCAGAGAGGAAGTACCACAGAAGAAGGGCGGCTGTCTCAGATAAAACTCTCTTTTGGAAACTATCTGCCATGACTGCAGGAAATAACGCTGGTGATGTAATTAGGCTCATCTTGATTAAGGGTTGATCTTTGACTATTTGACATAAACTTGCATTATAAACTCAGGGCAAATTTTAAAGGCTATAAGTATTTGATTTGATAGGAAGAAACATATTTAAAAAGGGTCTCATTCAGTTAAGTCACAGCATCTAACAAAAATAGATTCTTTAATCTGTCCTTGACTGTATAGAAATCCAGTATTGAAAAGTTGGAATACGCCTTTAATACAGTTCTCAGATGCCAATGTTTAAACTGAAGGAGCTTTAGGTAGCTGTAATCCTTTCTCCTTACACCAGCTTTGCAGGGATGCCTTCCAAACATGTATCCAGGGTAACAGATGGACCGAAAGCCCGTCTTTATTCTCTGTAAAAACACAGAAGCTAAAATGAGATGTCAGCAGATTAGGTTAATCAAGTATGGGCACTTTTTTATAATTCAGCCATACACTTTTAATGTTCCAAGCTTTTGTTTCAGGTATCAAGTTTTTCAGAACTCTCAGATGTCAGGCTCCCTTTAACAATGATCAGTAAATATAATAATCTAAGACTCAAGGTAGATGTTAAAATGTAAGAATAAGTATAGCATCATTCAATTAGATTAATATATATCTGTGGTATAGAGATGTGCTGTCAGTGCTTCGCCTGTGAGATAAAGCACTAAATACCGTCTGGCGGACAGCAGCAGGCACAACAGTTTGTGTCTGGGTGATTTGATCTCTGATCATCCAGTTGGCCTTCCTCCAGCACCGCTGGGTGTAGAGTGGCATCTTCCAGGGAGGAGCTGCAGGAGAGCCAACACCTGCACTCCCTCAAATGACCACCAGAGGCTGTCTCCAAAGGAAGATAATAGACTGTCCCCTTGGTAAAAAGCAGCAGAAATAAACATGTGTACAGCTTGGTGCAAAAAAAAATGTGGTCTCAATTTAAGACAACTCTATGAAGGGGGTATTTTACTTTAACTCACCTGTTTTAATTATATTGATTTACAAATTATTAGAGGAAGGCCGCTTTGAGTGACAGGAAGGTGGTGTCAGGTTGCTGACTACTGTAGCTGTTTGTGCCACCTTGGCCCGCTTCAGCTCCACCCAAGAATGGCATATGGATTTGATGTTGCTGTGCGGTGGCGTCACTGCAAAGATGGTAACACTCAGAGCCGCAGCTCTTCAAAAACCTTTGGGTGACATCATTGAGACTGAGCTGCCTCTCCATCTCTTAGAAAAACATGAAGCTGTTTTCAGTCCTATAAAATTGAATCCTTTATTTTATGTCTGAGAAATTGTCAGTGTTATATTATCTACCAAATGGACCAAATCCCAAAGTAGTTTGTGCCATTCTTGTATTATTTACTGTCTCCTGCAACAGCTCAGATTTCCGTGAGCTGGAATGAGATAAAAACATCAAACCTTGCTCAATAAGGACTCCAAAGCTAACCTTTTAAATAACTAATAAACTTGTTCTAATACAAGATTGAACAAATGTATTATTATTTCAAGAAATGTGTCCAAAGCCATCCATCTAAAACTAAATATTTGGGGGGGGAAATGTGCTGGTTAAAGATTTGCACAAGGAGGTTAAATCAGTTAATCTGAGCAAAAGAGAGGAATTTGTGTCACATGTAAAACCAATAATGTGTGGTTTTCTTTGTGTTCTTACCATTATATTTTATATTCACTTTGTATTTGTACTTAATTTAGCTCAAACCAAATGGAGTGCATTTATATACTGCTTTTTCTAGACATTACGACCCCTCAAAGCACTTTTTACAAGTCAGTATGGGCCGTACAATGTGTAACCTGCAGAGGGGACTAACATTCGCACACACTCACACACCTTTGACCAAGCCATTAGAAGCATCTAGGGGTAGAGTATCTTGCCTAAGGATACATGGACATGTTGACTGCAAGGGCTGGGATCAAACGCCCAACTTCCTGATTGTTAGACGACCACAATCATAGCCATAATCTTTATCCAAAACCAAATCTTTTTTTTTAAATAATAATGGAAGTAAGCTAATCTGAAATAAAAATGTATTGTAGTAGTCGCTAAATAGATTCAACAGAAGTCCGGCTGTGATGGTGGGCCTTCTACGTTATTTTTACACATCCATGTCTCTAGTGGCTCTGAAGGAGCTTTGACAAGCATGAGAAAATTGCTCAAGTGTCCCCACTTAGACATCACGACGAGATTTAAAAGCTCAGCTAAAATGGACGTCATTTTTGAAGTTTGCAAAAAATCCGGTCATGCACATTTTTCCGCTCCTTTCTGTTTCCAGCATTCTGTTTTCACAGGTGAAACTGGATTTTGAATTGATCTGAAACTGCCCAGTTGCACTTGCTGCTCCCACAAAAGTCATGACATCCTCAGTTCTCGCACATTTCTGCAGATCTACTCATCAAACGGTTGAGTCTTCATTTTTGTTGTCAGCTTCAATTTCCTGCTGTTTTCTGTTCAGAGCAACATGTCATATGCTCAGTTGGTACCATCCCTTAAATGTGCCCCTCTGGTGTGTGGAATCAAATTTAAAGATCAGTGACTTATGACACAACATTTTAAATTTTTCTATGTTTTAGACACAAAAATAAAGTAAAAAAGTCACGTATGACATCTTTATGTAACCCTTGCACTTCTACTGGCTAGCCATCCGACACATTGTACTTGATAGGCTAAGGGGTAAATAAAACAAGCATAAACTTTAGCAAACAGGCTTTATGATGTCATTTTTGTGGAGATGGATCAATTACATTTTGTTGTCAGAATGAACTCTTTGTTTGCACAGTAATCACCCTCAGCCATCGTTTAATAACAGCACAGATGGTTCTCTAACATCATTTAACAAAACCCAGAAAAACCTCCTCTGATACATGATTAAACATGTTACACACACTCCTACAGCCAAATGTTAATCACATTGTGAAATCAAATTTGGAGTCTCAATTTAACCCACATAATGAGTTGGCACCCGTTTGGAAGTATCTATCATATCTGGAGAGCTGCTGTTTTTTCTTTTTGGTTTTCAGAAAAATAATTAACTGGTGATATATAACGACCCAACATATTACAATAGTGATGTTGGCTTACTTTTTTTTGGCACATTACACAACATTTAGCTGACACTTTTATCCAAAGCAACTTACAATAAGTGCAATATATCATAAAGATTCAAACTAAGGACAACAAGAACAGTTCTGACATATTTACTCTAAACCCGCTCTATTCGCCATGGTATAAGCGTAACAGGTGGGTCTTCAGTTTGCGACGGAATGTATGTGGACTCTCCGCTGTCCTGATATCAGTGGGAAGCTCATTCCACCATTTGGGAGCCAGGATAGCAAAAAGACATGTTTTTGTTGAGGTGTACCTGGTTCCACTTTGCAGTGAGGGAGTAGCAAGGCAATTGTAGTAGCAAGTGCACATGCTAAAGTTGGGTTTGACTTGTCTGACTATGTCTTGAATGAAGGATGGGACGGATCCTTTTACAGTATAGTAGGCCAGTACCAGTGTCTTGAAGCATATTCTGGCAGCCACTAGCAGTCAGTGAGGGGAGCAAAGCAGAGGTGTAGTGTGGGAGAACTTGGGGAGGTTGAAGACCAGTCAGGCTGAAGCATTCTGAATTAGCTGTAGAGGTCAGATGGCATTTGCAACTAGAGCAGCCAGGAGCGAGGTACAGTAGTCAAGGCGTGAGATGACAAGAGCCTCGACCAGGACCTGCCCCTCCCTCTGTGTCAGTAGGGGACGTATCCTCCTGATGCTGTACAGGGTGTATCTGCAGGATTCAGAGCGGCATGTGGTAGAGCCACTGCAAGGAAAAAATGGTAGCAGCATTATAGAGGCCATACTCAGCATTCTGGGAGGGTTTCCCTTTCCTGTTGTGTGTTATATAAGATTGTGCAGATTAAAATTCTACAAAGGCTAAAATCCCTAAGTTTCTCCCCCACACACAAACTGCGTTTATCTTTGTCATGTCAAGTTTCTGTTTGGCGCATCCACGTTTTTGGGTCGTTTTAGTATCACAGGGAAATTATTTTTGGCATAAATCGTTGTTTTTTTTTGGAGAATTTGCTTTGCCTGTGTACTGTTGCTGCAAAGCTTGATGGATTTCTGCTCGTTCCACTCAGAGTTTACTCCTATTAAATGTGTCACGTGTCCAAATTGCACCACTTGAGTGCCCAGAAATACACCCGCTAAGTGTGAATCCATGAATTGTTCTCGAGATGTTCTCTTGTGCAAAATGTTCTCATTTATTCCATTTCTTTCTGCAAGCTATTTTCCAGAACATTTGAACAAATAGTATTTTTAATAGGCGGTGGCAACGAAATAGGTTGTTTTATCAAATTGGTGTTATGTGCCCAGACCCGTGTGTCAAATGCAAATCCCGACTAAACCTGAGATCCACAAATGCATTTTCGATCCATAAATAAAAACTGGATCCAAAAAACGTGAGAAAGATATTCACAATTAATTTACTTGTAATTAAATGTGATGTATTTACAGATCTTTCCTTCTATTGGTGATATTTGTTTGGAGATTTGGAAATCAATTTTATATTGGCCTTTTTTATTATTACTTAAATATATATTTTTTGCATTTGTGGCAGGTGTTTTACATTTACAGTCTACACACGAATTGTTGGTCTGTCAGAAAAGAGTACCTCCATAAACCTGATAAAATTACTATGGTGACATCGATGCCCATCACCATAGTAACTCACCCCTTACCGCATCCACTCAGTGAAGAAGGGAGTGATGCTGCTGCCAGAGGGACCGCTCACTGAGTCTAGAGCGAGACCTAAAATGACCTATTGTTTTTGAGAAATTACATGATTTTTAAAATATGACTTTCCATTTCCCTAAATTAACTTTTTCGATTAACATTGTCTTGGAAAATGTTGAGGTAGAAGTAGCCTACCTCTAATGATGATAACAAATCATAACCAAAAAACCTTTCATAGATTAGTTTTCTTTAAGAAAATCATAGATTTTTTAATTGTAGATCATTAAAATGAATCTAAAAAGCCATAGGAAAGCAAAAAGTAAAGGGTTGAACACAGTTTAAGTCCTGTAAACGAGGTTAACAGAGTAAAACAATCTTTTTAAAGTATAAGAAAACTTGCCATGACGTGCCAATGTGTTAATATACCTGTTGAGACTTTTTGAGACATGGTGCTGGTGATTGATCATGCAGGCGGAGGATGAAGCTGCTGGCTGGATGCCTCCTTCTCAATGAAGCTGCCATAGAGAAAGCTTTGTGCCCAAGCATCTTTGATAATATCTCCTCTTGTCAGGTACCAAATGAGTATTCATACCTTTGAACTGCAGAACGTGTGGAACAGAATGTGGCTTGATTTATGAGATTTTTTAAAGTTGATAGACCAGTCAACACCATCCAGCGAACACTACGTGGTGAAAGCTAGCAACGATGAAGGTAAATGCCCCATGGATGTATAAAGTGAAGTGGATACAGTGAAAGGTATTGTTGTACTGGGAAATTGATTTAGCTGAAAAAGCATTATCCGCTGATAGCTACACGTCTTTTTCTCAAATAAAGTCTAAGAACAAGTGTTTTTGGGCCCAATGATGTCACGGACTGACACAGATGTTGAAGTTGTAGTAGTTTGGCCACTATGAACATTTGCTAGGATACTAAGTGCATTTGCACACCATATTTCCCTTTTGGTGTTTACATTTCATATTGTGTATTCTTTGGATACTCGTAAGTCATAAGTGTGTTCCGGTACTTAAAAATAGCACTACACCCCTGGGACTCCCTATCTATGCACTCAACTTTACACATGCTGTTACGTGTGCGCGCACGTTTGTCTTGGGGCGGAGTTGGGGGGCCCATGACATCTCAGTGCCCAGGGGCCCCTGGAGATACTAATCTGGCCTTGGTTGGTACCATCACTTACAGTAACTGTGCCCCTCTGGTGTGTGGAACTACAATTTAAAGCTCTTTTACTTATGACACACAACTTGAAAATGTGCTTTAACGTCTAGCGCACTTCCTGGGGGCTTGGGATGCCCCCCTCAAGACCTGGATAATTAACTACCGAGAGGCAGACCACAGTATGTGCACTTAAAACATTGTGTGTCAGAGAGACTGGTCCGCAACACTGGGGGCCCACAGAAAGCTTGCTTTTTCACAGCTCAATCTGCAAAGACTATGGAGATTGTTATTGATTGGAGGAGGACAAAGGCATCGGTGACCCCATTTTCCCATTCGGGGGGTTCAGTGGTGACATCGACTATAAGTACTTGGGAGTGTATATTGACAATAAACTGAACTGGAGGGAACATATTTTTAAACAAGATTCTGAGGATCTGAATTTCATAAAAACTATTGAATCATCTTAATTGAACAGTTTTAACACTTCCAAGTCATCAAGCAAAGTTGCAAAATTATTTTGGCTGTTTATCCACAGTTTGTACGACTGCTTTCAAAGAAATATCTGCAAGAGAACTTTTGTTAATTGGTATCAAATGATGGCATGTCATAAATGAGCGACCGTTAACAGCTGTGAGAACATGTCAGTGCAGCCTGGGAGGCCAACACAGGCTGACCTTAACATTTTATTTGTTCTGCTTCAAACTGAAGGCTTTCGAATGAGGGTTTTCCTAAGGATAAGAGCTGCTTGCAGAGCGATCTGAGGATGAAGGTTTAACGGTGCAGCAATACCCCAGACCCCATTAGAAGCTATTCAGTGTCAGATCAACTTTAAGTGCTCTGGCCATTTACAGAAAACACAGACTATACAAGATGTTAAGTACAGCTTTCTATGGCAAGGCTTCTTGACTGGATGTGATGCTAACTGCTTGAATACAGTATATTAAACCCACCATCAAAGCAAAGTGTAGACTCTCTAAAAATAACTTTTCATTTCTTGGTTTCGAATGAGCTCTTACTCTTTGGCCAACATGTGATGTTTGGCTTTTGGCAAGCACACAGAGACTAGACGGACTGAATCCCCTGACAGATAAATGCACCATGCCCGGAGGCAAATTGTTCTTCTCCTCTCTTAAGGATAGTTAACCATTTAGCACTTTAACCCCACAAGGCTCTCTAAAGAACTAGGCCAACTTGTGAAGACATTTCAGTGGCATTACAATTCTCCCACTCACCGTGCGTAATAGACATCATGGAGCACCAGTGGAGGTTGGCTTGTACAATAACGTGTAACAACCAATACAAAGGATGTTTGTCATGTCTAGTCAAGCCCCCGTGTTTCATGTTGAGTCTCGTTTTCCATTTCCTGTTATATTTTGTATTTACCTTGTTTCTCATTTCAGGCCCATCTTCAGCGTCTGCCCCGCCCCTGATTGTTTCCACCTGTTCCCACTCACCTCATGTATAAATAGTCCTGTCTCCCCCTGTCCACTGTCAGTTCGTCTTGTTCGTTTCCTCGTCCAGTCGTGTCAGGCCTCAGGTTAGAGGAAGTAATATTCAAGTCAAGTGTGTTTCTATTCCAGTCAAGTGAGTTATCGTGCTACTTAAAGTCAAGCTCAGATTAATCTCTAGTGAAGAGTTAATCATCAGAATGAGATGATTATGGTAATTCATGTTAAGATCAAAATGTGTGTGAATTGGGTTAAAAACAAGGCCTCACAAACTGTTCTTCTCAGTGTCTAAAGGGGTATGAAGTTAAGACAGGGATTAACAAAAGCAAAACTCCCCTCTCACTTGAAAAGGTAAAGTGTCGGGCAATGTAGCAGAATGCGGCCGGGAGACATGTGCAGAAGTAAAGTTATTTTGCATCAAACTCTGTCTGCCTCCGGCCACCTCTTCTGAATCTGTTAGAATGTGTTGTTCTAAAAGTGTTGAGGAGGAGGTCCGGATCTTGTAACAGAATGAGATTCCGTTGCAGGAACAACATTCCGGGAATATTTGCAGTTAGTATAGGGCCGTGTTTTTCATGTGCTCAATTCCACTGTTGTCAGCACTATTTGCGCAGAGCAAACTACTATTTTCCGTGCAAAGCAGAGACGGAACAAACAACTCCACAAAGACATAATATCGAGAAAAAAGAAAGAAAAAAAACGTTGGTGAGAAAGGTTTCTATACATCAAACTGGCAGTATTTTATGAAAATAATTGTATATCTTCTCTCTTATATGACACAGTTAGACAACAGCAATTGTAGTGGAAAATAAGTGGGAGACAGGCTATGATGCGCCCTAGTGACACTACGTCACCATGGAAACTCAGAATATGGATTAACAATCGAGCAGTCTGATGTGTGTAGAGGTCTGTGTGGTATACTGTAGCAGCCTGCGGCAATTTTCGCCAATTTAAATGAAGTTCAACAGTGGACAGCCATGCATAAACGGCACTGCGGGTTTTTTCAGTCCAGCTACCTTTACATACTTCAGCCATTTCATAAAGTGAAGAACTTTTCAAACCATAAAGCTGTTGGCCTGCTATTTTCAATACTCTTATCACTCATGTATACTTAAAAGTAAATGTGTTATTACAAAAATGCATTGTTGTTAGTAGCTAATTACTGACTTAACCTTTCACATTAATACCATCCAACAATATATCATTTTAAAAAATATGTAAGTTTGTGGAAAGCATGAGGTAGGGAAAGCAGCCGAAAATGCTTGTGGGTATAAATTGCAGCTGGCATCAGTGACAATAGAAATGACATGGATTTGGTCAGACACAGCATGTAGAGGAAGCGCTAGGGTGGAGGAAAATTGTGAAGCAGCAAGAGTAGGCAGTCTATAGGGGAGTTTAAATAAAGCAGGCCTTGTGAGATTTGCAAATCCAGATAGGTCATCAATAGCAATTTGTCCATTTTTGGAGGATACATGCAACTGCAACCCGTTGACTAACTTATACAGCTAACGAAGCAGAGCAACATTTGCACATTTAACGACCAAGCATAGCGCTGATTCAGAGACCCCACAGAGGACAACATAATAGCTAACAGTTTACTGACCTACAGACTGTAGGTCAGTAAACATTGTGGAGGATGAGGCTCTGCTAGAGTCAAAACGACCATCTTAGGAGCCTTGGAGAGACGCCACTGTAAAAAAGATTCATCACTTCGTCGCAGATTGTTGCAATAACATTGATGTTTACTGTCTTGAATAAATATAATTACATTATTTATAATTAAACATTATGTTTATAATAAAGATACATTGTTTATTTATTATAAACATAATTTAAGATTAATTATAAAGCAATTATATTTATCCACCTACAAAAACTAGAAAAATATCCTTTTTAAGGTACATTTAGAACGGATAAATAATGTGCGATTAATTTGAGATTAATCGCGATTAAATATTGTAATCGACTGACAGCCCTAAATAAAACATAGGATTACATGTTATACCTTTACAACATGGAAACGACAGAGAGGTAGCTAACATTTTTAGCAAGAAAGTGTTGGATTGAAGCTCTACTGATAATACTGAACTACAGTAACACTGACCACAGGGAATACGTTTTGAAATATCAAATGTTTGTGTGTACATATTATGGTGGATAGGTCCATTGAGCCCACATTTTGTTAGCATTCAAATAGCACAACATTAACTTTTGTACCTATGTCCGGATGATTGTATATTTGTCATTGGGTCTGTAGATCTGAAAGATCCTGCATCACATGTTTGACATGAGCTTCCAAATATTCATTAGGTTTCAAGGATTTATTGGTCATATACACAGCATATACAACGTATATGTTGGCAATGAAAATCTTATATCCCATGCTCCTCCAACAACTCAACATACATGGTGCGAATAAGATAAATAAAACAGTGCAAAAAGAGAGAAGAATATTTACAATAACAACAATAAAGATTTAAGGATGTGAAATATATACATATGTGGAATACATTGAGAGTATTTACATACTTTACACTGTTGAATGAGGAGGTATGGACAGATACATATATTACGTATAACAGATATGTATGGCAGATGTGTATAATATATATATATATATAGATAGGTGTACTATAAACAGATGTGAGTAGACATTCACACAGCTCAGGAGTTCAGTAGTCTTATAGCCTGTGGTATAAAACTGTCTCTGAGTCTGGTGGTCTTGGTCCGGATGCTGCGGTACCGTCTGCCAGACGGCAGCAGACAGAACAGACTGTTGCTGGGGTGATTGGGGTCCTTTAATATCCTACCGGCTTTCTTCCTACAGCGCTGGGTGTAAAGGTCCTCCATGGATGGCAGCTCCGTCCTGGTGATGTGCTGAGCAGTTTTCACCACCCTCTGTAGAGTCTTACGGTTGAGGGCGGTGCAACTGCCATACCAGGCGGTGATGCAGCCAGTCAGGATACTCTCGATGGTGCATTATATTACGTTGCCGACAGGTATAAGCGTCAACTCAGTTGTTCAAGGACCAATGTCATTTATTAACTTTAATTTAGAAAATCAACACTCCTCTGCTTCCGGTCGAGCGCTTCTGTCCGGTATTCATATCGGATGCCAAACCTCTGAAAGATGACCAGAACAGTCCGAAATGCAAAACGCACTTTTTGCTGTCTTTTATACATAACTATATGTCCCCGGTGTGTAAGTAGACTCACAAAGTGTCAGAAAATACAACCCTTTCTCTCTTTTCCTCCTAACCCACATCTTTAAAAACGGGGTTACAAACGAGCTGATCCAGAATTGCTTCGGTTATGACATCATATCGGAAATGTGGGCTGGCTTTACATGAACTCCTGGCAACGTCCCGCCCACATGACACGTCTCAACCTATCGTCCCCCATATACAGTCGCGAGCTGAATCCCCTCCGCAGCACCTCTGTGCGTCTGTGTGTTCAGCAGGGTGTCTGCAGGAGGGACTTAGAGTTGTTGTGTATATAATATATATAATGTCTCTGTTCTAGTGCTAAACACTGAGAAGTGTTTCAGAAATAATGCTTGATGTGGTTTGGATCATAATATGGGGTTTACTCATGGCAGCGTTTAGCTCAGTTTCTCCTTTAGAAACTTCTCTCTTCAGACAGAGAGCTGCATGATGCTGCAAAGGGGCGTGGCCAGCTTCAGCTCAGCTCAGATTTAAAGCAACAGTCACAGAATCAGCACTTCAGGAACAGGGCTGAAATAGAGGGGGATGAGGCATGCTACAATGGGAGATCTGTTTGGTATTTTGAGCAAAAAACTTCACAGACATGTTTTGTATAGATATTCCCTACAATATATTGTTCAAATATAGCATGATAGGAGACCTTTAATTCCGAAGATTGCCGTGACATGCACTGTGGTTCCCATTTCCCATTTTGTGAATTGAATGGAACTGATTGGCCAGCTTGAGACCAGCTGCTCACAGTGATCGGTTTAGGATGTGAGCTTAGTTGGAATTCTCGGGTTCTAACCCTAACCCTCTTGTAGAAGAAGTTGGTTAAACATATTCATTGGTGAATTGTGATACATTTGGTGCAAAGCGAATTCAAATGATGGGGCAACCGTCACACCTGCACCAATGTTACATTCATTTATATTTGGCACTTCTGGACAATGTTAGAGGAATCCTGCCCCAAAAACCTATATAAAAGATAAATCATTGGAGACTGGGGTTAGAAAAAAATATATAACCCAAAATATACAGCACAAAACATCAAACATGCTTAATTGTCAGCTTTTTGAAATAAAACTGTTGCTGATAAGTAGGCAGCCAATGTTTATGTCATTATCACAATGGGTGATCGTAAAACAATGACTTAGATGCATGGGAGTTCATTTCCTTGCTTGAGGGCAATTCATTACGGTCTGCCTGTAGCGGTAGAGTCTTTGGCTTGGAACTCACACATACACACACACACACACACACACACACACACACACACACACACACACACAACCCATCAGCTGAGATTGGGGTCTACAGTAACTCAAGATGGCAGCTAAGAGTCCGCATGAGAGCGACGAGTTATCAAGGAGACACACGAGAGAGAAAAGAGAGAGGACAACTATGAAACCTGAAGTCCGAGAAAAGAACATATCTTATTCGACAGTACCTGTAGACTCAAAAACAAGATTGGAACCAAATAAGAGGCTGTTTTAAAACTAAAACGCGTGCTGCAGTTTGAGAAAGTTGTGACACAGGTTCACAGAAGCAGCAACTAACTTCGAGCACATACCGATGTACTGATTCAAGTAACACCTCGAATACCCTCAGGTGTCAGGTATTACCTTGACATTAATTCACAGTATCCATTATTAGAAGCAATTTCAAACTGAGGTTCATTTCTACTCTGCTAATCATTTGAAACAGTAAAGAAAGTGTTAAAGGTCTCCTATTATGCTATATTTGAACAATATATTGTAGGGCAATATCTATACAAAACTTGTCTGTGAAGTTTTTTGCTCAAAATACCAAACAGATCTCCCATTGTACCATGCCTCATCCCCCTCTATTTCAGCCCTGTTCCTGAAGTGCTGATTGTGTGACTGTCGCTTTAAATTTGATCTGATCTGAAGCTGGCCACGTCCCTCTGCAGTGTCTGGCAGCTCTCTCTCCTCTGTGAAAGAGCGAGGGTTGTATTTTCTGACACTTTGTGAGTCTACTTACACATATTTATGTATAAAAGTCATAAAAAAGTGCATTTTGCATAATAGGGGACCTTTAAGGGAACACTAAGGAAGAAATATCTACACAGTTTTGTGTCACAGATCGTATTTCTGCCTCCCATAATACCTCTCCACTTCTACCTTTATCACTGTACTCCTAGGTAGTGACCCTTTTCCTTAACCACCTGCCAACTATTATCGTTTTTTGGTCAGTATTCTTTGTTCATTTGGCTCTGCACATGAGAGTTGTGGGTCATAACTGCTTAGGCTACCAAAATCTGAAACTTCGACAACAGCAACGTAAAATCACTGATCGAGGTTTTCTGCAACTGTCCATGACTGTTGACATTTTAGTTTCCATTAACCGGTCATAAAACACTACTAGAACTCAAATGCTTTTACAGTTATTGTACTTCTGGTCCGTCTTTTTCTGTTTATTTCTCGAACCTCCAGCATCCGTCTTTTAACATCTTTCCATCTCTTGTGCAATTTCCCTTTTCTGTAGTTTAGCAATCACAAATCCAAAGTTTCGTGCTCCCCACAAAAGTGAACATTTAAAAAGTATTCCATCAGGTGGAGGAAATGAATGTTTCTTGTCCACAGCTGATGACAAATTGACCGGACTTCTTTAAGCGAATTGATATGATAGTCCCTTGATCCTCCTTAACAGCAGGTTATTCTCCTCAGCAGCGATCTGTTAGCAAAAATTAACAGCACTCTGGATTGTCCGAATAGAGCAATTTGAGACAAATATACAACTAAGCCGTGTATTAAATGTAATATAGGAGAATACCTGCCTTTTTCTTGTATGCACACTACCATATCACGTACAAAGCACATACAGTATACAACTGTTACTTGCATTGTATGGAAAAATTAGCTTTTAGCAGCTGAAAGGATGCATACAGGGTGACAAGAGAGACATTAGAGACTGTAGAAACAGGGGGGAAACAGATGTGGAGCAATCAAGAAAAAATAGATGTGAAGAGAAAGGGACGCCTGAGGGAAAGAAAAAGGCTTTAAGAGAGTGAAGGCTGAAGTAATGGAAAGGACTTGAGAGATGGGGGAGAGGATGTTAGAGATAAAGAGAAAACACAGTAAAGGGAGAGATGTTCAGATAGGCAATAGGGAACAGCAGCAGAAAGAAAAAGGGGGTGCTAGGTCACAGAGAGAAAGGAGCGAGGCAGCGTAGAGGAAGAGAGAGATGAGACGAGCAGAGTGGAGTGGAGGATGGAGGAGTGCAGTGATCAGTGCTGGGCTGCAACCCCACTTAGTGACCAGCCTGAAAGCTTTCCACTTCAGCGTGCTGGCTGCACGCCTGATACTAAACACACACTGTGACTGATGCTTACTTCAATACAGTCACACACACACACACACACACACACACACACACACACACACACACACACACACACACACACACACACACACACACACACACACACTTTCACTCACATCACAACATAGTTTAAAGCCATACTTGGCAAGATTGTGGGATAAGGTCGCAGCCTTCTTATCATTCAAAATCCCATCAATCCATCCATCCCATTCTCACACATCACTCCTACACCCAGTGAAATCACTAGTTTCAAATGAGCCAAACCCTTTAAGTTTCACTTTTTTCTTGGGTTCAACAAAATAATCAAGTCAAAATGACAAACATTTTTGAAAGTGCAAGTTTACCATTAACTTGAAAATGCATTTCCTGCTGAAAATGCGTGTGAATGCTGTAGCCGCGCAAATTTGTTGCTGAACTTTGCTGAAAATGCAGAAAAAGCTGAATATTAGGATAGCTGAATGGTGTTTGTAGCTGCTTTTAGCTAAAAAAAAAAAAACCTAGATAGTATATAAAACTGACAGAGTAGGAAAAATAGCGATTAATATTTGAAAGAAAAGTATAAAAAGGTATAAACAAAATGTATAGCCTCAATGTCCTTAAATAACTGAATGATTTAAGTTGATTGGTTTCTCTAGCTGAAAGTAGTTTGAAGGAGTTAGATATTAAATGTACGTAGTAGTATACTGTATGTAAGTACAAATAGCAGTAGAAGTAGTTAGTAGTCGTGTGTATGTTTGTGTCCGTGGGAGAGGATTTTATTTAGAAAAAAGTTTATCCTGAGCTTCTCGTTTTGATACAATGAAATTCTAGGGCTTTTAATTTGGGAAAAAAACATCCTTCTTCCTGCACTTCTGGTAAGGATACAGTAGGCCTATAGGGCTTTTGTTTTGAAGGGGTGTGTGGTTGGGGGTAACATTTGTTACTGGAAGGACAGCTTCTTGACATGAACACCTTGTGTCTGTGGTTATAATGGGTTATTTCAATTTCATTTTTGCTGGTTTATAAAACAATTCACTCTTGTTTTATGTCCCTGGATTGTTTTAAGCTGTTTGTTCTGGTCTGTGTATAGCTTGTATGTTTGTGGGAGCCCTGGTGGTGTGTGATGGTAGAACAGGTTTATTTAGTCACACAGGAAATTGTCAGTTTCTTGGGAAGACTATGGGTATGGTCGAATAGTCTGTTAAGCTTAGGAAGGTTCCTAACGGAGCGAAATGACCCGGGAAGTACCTCAGTGGCCACCATGATAAGAGCTCTTCAAATTCTCTAGAAGTCTAGATGATAGGAAAGGAGCTTTGAAACTTCCTTTATAACCTCTTTTAGCTTGGGAAACACTGGACCTTCCTTTACGAAAGGAAAGGAGAAAATGCTGTCCCACAACATTTGCCACAGCAATCGTCCATTCACGGAAACAACCGATCATGACGGAGAAATGCGTTTTAAGTTACGGTGCTTATTAAAGGGGCCATATTATGCTTTTTGTGATTTTCCCTTTCCTGTAGTGTGTTATTTATGTTTGTGTGCATGTAATAGGTCTGCAAAAGCTAAAATCCCAAAGTCTAGGCTTGAGAGAGATTCTCTCCCATATCCCTCCATGAGCCTGAAATGCCTCGATTGGATTCCTTTCTTTACTTCCTGGTTCAGTTCCGTATCACACTGATGTCACCGTGATACGGAACTGAATTCTAGCCAATAGCAGTGCGAGTCGCTAGAGCTTCAACAACACTAAGGGAAAGCCGACCCGAGCGGAGGAGCGATGGCGAGGAGACGCTGCCACTTTCGCTGCGAACCAAAACATTTCTTTGTTTGCCAGAAGGAAGAAGATGTGAAGAACAATTGGCTCGCATTTATTTTTACCATTAGTCCCCCCGGAGCAACAACCCAAATTATGGCTGTGTTCTCGACATTTC
This sequence comes from Eleginops maclovinus, assembly GCF_036324505.1. Lineage (NCBI taxonomy): Eukaryota > Metazoa > Chordata > Actinopteri > Perciformes > Eleginopidae > Eleginops > Eleginops maclovinus. The sequence goes on along the minus strand of NC_086357.1, from coordinate 6,178,900 downwards.
ACTGAATTGTGGAGCTGTTGTGGTAGTTGAGCCGCAAGCACACTGCTAACCTCAGCAAAGTTGCAAGCTAACGCTACCAATGCTACGCTACCAAGCTTTCAGGCTGTATGCCCACTGACTTTACTTAAATTGTGCAGAAATACGGCGATGGTTTTTCATTCACAACACGCTAACCTCTTAAACCCAGACGCAGCAACCTGTAAGAAACAGCGTCTCAGGGCATGTTAACATTTAACTACCTATTAATTTGGCATACCCACTTAACGGGAAGAAACTCAGCTACCAGACCATATTAACCATTTTACATGACATGACATGTTCAACACATTTCTAAGCGGTTGACCAATCACAGCAGAGTCACCAGCTAACCAATCAGAGCAGAGTGCGCTGGGAAAAGAGCAGAGTGCGCCTTTCCCAGAGATATATTGTGGGAAGTGCTGTGGGTGTATGGGGTGAGGGGGGTCTCTACTCAGGGCCATCCAATCTCTGTACTCCCAAAGTGAGAGCTGTGTCCGGGTTCTTGGTAGCACGTCGGACCGATTTCCTGTGAGGCTAGATTGTGGAAATATAGTGAGTTCAGTTACACTGTTCTTTAAAGATATTTTTTGTCTTTAATACAGTGTTGCCTTCATTGGATAGAACAGCTAAAGGTAGACAGGAAAGTGGTTGTCTTGATGGGTTAGCCCTTAACAGTAAAGCAAAACCTCTTTAATTATCTCAGTCTTCCTCATCCACACCAAGGTGGAAATGGAATCATGCAGGCGCTAATATATTGTTAGGCCCCCACCCCCACCCTTTTCCTTCACCTGCTTAAGGAAAGAAAAGAAGAAATTGGTGTTGAATACTGTAATTGGGCCTCAAACACATTACACATACTTCTAATATAGATCTGTGGAAAAAAGGCTGCAGCCGAGTGTGCTTTGTCTTATTAGATGAGTGTGATTGTGATAGAAGCATTAACAATGTGTGGTATTGCTCAGCAGACACCCACTTACTTCCAGCCTCTGGCATTAAGTGAATGTGATAAAAAGCTCTTGCTTGTAGGGGGTTGACTCCCCCCTAGCTGCCTTCTTCAGCCAACATCCGTGAATTTGGTGGTTTTCTGCATGTGGAAATGTACATAAATTACAAAACATAAAGAGTTTTACTTCAGGGAGTTGGTATACAGAGCTCAATGTTAGACCTTAGCACACAAAGGGCTGAGAAATCACTTTTATGAAGACACCTGTAGTGGCAAATGATCAATGCATACCATCACATGTTACATGTCTTATTAACATCCGGGAGCAACAGTAGCGCAGGGTTTGCATAAAGCAGGCTGGCAGAGCAGCACTGCTTGGCATCTTATCCTAGCTTGTTAGCCCTAACTAGCTCAGTAGCTTCAAGCTAGGTGGTGTTGTTTCAGCAACTAGGCATGCCTGAACTTTTTTTTTGCTACTACTTAACGTCACTGCCAAGAGGGCGACGGCTAGTGGAGTCCACTTTTGGACACAGCAGCTCTACTGAAACCTATGGGTGACGTCAGGGATTGACTGGGAGTGAACAACGGCCTTGGATTCTGACACAGCCCAGCCAAGCCCACAACAATGATGACGCACGGTTGGGGCTGATTTAATTGTAATGTAACCAATGTCAATTAACAGACAATTCTTTGCCAATGTGTTTTTAAACATTAGCTGCCTACAACTAATTTATAGTCCTAAAAGCTTTTTCAGGTCATGACCTCTCTGCAGCATGTGAATAAACAATGATAGACCGGAAGCCTATAAGAAGTGTCTCCAGCTAGCAGAGCGCAGTGCCGCTTACGCACATCTAGCCACTGTTTACCTTACCCAGATCTGCTAAAAGCCACAGCTGCTGCTACAGTCCAAATTCTACACACATCAGATGTAGGATGATTACTTCATATTTTATGACAAAGGAGATGTTTGGTCAGCAGGACCATTAACGCCTTAATCTGAACTCATAATATTATCAAAGATATCTTTACATGGGGAGTATAAACCAAATGTTTGCTTAATGCAGTCGCCTCTCAGTCTGCAACTTAAATGATGATGTTTGAAGTAAAAAACATTCTTATAATTGTATGCGTGCTGGCCATCAGGCGCCTCGGACTACCGGCTGTTACATGATGGCCAGTCTGCCCCTTGGTGACGCCACGGACACTGCATCCATTTATAGATTTAAGATTACACCACAAAAAGGCAGATAGATTTCATACTCTGTTCAGGTAGACATGTCCACTAACTATATCCTTACAAAGGAAATAGTTGTTTTCTGCTATATTTATGCTCTGAACCATAGATGTTAAATGTGCATTGATTTTTTGAGCCAAGTCAGCACATGTTCTAAATCTGGCTGTTAACATTTATACTGGATGCCATGGTTTGCCACGTTAAAGCATGTAAACCTCTCCTGTTCTCTAACTGGCTTAAAATGACCCATTTTCTTCATAATCATCAGACATGTCTTTATGGACTGACTGCCAATGAGTAAACAAAAGGCTGGCTGGGGAAACTCAGTTAATAATGAAAAGCATTGTCAAGGAGAAACTTCTTTGAAACAGACCATCTCTTTCAACATTTTTTGCAAGCAGAAGGTGAATGCATAACAACGCACCCTACCAACAAGTGCACGTTTTGCCATTTTTTAGGGCACTTCCGGTTGTCCTTCACAACAAAACAACTCGCACTTTAATAGGTTAACTGCAGTTTTACCTAGGGGCCCATTTTGCTAACTGTTCTCCATATTTATGAAGTGTAAAGCAGTAACTCACAGCCTGTGCCATGGAACAAAGTTCGAAAGTGCACTGCTGCCAACACTGTCTTGTTTCTCAAGAGCTTCTGATGCAGATTGTGTGCTGCAGGGCACGTTTCTCAGCACTGTGTGACAGTATCTGAATGTGAAGTATCTGACTAGCTATAGTGGATTATATCTCCTGGCAGGGTGGTTATGTATGTTCTGTACAAGCAAACTTCGCTGCTCACTTATCAACGATCATTCACACATATATTCATAGATGTTTTGGAAATACTCCCTTACAAAACATAACTAACACTACACTGACATACTGTACCTAAGCACACAAAGTAAGGGCATTTGTTTTTGGCAGATTATTTCATTGTTGTAACATTGCTTCTTGGCAATACATCTTATACCGTTGTAAAGCCTGTTCGTTTTCTTTTTAAATGGTGCAACAATTGTGAGGAACATGCATTTGAGGGACGAGCATGTATGTGGGTTGCGCCCATGAAGAATTTGTCAAATCTCCTCTGCTAAGGCCAAACTGCTTTTTTTGCTGTTGACTATTTTGGTGTTGTTTCGGGATTTGGATCATTGAAGTCTAATGAAATAAGACATATTGGCAATTTAACAATTTACTCATTAACAAACAGCAGCCTCAGTAGCGTGTGAAAGATCCATTCACAGCCACCACAGCCTGGTACCTCCTCCTCATGCTGGTCCCCAGCCTCGTCACAAACTGCTGTGGAAAGGCCTCCCATTTTTCAACCAGCACTTGTTGCAAGTCAGCCAACGTCTGCACGAACAAGCTGATCCTACAAGTGTTCATTGGGGTTGAGGTCAGGACTGCAAGCAGGCCATTATCTCTTCACTCCCACATTTTGGAGGTAGTCTCTGATAAACCTTGTTTTGAGGGGGCGAGCGTTATCATCTTGTAGGATAGAGTTTGGTCCAACTCTGTAGAGATGTGGGAAAGCCACTGGTTGCAGAATTTCATCTTGATATCTCTTTGCATTGAGATTGCCTCCAATGATGACCAGCCTTGTTCTTCCAGTGAGGGAGATGCCATCCCGCACCATCACACTGCCTCCAACAAAAGATGTTACTCTATAAGTGCAGCAATCAGTGAATTGTTTTCCTTGTCTTCTCTGCACGTTGACCCTATGATCCAAGTGCCATAAGCAGAATCAGGACTCATTGCTGAACATTTTCCTCAACATGTTGAGTTTTCAGTGCACATGTTGCTGAAACTGTCGCATCAAGCCTGGCGGTGAAGGTCAGTCATGGCAGGCCTCCTGGCAGCCCTATGAGACCAGAGATTTGCTGCGTGGCAGGGCCCATGCTCACAGGTGTCAACATTCAGGGCACCAGAAGCCAGAGTCAATAGCAACAGCAAAAAAAAAGCTGTTTCGCATTGGCAGAGAAGATTTAGCGAATTACATGGGCGCAACCCACATACTCAGCTCTGCTAATCATCCCACAAATGCATGTTCCTCACAAATGTGGCACCATTTAACAGATAAGAATTACATCCTTCAGCTGTCATTGACATATTTTATTTTTTAGCACGAAAGGTCAATCTTTGCATATTTAAACACAGAGAGGAGAAAGGGGGGAGTCAAGCTTGGCGATAATGAAAGGAGCATTCTGGAATTTAGGGAGGCAGTATCAGGATGTTCTCAGTTCAACAGAAGTTGAAAGTCATACTGTTGGTGTGTCTAACAACATTGACAAAAATGTTCTTAATAACAACATTTCCCAGGCTTAGCAAAGCTGTGAAAGCCAGTAAATAGAGAGAAACATTACCAAGTAAGAATCAGACCTTGATATTATTTAAATAAATAAGTGAGTATAACACTTCTGCTTATTCAGTCTTTCTGTGAGTAAGATATGCAAGTTAGAAGACATTACATTTCCTTTATCTGAGGCTTCTATCCTAAGCAACTTCCAATAAGTGCAATCAACCCCCTTAGATACAAAGAATCCTGCAAGTGAATTAGCTTTCAATAAGCCAAACCATTTTAAGAGCTGCTGCAGATCAGAATCAGAATTCCTTTATTTGTCCCGCAGCAGGGACATTTACAGCGTTACCGCAAGGAACATAGTAGGTAAAAAAAAAGGCAAACAATAATAAAGAGCAAGCTAACATGTTAAATACTGTATAGAGAAAAGGTGCACATTGGTAATAAAATGAAAATAAAGACAAATAAGAACTTAACCATGGCTTAAAATGAGTAGCAGCATATACATGGCTAAGTAAACATATTAAGGCTTTGAGATATTATACAAATGATGCGCATAACAATGCAAGTTTATTTATAAAGCACCTTTCAACACAAGGCCTCTTAAATGAAAGACGTTTATTAAGAAATAGTGTGTGTGTAATTAAATTGCATTCATCCTCAAAAAGCAAAGATAATAAAATTTAAATGAAACATAAATAACATACAACTCTCTTTCTGGAGCTGTGGCAACCAGAAATAGAGTTGTTCCTCCAGAGATGAGGACGAATAAGGAACCTGCAGCTACTTTGTGGGTTTTATTGAACAGTTGAAATCATGGGTCATTGGCTACATTAACAAGCAGTTACTTTCCATCATGCCCAAGGGAAGGTTTGAGAGTATCAGCAGTTGCAGGTTCATGAAGTGAAGTAGGTTTTTGGAAACCGTGGATCTTAGGAAACTGAGTTCCATGTCTCAGACGGCATGGTGGCGTGTCCTGCTTTGGACATAAAGGAGTTGTGGTTTTACTTTAAGCTTCCTATCGTCTCTAAGGGTAAGCCTATCACCATGTAAAGGTGAACTGCTTCCCCCGGCCGTGGCGCAACTTGCTGGGGCACCTGCACCATACGCCGGCGACCAGGGTTCGATTCCCAACCCGTGGTCTTTTCCGGATCCCACCCCGACTCTCTCTCCCATTTTCCGGTCACTCTCCACTGTCCTATCCGATTAAAGGCAAAAAAGTGAACTGCTTCCATGTTCCATTCTTACGATCAGTACTAAGAGCCCACAGGTAAGTGTTCATAAATCGATATGATCAATGAAGGCTTGACCTTTAGGATCAGTCAAAAGTCTGCAAACACAAACATGAGTATAAAAATCATGTAAGTGTTCCTGCAAATGATTTGCGGTAGAGTAAGTCCCTGCACGAAACACATTTTTTACCCTTTGGCATGGTTTATTTTTACCTTCTTCCCATTTTACCTTTAAACCAAACATTATCACCCAGAGCAAATTAAAAAGATAATGTAGTGCTGCAGGAAAACAACCCATTTAAAAAGGTAGTGAATTCTCCCTGAAGGACTTCCACCTCTCTAACATCTTTTACCTCAAAGGTGATAAAAGCTTATACTTCATATTAAAAGAACATGAATATATAAATATAAATGAACATGCATAGGAAATGTGATACTTTTTGGTGTCACGTTAATGAAAAACTACACAAACTTTGTTAACAAAGACTTTCTTCCTTAATATCTGTGTGTGTTATCATAAAAGGGGGCGTTTGGTGAGTCATTTGACAATCAACCTTAGTGTTTCAGGCAACATGTTTGCTTTAAGTAAAAAAGAAATGCTGGCAGAAATGTACTCATCGTGTAATGTAGAAAAAGTTATACATCTATCACTGGATGCAATCTTGGACAACTTGTTATGTCTAACTTGACAACTGTACTTTCCCAGCTCATTTCAACTCATTTGCAACCTCGGTAATCGAGTCGTTTGTTTTACTTTGCGTCTGTCAGGACATGGCCGCTGCTTGAAGGCAGGATGCAGATGGTGCACTGGAGACTCCAGGGCTGGACACACGTTGTTTTAGGTGCTGCAGGACCTCGAGACCAAGCTGGAACAATTTGCCTTTTAAATGAAAATAGTTTTAGTCATTTTAATGATTGAATATGCACAAGCACAAATTGAATGCATTTGGTTTACTTTAATTTCGAACATAGTAATAGACATTTGAAAGCATTTTGAACATCTGTCTACCCTCTGCCTCCATCGCTACCCAACTCAGGAGGGATTCACCAATAACATAGGTCAGTTTCTCGTCTGGGAGTTGAACTGCGGTGTCCCCTTTTCTCCCTGGCACAAACTGGCGGTTTTGGCCTTCACATTTTTTTCAGACCACTTCCTTTTATTTTGAGTAACTTCATCGTTGAGCACATGCAGCCACTAATGCTTTTGAGGCATTTGTTATGCCTCTCCTGTGTCCACCCAACTGTTTTATTTTACTTCAATTTCATACAACTTTAAAAGTGTTTTACATGCAGACAGTTTAAATGGACAATTCACTGCCTATAAGCAACCATGGGTGTAACAGGAAGCTTGCAAAGGTGCGCCACATTTCAAGTAGATTGGGATTTTTAAAGGGAAACGCGAAAGACCGAACACTTTCACATGAATATTATGCAGTTTTATAAATTAGGCCCCAGGGTCGGACCACGACCTGCAGAATAAGTTCCATGTAAATCTAGTAGGTTTAAGGGAGAACCTATAAAAACACCTACATAAATTGCAATGTATCTTCTCTGCAATATCTATAACCCATTCCCCAACCACCGACAACTAAACGTAAATGGTTTTGTAAAGTAATGATATGTTTTTCTGAATACAGACCAATTTGTACATCAAGCAAATCTGTAAGAACAACTTAAATGTATTCGGTTTACAGTAATTTCCAACATGGGAATAGAAATTGGGTAACCTGGTTTCATAAAGTGTATTCTGAACATCTGTTTTTGCTTTTTCCTCTCGGGGGGGGGGGATAATCTCTGGTGCCCCCCCCCTGCGGCAACAACACTCAGCCAATTTCGTTTTAATTTCAGCCTGATGTTTTGAGGCTGCAGTGTTAATGGCATCTATCACATACTGCCGCTCTAAAGCCTTTCTGACCTTTGTTAAGCCCATACTGTTTCCACATAACAATGTTGTTTTCCTCGTATCCACTTCCCTGAGAAGAACTTCCATTTCACACTGTGAAACATTTCTTTGAGTTTTTTCCAGTTTGCCATGCTTTTTTTTATGCAGTTAGTAATGGATGCTTCACTGATTTAGTATAGGTGACCATGGGCGTAATAAGATCGCAAACTTTCCTTCCAAGGTGGGTTAACCGGAAAGTAAAATTTGCAGCAATGTCCGGTTTGACAAATGTAATTGCTGCCATTGACTGCACTCATGTTCTGTAAGGGCACCAAAAGGAAATGAATTTTCTTTCATTGGTTGAAAGCAAATTCATTTTCATTAATGTCCAAATCATCTGTGATGTGAACACGTTGCTTACAAAAGCTCGGTAGCCTGGGTAGAGCTATGACTCATCCATATTGAGAAACAGCATGAATGATTAATGTTGAACACCTAAATAAATTAAAATGTATCTCCATTGCAATATCTGTTATCCATACATTAACTAACTTAGAGTTATGGAAACAAATAAAACCCTACCATTGTTTCTTTGTATACCTTATTTCAGAAAAAATAAGGAAGGCGGGATACACGAGGTGCATTGGAGACAAACACTTAATTCCTCATCTGCAGCACCTTGAGACCTCGCTAGAACAATTGGCGAATAATTTAAAATGTAAATAAAGTGTTGCTAAATCAGTGACACTAACTAATGATACATTGCTCATCCACTAATCTTGCTTCATACTATGCCCCCTTAGGTGGCTGCAGGGCTAAATGGGGACAGGTGAAACTAATAAGGCCAGATCAGACAATCAAAAACAGCAGGAAAACACTGTGATCAGGAGGGGAGCTGAATGGTGTGAAGTCAAACGAGGCTGATTCAGAGAAGATGTGTAGATAAGCAAAAGCAGCACAGGAACACAAATTAACAAAGCTTTAGGGTTAAGAAGTAAACCAAGAAAAGAAACAGGGTGAGAGACACACATGTATGTGATTAGAGCAGAGCAACTACTTTAGCTTGAGCTATAAACTTAAACATCAAACAAACTAACCAGGAAGGCAAATTCAAACTACCAGAAAATAAACAACTACAAGCAGGATGATGTTAAGCTGATAAAGGGAGAGCACCACAGTTGAGAGTCAGAACCTCCCACAACCAGTGAAGCAGATATATCTCAGGTACTGAGCAGTATTCTCCGAGCCTGGAGCCTCTGCATGTCCTACCCATACACAACATGGGAACAGCACGGAGAATGGAAACATCTGCCTGGTTAGGAAACTAAATGGAAAAAATTTAACTATTGTAATGTATTTATTTTTCCTCTGCACCTGATGCGGAAATCAATGCCAGTGGCTGAAAAACAAAACTGAAAAGCTACAATTTCTTCTAACCAGCGTTCCATTATTCAGTGTGACTGCATGACTTGTTTGCAGACATCAATCCATGCTGTGCACATATATCTTTTTAAAATCAACTTAAGTGATATTTTGCAAACAGCTTGCAGTTGAAAGACAGTAGTGTAACCTCAGATGTATAAAGAGAACTGGATACAGCATTGGACATCTGTTCATTCCTGAAAGTAGCTCAGTGGCGCAGGAATAGTGGCGGTTCTAGACTATTATTACTGGGGGGGGCCTTGATTGGGCAAATAGTTTAATGGGAGGGGCACATTTAATGCAGGAAGGAGATTTTAATATATTTTGTTTAGTATAAAGTCAGAGCGCATAAAAATCATAAAATGACATTGTTGGTGTTTGATTTAGTAACAGAGTTGTGTCAATGACTGATTTATTTAGTTACTTTGGCCCAAGATACAGATCATTAAAATACATTTTGGGTAATAAATACATTATTTATGCAGCCAAACTCTGTTTTATCGTATTTCTTAATATTTGTTTTAGTCACAATTGTTTCAATTTATCAAATTACATTAGTGAAAATAAAAAAAAACATGTTAACTTTGGCCCAGGTTACAGCACAGTAACTTCATATTTTGCATTATCATAGAATTATTCTTTTGAAGGGGGGCCACAGGGGGGTCCACGCTCTGTGTTACAGGTGCACTGGCCCCTGTTGGCCGACCTCTAGAACCGCCCATACGCAGGAAGCCAAAATGGCCTGACTCTGAAGATCAACAATTTCGAGAACATAAGGGGCTCTGGGCAAGCCCTCTGGAAATACGTTGGACATTCAAGCTATTTTTCGTAGTAGCCAAACGTTGTTACTACACCTTTGATTCTGTCCGGGAAGTCATTGAGCCCAAAAACACATTTCCCCATTGACCTACATTGGGAACAAGACTGTAAATAAATAAATAAATATTTCCTTCCCCATTCATTTGACTGAGGCGAGATTGATCGTTACTCTGCGGATTGGAGGCGGGGTTTAGGGGTAATTGAAGTACGAAGGGCCCAGGTACGGGTACTTTAGTACCTCGACATTCAGGCCATTTTGGCTTCATGCCCCACCGATATGCTTTTAAAGGAATGAACGGGAGCCTGCCTCTAATGCTGTATCCAGCTCTCTTTATACATCCATGAATCTGGGCTCATAGAGCAGGCAAAATTTCAATTTCCTTAGATCTGTCTCCAATCTGCTACGTCACATTTATAAACTTTTATGACCTAATGATTTAAAAGGCTATTTAAGTGTCTGTACTGGCTTTTAGATCAAGAAGATATATCCGCTGATTAACATATGTCCCTCCCCAATGTAAATCAATGAGAAAAGTATTTTTCAGCCCAATGATGTCATGGACTGACGGAAGTTGCAGTTCCCCTGTTTAGCCATGACAAACCTTTTCTTCACCTGCTGACTTCCTGGGGCTTTGAGTGTACGGAGCACGTATAAGTATAAGCGGATGCGTCTCTCTGTAGCTAATCAGAATATTCATACTGAGTATTGACTCTGGAAATTGGACTTTGGGCTGTCTAACAGTGCCATATGGACCGGACAGATGTAGATGCCACCATCAAGGGACATGAAGAGCTATTTATATGTTACCTGCTCACGCTGTCTTTCATGCTAAACTGTCTGGCTGTGAGTTGTGTGGTCTGGGCTTTGGAAGAGAGAACATGCAGGAGAAAATCCACTCAGGTAAATTATTCATTACAGAGCTTGTATTTAAAAGAGGAAGCAGGAAGTCTGCAGTGTACGGCCAGACAACGGCTTAAAAACTGGCATAATATTTGTTAAGATCAAAGTGAAACTAGCCAAATTATAATTGATGACACTTAAGGCGGTGACATTGCTCTGCATAATGATCAAAGACAGACTAACAAGCAGCCCAATCAGTCAGGACCGGCTGCCACGCAAAGCTGTTCCAGCAGGCTGGGCTGAGGCGATACAGGGCGGCAGCCAGCATTCAGGGCCCTGTACGGAAAACATATCCACGCTCTTAGTTTGAGATGACACCAGCAGCAGATAAAAGGCCTGCCTCCCAGGACTAGTTTGAATAAAGACAGAATATGACCACCATGAATACTGATACTTTTCTTCTGTTATTTCTCAGTCAAAAATAAAAAGGTTCATTTAAACAGACGAAGGGATAGCCCGGTGCCCTAGCTAATGAAGGCACATCAATCTACTTATTAATGACTGTTTTTGAGTCAAAATTGTAATCCATACATCACAAAACAAACACATCACAACACAGTCCCGTTACCAAAAAGCGTCAACCCAAAATGTGCATAAACCAAATACAGTATGTCAATTTAAATAACAAAACATAAATTGATTAATTAAATAACAGATGACACATTTTTCAAAAGCAGTGCACTGGAAAAAAAAGCTGTTGGATTCACATGATTCTAATATGTACATCGGTTGCACATACTAAAATCATGTCTATTTAAAACTATTCCATTATGTGAAATACACACAAGTATTTTATTTTATTTTGTATCCTTTAGTGTTAGGTATATTCATTTACCCTATTTTTAGTGTTCATTTTATGCTTTTAATATGCTCAGTATATTTAATTAAACAAAAGCAGTTAACCAAACAAAAAAGGCAGGGTACGAAAAACAGAAAAGTAACAAATAAACTGTGACAAACCAAGAGACGCAGAAGGACAAGGGAGGGAGAACAGGACATGCCACAGGGAACAGACTCTCGGGACAGACGACGACCGGTCAAGAGACAAAAGGGGAACCAAGACTAAATACACAAGGGGAATCACAAGACAAGACACAGCTGGAGAAGGGAGGAGAAACACAGGGGCAACAGGTGAACACCATGACACAATCAGCCACAGGAGGGAAACTAAGACAGGAAGTGAAACTAAACATGACACAAGAGGCACAAGAGGGGAAAACATTCCAAATAAAAACAGGAAACAACAAAGTAAGGATCATGACAGGTATATTCATTTACTCTATGTTTAGACAACATTACTTTTAATGTTCATTTTAGCCTTTCAATATTGGAGGCTGGTTCAAGCCCCACTTAGTCAGCCTGTTGTTGTGTCCCTGGGCGAGACACCTCACCCCAAAGTTCCTCCTGTGGGGATTGTCCACAGTATAGAATGTATGCAAGTCGCGTTGGATAAAAGCGTCTCACAAGTGACATGTAATGTAATGTGTTACGCCCCACCCTAAATGTGGCCCTATGGGGCTAACACAATTCCACCACTGACCCAAAATACAACACATCAGACACCTTTAAAGTCATCAAATCCTTAGGAATTATTACAATCAACATGAACGTGAAATGTTCAAAGATGCATCCTAGGATGAGAGACCGAGCAACAGCAGTCCCCACGCACAGAGGCCTCTCCCTTCTATAAACTGGAGCTTTTAACCTCTTCCTCCTCCAGGTGCACCTCGTCTGAACCTCGTTGCAGCAACGCCGCACCCCTGGGCACAGAAACTAGAGGGAAAAGATACAGGGAATACATACCGCCGTAACCACTGTAATATGCTCAGAATATTTCATTTTTACCGGTTAAAGCAGCATGAAGGTTTAAACTACATGTTATGGTTCTGTGTTTGACAAGTACATTTGATCAGTTTTCAGTACTTTGAAGCCTCCTTGTTGTCTGATCTGCTCCTGTCTGACCTGATAAGGTTTTTTTCACTTCCTGTATCCGTTTTAAATTAAAAGCCCTCTAGCTTTTCAGTGTAGTCACGCTATTAAACAAAAAACAGGGCTGTTCACATAAGTTTGGCTATATACTATGAGGTGTTTCAATAAATAAATACTTTATAGCCCAACTTCTACCTTGTAGAGAACTCTTCAGAACAGTACCAGCTTACTCCTTTGTTTACAACAAACCGCTTTAACACAATTGCCATAGAAAACAAGCACGTACATGTTTTACGCACCATGGAGTCCCAAATTCATCCTTTAAGAAATCAAATCAAATGTTAAAGCTTTGTGCCATTGTTTCTGCTTTTCATGATGTCTATTAAAGGGGCCATGTTATGCTTTTTGGGGTTTTCCCTTTCCTGTAGTGTGTTATTTGTGTTTGTGTGGATGTATTAGGTCTGCAAAAAGCTAAAATCCAAAAGTGCAGGCTAGAGGGAGATTCTCTGTCCCATACCCCTCCCTGAAACGCCTTGATGGGATTCCTTTCTTTACTTCCTGGTTCAGTTCGGTATCACACTGACCTCACCGTTATACGGAACTGAATTCTAGCCAACAGCAGTGCGAGCCGCTCCAACACCACTAAGGTAAAGCCGACCCCAGTGGAGGAACCATGGCGAGGAGAAGCTGCCACTTTCACTGCGAACCAAAATGTTCTTTGTTTGCCATAAGGAAGAAGATGTGAAGAACAAGTGGCTTGCATTTATTTTCACCATTATTCCCCCGGAGCAAAAACCCAAATTATGGTTGTGTTCTCGTCATTTCGCATACGGCGATGGTTTTTCATTCACAATGAACACCGATCGGGGGCAGCCGCAGCAACCTGTAAGAAGCAGCGTCTCAGGGCATGTTAACATTTAACAACCTATTAATGTGGCACACCCACTTAACGGGAAGAAACTCAGCTACCAGACCATATTAACCATTTTTGCCTAAACAAAACAAAACTCCAAAACCAAGCATCTAAATCAGCACTTAACGAAAACAAGCTAACGCTAAATAGCAACTGAGTGAGCAACAGCGATTTTTCTACTTCATGCTATCTGCACAACACCACATATATGAAACCTGAGATTAAACAGATTTCATTGATATAAGTCTCATCACTGTATGACCAAAACTCACTGAACTAGCAGCCAAGAAAGAGCAAGAAACCCCTTCACTTTACAGAGCCATAGCTATAAACAGTCTTTGCTGTTTGTGATGAAAAAGTTGTGTTCAAAGGGCATCAAAACGCTGCTGAAGGTTGATCCGATGTCTATGGTTCACTTTGAAATGATGACTGATAATCCATTATTATTTATTTGTAATAAACTGGTACGGCACAAGCGACAGTTTTTATCAGGGGCGGGACCTTTTCCGACAAATCTCTAATAGGTTGACCAATCACAGCATAGTCGCCAGCTAACCAATCAGAGCAGACTGCGCTTTTGCAAAGGTGGGGCATGAGCTCTTCAGAGAGAGAAAAGTGGTACTTTATTTACATGCTTTAGTGGAGCTACTGCCTGTGAATAAAGTACCACTTTTAGCAACAAAATACATACATGAACCTAAAAAGTAGCATGATATGACCCCTTTAAAGTGCCATATTGTTCAAGTTCAATTACAAAACGATTAAAGTAGGGTTTTGAGTCGACAATTTTGATTTGTGAATGACATATTTATGAATAATAATTTGTAGCTGTGTAATCGGCTGCAGAGCAAGCTGCTGACGTATGTGCTCAGTGGGAGGCAGTGTTGTAGTCAAGTCAAGTCGTGTCCAAGTCCAGGTTCAAGTCTCCAGTGATCAAGTCTGAGTCATTAAAAGAATGTCCAAGTCGAGTCCGAGTGGAGTCCCTATTGATCAAGTCCAGATGTTGTTAAACTTGAAAAACATAACACTCAAAGAAATGCAAAACTCTAATGTGCTTTATTTAATGTGCTTTTAACACAAATACAGCAGGAAAACAAGTATTGAACGCGCCAATTTAACATGCAACTAGTTTATCCATGTAAGAGAGAGAGACAGCAAGTGACAGAGAGAGACAGCAAGTAACAGAGAGAGACAGTAAGTGTAAGAGAGAGAGACAGTTAGTGTAAGAGAGAGAGACAGTTAGTGTAAGAGAGAGACAGTAAGTGTAAGAGAGAGAGACAGCAGGTGACAGATTGAGAGAGTAAGTGTAAGAGAGAGAGACAGTAAGTGTAAGAGAGAGAGACAGTTAGTGTAAGAGAGAGACAGTTAGTGTAAGAGAGAGAGACAGCAGGTGACAGAGTGAGACAGTAAGTGACAGAGAGAGACAGTAAGTGTAAGAGAGAGACAGCAAGTGTAAGAGAGAGAGACAGTAAGTGTAAGAGAGAGAGACAGTAAGTGTAAGAGAGAGAGACAGTAAGTGTAAGAGAGAGACAGCAAGTGCCAGAGAGAGACAGTAAGTGTAAGAGAGACAGTAAGTGTAAGAGAGAGACAGCAAGTGACAGAGAGAGACAGTAAGTGTAAGAGAGAGAGACAGTAAGTGTAAGAGAGAGAGACAGTAAGTGTAAGAGAGAGACAGCAAGTGACAGAGAGAGACAGTAAGTGTAAGAGAGACAGTAAGTGTAAGAGAGAGACAGCAAGTGACAGAGAGAGACAGTAAGTGTAAGAGAGAGAGACAGTAAGTGTAAGAGAGAGAGACAGTAAGTGTAAGAGAGAGAGACAGTAAGTGTAAGAGAGAGACAGCAAGTGACAGAGAGAGACAGTAAGTGTAAGAGAGACAGTAAGTGACAGAGAGACAGTAAGTGACGGAGAGACAGTAAGTGACAGAGAGAGACAGTAAGTGTAAGAGAGAGAGACAGTAAGTGACAGAGAGAGACAGTAAGTGTAAGAGAGAGAGACAGTAAGTGTAAGAGAGAGAGACAGCAGGTGTAAGAGAGAGACAGTAAGTGTAAGAGAGAGAGACAGCAGGTGTAAGAGAGAGAGACAGTAAGTGTAAGAGAGAGAGACAGCAGGTGACAGAGTGAGACAGTAAGTGTAAGAGAAAGAGACAGTAAGTGTAAGAGAGAGACAGCAGGTGACAGAGTGAGACAGTAAGTGTAAGAGAAAGACAGTAAGTGTAAGAGAGAGAGAGACAGCAGGTGTAAGAGAGAGAGACAGTAAGTGTAAGAGAGAGAGACAGCAGGTGTAAGAGAGAGAGACAGTAAGTGTAAGAGAGAGAGACAGCAGGTGACAGAGTGAGACAGTAAGTGTAAGAGAAAGACAGTAAGTGGAAGAGAGAGAGAGACAGCAGGTGTAAGAGAGAGAGACAGTAAGTGTAAGAGAGAAAGACAGCAGGTTGAAATTCGAGGTAGTCCCCGCTGTCTCCTCAATCGTCTTCGAACAGAGGAAACATTTTGCGTTACATTTTTTGCCATGGCACGTGAAGTCTTTGAACGCAAAACAAACACTCTTTGGGGCATTGGGTCATTGTTGTTCGCGGTTAAACTTAAGTGCACGCTAGTTTCTTTTTTTAATGAGAACATGACGTGACGTCATGTGCGATGTATGACATGGAAGCAGAAAAACGTTCCCTTGCACCGGAGCTAGAGGGCGAATAAGAGAGCTTGACACACACATCATTCAGAAAGATGTGTGTGTCAAGCTCTATTATTGGCCCTCTAGCTCCGGCTGTGAATCACGTAGGATCTCACGGGAGAATGCATCGGAAAAGAAGAGAGTCTACCGATTCCGGCAACATTTCCACGCCGTATTATGGCATAAATATTAATAGAAACATATCGAAAACGTTGCAAAAACGCGCCGGTGCGTTCGTCGACCTCAGAGGGTTTTGATGACAAAGTCGAGTCTTTTCGAGTCATCGCGAGGCCGAATGCACGAGTCCAAGTCATTAGTGCTCAAGTCCAAGTCAAGTCACAAGTCTCTAAATTTAGCTCACGAATCGGACTCGAGTCCGATAATACATACATATACATATAATGTATATGTAGATTAAAATGGTTCTACATGATTGATTGATATTTAGATGGAGAGATGAATCAATTGTGGGGGAAGTGATTTTCCATTATTTTAGTATTTATTTTCCCCCATCCTGCTACAGCTTTAGTTAAAAGTGTCAGCTGGATGTAATGTTATCAGGTCACCATTTTAATGTACACGTTTTTATGTCCCTTTAGAAAGTTATTAAAGCTCCTTCTAAAAAAGATAAATAGCTTGGTTATTAAATGGACAATAAATTCATAGTTAATTCAAAAGATACATTTTTACCCTGGACCTCTCTCTAATGTCTGTCTGCAAACCATTGTTCTTATGTTAAGCACCTTGTAGACAAACAGGGTAAGAAAACAGTAAAAGTGGATTGTGCAAAAGAAATCTTTAGTAGCTTCCTACATTTTTGACCGCCCATCTCTCTCTTCCATCGTGCCTCCAGTTCATCAAACTGACCGCTTTTGTTGTTGTCATAACTGATACTTTTTTTGTGTTTTCTATGATTTCATGTTCTCTGTGCCTATTCTGATATTTCTCTGGTGCTACTTCATACAGTCATGACATGAAGGCCTGCTCCTTCATGCATTGCGAAGTTTTGAACAGACAGGCAGGCCTATAGAAAATGAATACCATTCTTTGTTTGATTTATTACCAAACAGTGACATTTTGATCAATATTTTAATGAGCAAGAATACATTGCCTGAGACTCGCATTTGCATTTTAATGTTTGTGACTTGAGAGTGAAACACTGTAGGGTTGCCTGACCCATTTAAACCCTCCTTCTCTAAGAACCACATGTAAGAGAAAACAAAAGCAGTGCTCTAAAATAGAACAAAAATCTGCCACAGCTCACTATTCCAACATGACCTTTGCTACCGGTGACATGCCGCCACAGGCCAATGGCCTCTAGGGTCGCAGTGAGGGCTGCCAAACGCTACACATGGGGGTCATCTGGGAGCTGCAGATCCTGGATCAGTATCAGGCTTCAATACCACCACGACATCATCCAGGGACGAGGGGGAGGCTGTAAAGCAACAGATCTCCCAGCGACAAGCAGCTCTGACAAATAATTCACATCAAACACCTCTATTCTGTTTCACACACTGCAGGCTTCCATTCATCCTGGAGAACATGCCACTGTGATGTTTGCAGAAGCCTGGAGTTTGACTAGAGTGAAAGAGTTTTGCAAAGAGGGTGCTGTAAGAGAGAATTAGGTTAATATCACTCAGCCGTTGATTTCCTCAGGGCACTTGTTATCAATGTTTTAAAAGCAGAAGTACATTTTTGAATGTTTAAAAAGGCTAAAACTAGAGCATGTGTTCCTGTCCTCACTTTGCTCCACTCTCATGGCTCTGTGCAGAGAGAGAACATAAAATCTCCTTCATGCACGGAGAACTATCCCAGTAAATGTGATGATTTATTCAGAGCCACTTCTCTTCATCATCCTCAGCTCCTTCTTTTTACCCGGAGAAATCTGAATCTACTTCTACAAACTACCTTCATGACAGGCTGGTTCTGCCGCTAAAGTTTGACATCTTGTTGATTTTCCCTGCTTTCAGAGGTGCGTGCTTCAAAGCCAGACTGAAGGGTATTTGTATTCAGCGTTGAGATGCTTTGATCAACATCGCATCTCGGTTGGGGCGGAGGAGGGTCAGATTTACATTCTCTCCGTGGACAGGCGGAATTTCGACTCAAGACAAAAAGGCCATGTTCAGTGTCAGAGATGAAGATGAAGCTCTTGCACATTAAGCAGCAACCGCTTTTGGAGGAAAGTGAGGCATGAGGCAGTTATCTATTCAAATGGAGGACTTCAAAATACAAATCTGGAATAAAAAGTTTAGTCAGGAAGAGGTTGGCTCAAAGGTTTATTGTCAATTATTAGGTGAATACTGGCAATTAAAGTCATATTACCAATTTGAGTTGATTTAAAAAGGCTGTTAATGCTTCAAGGGGTTTTCCCTTTCCTGTAGTGTGTTGTATAGGTTTGTGTGCATGTGAATGGTCTGCAAAGGCTAAAATCCCTGTGTTCCCTCCAGAGGGAGTTTCTCTCCCACAAACTCAACTCCCTCCCTGCCTTGTGCTTCTATCGGCCCACGCTCAAAAACATTGTACGTGAAAATCCCTCAGCAGTTGACCAATCACAACAGAGCCGGCCAGCTAACCAATCAGAGCAGACTTGGCTCTGGTTTCAGACAGAGGGTGAACAGAGGTTCTGCAGCACAGACAGTATGAGAACATTAAAGAGCTTTTGAAAATTAAGCATGGAAACATGTCACAGCAGAGGCAGAAACTAAAGATACGAACCTGAAAATGTGCATAATATGGCCCCTTTAAGATTCATTTATTACTTTTTGGAGGCAACAAATACATTCAGATATTATAACCTATGAAAAATATTATAGTCAAAGTTTTAGCAAATAGCTGCTTTATAATACATTTACAGACACAAAGAAACATCAACATTTTTATCTTATATTTTGCTTTTTTTTTGCTTTTCTAACAGCATTTCACTTACTTGGTACCTGGACTGCTTGCTGCTGATGTGCAGTGGCTTTAGCAGATTGTGTTAAAGAGGTTAAAGAGTTTGGACGCAGTAATGACAATGGATCCTTAACCAAAACGAGGGATTCAGTGAAATGTGATTTAACTGTCAAACTGGGCAGCGCTGATGTAATATAAATAAAGATTCTGTCACAGCATTGTCTATTTCTTGCCTCAATTGATTTCAGAAAAATATTCTTACTGTTTAGTTTTTAAATGTGGACGTTTTAGGGTGTCTGTGGTTATGCATGATTTTGGGCTCGCATTGTTTTAACATTGCAGCTAGAGGCCTGTACTACGAAGACATTCAACATACCCATATCAAAAGGTACATTGCCAAACATATTTCCCAATGTTACCGTCTTATGCACATGTCATTAATCATATTTCAAGCATAGTAAGTCTTTCTTGTTAAAAAGACTTACTTTCGTAGTTCGTAGTACATATAAGTATCAGTCTGTATGCCTCTCTCCAGTCATCTAAAATATTTCCTCATCCATATCTTCCTTTGATAGTGTCAATTTGGATTCAGCACAATCATCAGACCCAGACACAAACAAGCCATACAAAAACCAAATTTCCCCTTCATCATAACAATACCCTTTGATCACTACCTCTAGTGAGGAAGGTTATTTATCTTTGACTCAATTATGTATTACAGAGGACATATTATGCTCATTTTCAAGTTCATATTATCTTTTCACCCTCTTTCTGAAACCTGAGCTCAGTCTGCTCTGAGCTGACTAGCTCAGTTGTGATTGGTCAATTGCTTAGAAAGGCATTGAAAATGTCCCGCCCCTTAGCCAATTGCGTACAATGTGTTGGAGCGCTTGCCAATAGAAGCGCAAGTGTTACGTAGTGATATCACTATATTACAGAAGTCAACAAAGCAGTCCAATCAAGGCGATTTAAGGGACTATGTGGGCGAGAAACTCCCTCTGGAGGGAATTTGATATTTTAGCCTTTGCAGACCATTACATTTGTAGCCTTTGCATCCCTAGTATGTAAAAACTAGTGATGCACCAATTGCAAAAATGTTAAGAATAGCAATTTTTGCCGATGGCCGATGTTTTACTATTTCAAATGTAATATTAGCATACGGTAGCCTGTCCCTTTAAGAGAAGAGTGGGGGATACCTTTGTGCACGTGTAAGAGCGAGAGAGAGGTTGAGCGAGTTAGTTTCTGGAAGTTAGCGGGAGTAACTGCAAGTATAACAAAGTCACAAATATAAACGACGGCCTCCCAAGAACACTGAATGATGGATTTAATTTACCGATCCTCCAGACACCCAGTCACTGACATAATCCTTCAAAATGAAGCCCTGATTTAATGTCCCGATGGTGGTAAATAGGGTTAACATCGGCCGATGTCTCACTGATGTATCGGTGCATCCCTAATAAAAACCTGTATAACTGTATAATTCTGAATAAACTAAATCATTCACTCACTATTTACTGCAGCAAAGCATCAACCATGGTGTTCCTCAGGGATCAACATTCAGACCTCCCTTGTTTCTACTTGCAGGCATTAAAACTTTGTCATAACAGCCATAAATTACATACTTTTTCAATTTGGTACAGTGGGAGAGAAACTCTCTCTATTCGATGTTGGCCTCTGCAGATCCTTTACATGCACATAAACCTATATTACACACTTTAAGAGAGAGAAAGCACGCAAAGAATGATAGGGCCCCTTTAATATGGCCTGTTCACTTACATTGTAATAATAACACAAGCATTTTATTTTTAAATATCTGAAATGCTCTTGTTGAATTGAAAACACATGATGTCATACAAATCATATCAATAAACAAACAATATATTTTCCTTAGTTTCAAAGTATGAAATGTGTTTTCTTAAACTGTGTTCAGGCACAGTGATGTATTAGGCACCATGCACAGCTCACTTGGGGCTATATTTGATATTATAATTGTAATAGCGTCTGAACGTAATGACATTATGCTCTGTTGGACTAATTGAATCTCATGTTAGGGATTGCATTAGTGAGCAGGTAATTAATAACGTCTAACAGATTGAGTGAAGCCTGATGCTTCGTAACCGAGCATTTAAACTGATAGCAGCTCTGAGTCTGTGTCTGTGGCGCCACACTGACGCCTGGTTGAAGACAAGACTGATTCAAGCAGCCTCCATATATCATTGAAAACATTATGACGGCCACTCGCATGAATGTAGAATTAGGTAAAATAATAAAAGGGGCTGAAGATAAATCAATGTGGAAATGATTGGTGAGGAGGGATGAATCATTCATGAGTTAGAGATGGGCCTAAAGCAGTTGACAAAGTTGTACTACACTCCCACCCTCACCCTGTTCCTGCAGCAAGACATGACTGCGATGCTAAGTGTGTGATTTTGCTCTAACTGGCGGCCCCTGTCGTCTCTGTTGTCTGGTTACCAGTCCCAGTGGGAGGCCGGCTCTGAACCTCTTCAGTGTCTACTTTTGTGTCAGTCCTTCCTTTTTCTCGCTTAGCTCCATACACTTCCCTTTGCCTTCCCGTTTTCTGAGCCATAACTTCACAAATCATTTAAAGAACATTTAGCTCTGGCTATCAAATAAACCTACTCTTCTTATCAAAATACAACTGTTAATGTTAATAATATTGTCAATGTCAATATAATTATGTCAATGCATGTCATCTAATTTAGGGCAGCAACAGATGGATGGATGGATGAAAAAGTCCACCCTGTCCAATTAAGTCTAACTTTGGACCAAGAACTGTCTGTCTTTCATTATTAAGTACTCTGAGAATCTCTTTTATCCAGTAAAACCTTAAAAAGTGAGACCTGTACCTAGAGGCTACATGCATACTCTAAGGTTGTGCCTTAGGCTATAGCTAAAGAACACATTAATAATAAACCTATCCATGTTCAAAACACAAGCATCCCTATTGGTAATTCATACCAGCTATCACTATCATATAAACTACCGCTGGACCAAGATTCAACCTTATTTAGACATTCAAAGAACAGACACACTTAACTTAACATCACTGAAGTTCCATGTAATTTTTTCCACCTTTTTGCATTATGTAACTAGATAATATCCTTGTCACAGTAAAGATCAGTATCCCACCCGTTAACCCACAGTAGTTGTGATACATCTCTAAAGATGTTAAATAAACACTGTTAATCTTGATGGCAGCCCAAAACTAACTGTGTTTGGAGTTTGGGTACCACTTTACAATAAGACGACCCTTATACAGGGTTTACGAATAGTTTGTAATTAATGTATTAATTAGGTTGTGAACACTTTATAGATCCTTAATAAGCTTTTATAAGACATGGTATAAACAGAGATGCCAAGAAAGATCAAGATGGATGGAGGGAGAATCAACTCAGTGAACAACAGATACCAAGGATGCTGGCTGATGAAGAAGACGAAGTAAGGTAGGTATCCAATATAAGGCTGAGTCATCTTACCAAACAGTGAGCCTTTGTTGATTTATGAAAACTATGTTAGAACTGGTTTATAAATGGTTCTTAATGATTGATAAAGTGTTTACAACCTAATTAATAACCTAATTATAAACCCTTTATGAGTCCTTTATAAGGGTAGTCTTATTGTAAAGTGGTACCGGAGTGGGTTTGTTTGCTCACTGCAAGACTTTACATCTAGTCCAATGACTGTTTATGAAGTGAGAGAAGCTTCACTCTGTAACCACAACGTACAACAGCGACAAGACTGCTTTTGTAGCGCCAGCAATTTCAACCGAGTGATACTCCTTCTATCAAGCGGACACCAATTTGACAGGATCTGGTTAATCTTTTATTTATATCATTATCAATAATTCAAAAGATAAGGTGTTAAGGGGTGCATGTAATATTCAAAAATGTTGCCTCATTAGTGAGCCTTTTCTAAAATACTGCAGGTTCTGTGATGTTAGCATTTCAGAATGGATGCCTGCAGAGCACCATATGTGCTACATGCTAATTAATGCGCATCAAATGAAAAGTCATTGGGTCACCAAAGGTTGACCTTATTATAACACTTTCATTGAACAGTCTTTCCCTTTAGTGACTAATTAAGTGTTTGATTTATTTGAGGGTTTTCAACGTAACTTAAGAACTCAGTGTCAAAATATAGTAATTATTGCAGCCAAATGGGTTTGGTTGCAGGTATAGTTCAGAAGGTTCAGGTCAATTAATACAATTATTTAAACAGACTTGGCATTACCTGTTATTTAAACCTCACAATCATTTCTGTAGAAAGATTATATTAAATATGATTTGCATATAAAGTTAATGAATTTAATATAAACCAATTTAACCATTGTTATCACACCTTTTATGTAAATGTGTGAAGATTGTTAAATAAATAGAAAGTAGGAAGTAGTGGCTCTCTCCTTCTTTATATCTGTTGTTGAAAAGAGTATTGTTATTATTAATAATAATTAAAATAATGGTAATTAAACTCCTTAAAACATATTGTTTAATTATTATTTAATAATATTAAATTATATGATTAAACTGAGGAATTTGATGACTAGAAAAACCCTAATATTATTACTTAAACCAGTATATAAAAAAATGTATTAGAAGTCGACATACCATGTTACACTTAACCGGTGTGTAATCTAACGGAAACATAAAATAAGCTTTCATAATGTTTTTGAATATAATACAACTTTGGTTTCCTGAAGCTGAGCCACGGTATATGTTCAACCAGCCACTGCCCCCAAGTGGCCGAAGGAAACTGAATGAATGGAGTTTAAGGCTTTATGAATTATGTAAAGCCTCTTCACTGAGTGTGCTCTGTCTCTCAGCTGCCTGTTGTCTTTAACCTCATTGTGCTGGAGACTCAGACATGTCCACACGTTCCCACAAAAGTTCAGCTAGTTAGCATCCGCCAACATGCAGCTTTCAGACGACCTAAATATTATGTCATCTGCATAACAACAACATGCATTTGACAAATTACAGCTTAAAAATGAAACGTGTGGATCATATTTACTTTGCAATATTGTTTTATTTGGACAACACATGCTTCTCACCCTCACTGCCGTTTGCCTGCTTTTTCTCTGCCTACTGCTACTCTTTTTTTTTACAAACCGCACTATAAAGGCACAATAATAGTAACAGTTTAAATTGCAATCAAGATTTGATTCACCTGAGCAGGAACGCATTACCATGGCAACTGTACTGTATTGCTGGACTGAAAAAAAAACCCTTTTTATTTTGCCTTCTGAAATCCATATTTCTTGAAACACAACACCTGAAACACTGCAGAAGGGAGCATTAACATTCAAAACATGTGTGAAAGACTAGCACCACACTCCGCTAGTTAGCTGCTATCATCAGGAATCCCAGCTGTAAATCACTTCCTGATTATATGCTGACATAGTGAAAACTTGTGAGGCTGTGGGTGCTAACACTGGGGACCAGTGATCACCTTCATCATCAGAGTATTATCATACCTCCCATGCAAACACAGCTCTCCGTGCCTGGCTGATATCTGGAGAAGAGCAGGAGTGTGCCAACAATAGTGGAAACTTTTAATGAGCCTGAACTATATACGGATCCTTATTCACACTCACAGCCAGGTGGGAACATTACACATTTTAGAGTCAAGACACACACACACAAATACACTTTAACAACGCAGCGCTGTTTTTGCACCATCTGTGAAGTGAGGGTGAGGTAGACACACACATGTACAGGTGCATTCCTACTGTGTTGGACCTGATGAACAGTAGCAACTTGCAATTATTCAGAAATGTCATTATCGCGTTATGCCTGTGCAGAAGTAATTACCACCCAGCGCATCTGCAGTGCCGCGCTGCACAATGGATCCAGCAACAGCACAAAGAACACCAAAGGGTTGTCTTCATTAGACACAAACACAGATTCACACATGCAGTTCATACTGACACAAACACAGAAATAAACAGTGCCTATAAAAGTCCCCTTTGGGTTTTACTATGTTTTATTTTTTAACCAGTTTAAATGAGTGGATTTTTAGGCAGCTCTACAAAAAGTACATTCATTTTTATTATAAAATAGTCATTTTGAATGTGTCTCTAGAGGTATTTTTGCAGTTGCCAAAGGGGGACAATTATGAAACAGCTCACTTAACAAATAGACACTATTATCTGGTAAAACACAAACATATCAACATATTGGTGTTCAACAGGTATTATAAAGACACTACTATCAGTACAACTTGAAGTGGGTTCATTTGTACTATAATTGTGTCACATAAACACTAGATCAGCTACAAGTAAGTAACATACCAGAGAACAGAGGTATACAAATTGCTTAAAGAGTGAGTTTTGAAAAGTTAAGCCATCCAACTTGTGCTATGCAGTTATGCAAACCTATAAAAATGTATTAGAAAAAAAGACTTAAAAATGGATTTAAAGAAAGAAAAGAGCCGACCACATGTGGAGAAGTATCAAAGTTCTTGTGTCCTACAAGAAGAAAAATACTGTAATACATGTTTTTCTTTTATCTAGCCTTAATTACAATTTAAGTAGAGCAGCGGCCTTATTGAACACACTGCTGTTAAAATACAATACATACAACAGTAGGTGAATGCATCCCTGTTGCAATGCACTTTAGTATGTGGCAATGTAAGTCAATGCATCACTGCTCAATTCACACTTTAGGAAGTACACCAACACTGTTTAAATGCACAATAAGTGAACCCATCACTATCAAAGTGCACTACAGTAAGTTCAACAGGAAGCGAACGTAGTTTCAGCAGTTTGTGAATACATTGCTCTTGAAATGCACTCTAGTTGTATCAACAGTAATCGCCATAAAAATGCACTCCAGTAAGTGAACGCATCACTTTTCAAGTGCACTTGCGTAACATCAAGAGAATGCATCACTGACACTCACAGAAAGTGAGTGAGTCCCTGTTCAAATGCACAACAGCATAGCACAATATTACATTTAGTTGTTTATATGCAAGCACCTTTAAGCTGTCCTCCATTGAAGTGTAATTTCCCCCTTTTGACTTTACATTGGTTGTGCTTCCAGCCATCTATCTAACCTGACTTTAAGGGTGAGGACACAGAAACACACAGTCAAATACATTTTGTTACCCATCATATAGCAATTTAGTAGATTCAGGAATACAACCACCCCTCATTGTGAGAAGTAGTTTAGTTTTTCCCCACCGCAGTCTCCCTCAACACAATATCGTTGGGTCAGGTGGAAGTGCTTCTGAATGCCTGTGTTCTCTCTTAAGAACACTTAAACACTCCCTGAAGACCAGGTACTCGGAGACTTGTTGGAAAAACACATCATTCGGTCCACAGGTAACAACAAAACTGATTATTACAGGGATATTCCAGCTTTAGCAGAGGGTGTGCATGGGCACTGCAGAACTGTCTCTCCATATGTCTTTGGTCATCTCCTGTGCCTCTAATGAGATATTAACAGTTAATGTGGGTATGAGAAATACAGCCCTTCAACAATAGATGATCAAAACACATTTTAACCAACTTCTGATCCTTTCCAAAGGTGTGGAAAGTCTGTTTTTATTAGTGGAGGAACTCCTACACTTAGTTCACAAAGATTCTGCATTTCCCCCCAAAAAATTGACTTCACACTTAGCTCATTACACATATAAGATGAAGGAGCATATCACATAACCCACCTGTCTGGTTCAGCAGCTTTGGCCTTTATAACTCCAAAAATGAAACAACTTCAAATTCATCGTCTACATAAACGTTAAAACGGCATATAGTGTAGGAAAAAAACATCCATATTCTATAAGCCACACATAGAAGCATATTATTGGATGTATTTCTACAGTAAACCCCTTCAGATCAATCCTTGGCTCTCGAAATATGTATTGCTTTTCAGTGATGTTGGTTTTTCTTGAATGTTATTTTTAGAATTAGCATGTTTTTCACACTGACACACTCAGCTGCATACGTGTAACATTGACAGTCGACTGTGACAGGCAGGTACATTCATTAATGCTGTGAAATCAGTCTGAACCAGGTGGTGTGTGTGTGTGTGTGTGTGTGTGTGTGTGTGTGTGTGTGTGTGTGTGTGTGAGCGTGAGTGCGTGCGTGTGTGTTTTAAGCTTGAGGGGTGATGGATTACTGTTGGGGTAGAAGAGCAGCGTTGTAAGGGTACAGTGCTGATGTGATGTTGTGGCCTTTGGCACTGGACTTCAATCGGCTTATACTTTATGGCTGATCTCACGGCATCACACACACACACACACACACATCCAGGTAAATGAAGAAAGGCAGGGTTAGACATACATGTTATCTCCAAGTAAAGACCATTTAAACGTTTCTAGACATTTATTGCAAATATTTAAAGGGATATTCTAACATTTTGAAAACAGAGTGTTTTTATTTGACTTTCTGAGAGTTGGATAAGGGTGGTTACGCTTGATGTGTCAGTCTTGAAACGCTTATGGTAAGGATTGATCATTGGGTTGGATCATTGACTCCAGTTAAAATCCAACATGGGGAACATTTTGTTAAGGCACTGGCAGAGGCGGGAGGACTATGGAGATCTTGTACTTGAGAAGAAGTAGAAGTAGAGTGTAGGAATACTCTGCTACATGTAAAAGTTGTGCATTCAAAATGTTACTCAAGTAAAAGCACAAAAGTATTAGCATCAACCAATACTTAAAGTACCAAAATTAAAAGTACTTATTATGCAAATTAGTCAATTTCAGAATAATATCTCTGATATGTTTTATAATTATCGATCATTAAAGTGTTCACACAGCTGGTAAAGGTGCAGCTAGTATTAATGGCTTTGTATACTGCAGGGTAGCTGCTGAATTCACTCCAGGTGAACTACAGTCTGATTTAAGGGCTGATTATATTTACCATCATTAATACAAGTCTGTAAAGTAAATAAAGGGATTAAATAAATATTCTATTCTAAAATGAAAATACTCAAGTAAAGTACAAGTATCACAAGATTGAAGTAAATGTACTTACTTCCCTTAATTTAATGGCATTAATGTCCATGGCGCTTTAATGCATTGATTTAAACCTTTCTTTTATGTATGTACATTGTAAGTTTGACAATATGTGTGTGCAATGAAAAATCAATAAAGTAATCTTTCAACTGAAGTCACGATGATCCTTTAAACTGTAAAACATCAGAAAAACACATACGATTTTATTTGTAATTAAGTTAAAAAAAGCAGAACATTACTAATAATTTGTTTTATATTCGAGGAAGTTGACTCTCATTGAAGCATAAAAGTATGCATGCCTTTGTCTTTGTGTTTAGCATGTGTGTGTGTGTGTGTGTGTGTGTGTGTGTGTGTGTGTGTGTGCGTGTGTAAATCACGTGCAGGACCCTTTCTTCTCAGTGCACCCTAGGAGAGCCAAATGAGATCAACTGCAGTGGATTCCTGCGCTCCAGCAGACGCAAACACATCAATTACAGCCCACCCCGGCTCTCCCTCTGATCCCTGCCATCGTTCTTGCTTCCCCTCAACTCACAGCGCTCCTCTCATCTTTTCTGTCATCTACCCCTGTCTGTCATTTCCACAACAGAAACAGGAGGGAATTAAGTTAGATATGCAAAATTCCCTAACGTATATGTGCTATCCACTGTTTTTATACAAGCTTTAAATATGTAAATTAAGCATGTTAAAATGAGGGCGGGTATACTTCTCATGTTGAAACATGGCCCCTAGGAATATCTGCTCCCTTTTATCTTGATTTTAAACCTCTTAACATTGTCTTTTTGTGAAATACTTACATACATGCTTGCAATACATGTAATTTGATACACACTAAATACACCTAACGAGCATCGTAATGCAATTAGCAGTTTTTATCTTTATCATTATCATTATTTCCACAGTTTTCAGTGGCATTTAAAGGAGCCACAGTCCCTAATGGCCTCCCATCTTCACAGAAGAAATATTAGCTAAGCTAGTGATTGACAGTTGGAAATGTTAGTATGCCCTTCATAAAGCTCAGCCTGATATTGCCACAGCTAGTGATTAAGAAACAACACTCGCATCCAATTACATAGGCGTAGTTTTCTACACGTCCTGCGCTAATAAATGCCCCGGATTCATGACTGCTTCATCTCAGGGGACCGACACACACACACACACACACACACACACACACACACACACACACACACACACACACACACACACACACACACACACACACACACACACACACACACACAGATCTGAAATTCAGCAGAGTCGAGGAGCTTTGTTTTTCACTGGCCACCCACAAGAAGAGCTGACGGCCTGATTCTGGAAGATGTTTTGGAATGCATGGCATTTGCATTTTATTATTACAATACCACACAGGTTTTAGTTTTATCCCCCCCAAAACTACAAGTAAATACTAATAAACCTGTGGTTATTCATAATTAACTTGTATAACAATGGTTGGAACTGGACGTAAAAAACAGATTCACCCAATACAGACTAAGCTCCAAGGGACAAAGGACTATGGTGAGCCAACATGTCTTATAAAGTACATTTGTGCTTGTGTCTATATGATTAAAGTCAATCTTATATTAACTGTCCTTTTGTCTCAAGTTTCCACCAACTCCAAGAAATATATCCAGCTCCAATTTCTATACTATAGATATGGGCTCCTGATTGCAACACGTTTCTGTATCGTTTGTTTCAGCTATAATTAGTGCTAAAATGTCGCCTTTATGTGTGTCACACAGTAGCAGAATTGTTGACACTATTACTTTCATCAATATGTCATTAAGCACACACCAAGAACACAGGAGTGTAAGTGGTGTCAGTGTGTGAGTCTGAGTCTTGACAACAACGACAGCAGCAGTGTTTGTTATCCTCTGTCAGCTTGCTGCTGCCACAGCTGATCAAAGTGTGTGGAGATATACACACAACAAAGACACAAGAAGAAACACATACAGCATATAGTTCACCTGCAGGAACAGAGATAAAGCACATGACCAATAGTATTGAATTCATATTCTACGTATAAACAACAGCGGAGAGGTGTCATTTATGATGACTTACACTTTCAAAGTACAGTATAGTGGAATGATGTCAATTATAGACATTTGTTTTTAAGTGTAGGTGAAATATTAGACTATGATAACAGGCTCTGCTTCTTAAAATGATCCAAAGGACAGCTATTGATAATGTTAAAGTTGTATGTAGTAGTTTTCCATATGAAATAATGAATACTCACTGTTAATGTTTATCATTTCTTTTATAATGGTTTGATTTTTGATATTCCTGATGCCACAGACAGTGTTAGAGTCCAACAGTCCCTATGGAGTTAAGTACATTTTTTTGGAACGCCTTTCTTAATGATTGATTTTGCACTGTGCATATGTGCACCTTAAGCCATTAAAATGGTCTTTGAATTTAAATATACTTTCTCTGTGTTTATTCTACATTCATTTGATGATTGATTTCACATAAACATTCATTACAAGCTTCAGTCTTAAGTAGAAAAATGCAATGAATGTATTGATAGATTAATCGCGAGTAATTACAGAAATGTGTGCGATTAATTAATTTTTTGTAATCGATTGACAGCCCTAATAATAATACATTTCCCATAATATAAGTTTGCTGGTCATGTATTATGCATGTTAAAATCTACAAACTACAATGCTTTTTATTTACTTCTTAACTTACCAACACTGTCCAGGGCCAATGTCCTACTCTCCACAGGACATTCAAAAACTCTATGGCGTTGGAGTTGTCTCATGAGGAGAGTACAAAATTCCCTTGTGGGACCCCCCTCATCAATTGCCCCTTCTCCAACTCCCTCCGTGTCGACAAAAATGACATCAAGTTTGGTTTCTGGCTCAAAACTGGCCCTGGAAAATGCTCCAATGGCACAATCCAATTCTTCCCCCTGAAAGCATTCATTTGATTGGCCCGCACAACGTCAATTTTTAGCCTGCTTTGAAGACACTGCAACGTCTATGTGTCTGTAAAAGAAACAAAAAAGGGAAATGGGAAGACTAACATTAGCAATACTTGTGGGAATGTGTTTTATACAGTGTTGCAGGAAGGTGGACACAAATCCAGAGACCTGAGTCCGATTATATAATCCTGTATCAATAAATTTGACCAATACTTAATAATATAAGTTGTGTAGTACAAATTTAGGACTAAACAGTATTATAAAGCTATAACAAGCAGCCAGTTAGCTTATTTTTGCTTAGCACTAAGACTGTCATAAGGGAAACTGTGTACCAGTCTTCCTGGCCACAGAAACTTAATGGAGTGTTTACTGGTTAACTAACCCCCATTCTCATTCCCAACTTGTCACAGACACTTGGTCATACCTCGCGTCACTTAAGCTGCATTCACATGTATGCTTAATTCACCCGCTGCTGTAGTTTACGTTGGGTAATGACATTTATTGCCAAAACTCTTGAAGTACAGGGCGGCTAGCAGGTAACCAAGACACGTAAGTACAAAGTTCATGCAGACAAACCAAGGGGGGACAAACAGAAGGTGGGTTAAGTCGAGACCAAGCGGGCGCAGCAGACTCCGGGGCAGTGCCTTGATGCAGTGCCATAAACTGCAGTTCATTTAGTGGCCGATAGGGGATGGCTGCAGAAGGGAGCAACTTTCATAGACCCCCATGTTAAAATGCCCAACTATCTAGCAGAAATAAACATGTTTCCATAGTGCTTCAAACAACCATATTCTCTGTGGAGTTACGCAACGTTCACACGGTTCCGTCCCGACGCGTATGTGGGCTTGGGGTTAACGCAACCGACAACCAATCACATTAATCTCCTGCCTCCGGAAACTCAAAGCAAAAAAAGCCTGCTTTCTAGAGCTCGATTATTGCGAAAATGGATTTATATGAAGATTTATGGCTGTGTGTGTTGCAGAGGGGGTGGTTCACCTGGGAGTGGGCGTGTGTGCGTGCGGAAGTGTGTGTGCGTAAAGGTGGGCACTCACCGGTGACGCAGATGAGAGAGAGAGAGAGAGAGAGAGTCAGGGTTGGGAGTAGCCGTAATTTTTGTTGACCGCTACCGCTACTCATTCATTCATTTATCCATCCTTGCTGCGCTGTGATAGCTCTGTGCTTTCAATAAATGCACCTAAGCATATTTGGATCTCAGCGTGTCTTTGTCATGGTCTACTGTGGCGCGTCATAAATCTACGTACCTGAGGACCCAAACCTCATAGACTCTCAGCGGCTAAAAGGTTTGTGTTTGGAATAGGGATGCACCGGATCCTGATTTTTAAGATCCTGCCGGATACCGGATCCACTGCTTAAGATACTGCCGGAACCGGAACCGGAACCGGATCCTACTCGGATCATCAGCTAGTACATTATAATGCAGTGAAAACCACTTTACAGTTCATTACTTCATTTCCTTTCCTTAACAGATGAAACATACGCAATAACTTCTAACATTATCTATTTTATTTCAATAGTTACTTGGAACACACCGCTGAAATGTGCGTCATTTGTGTACAGGCTTATTGTTCAACTTCTGTTCAATCCAAAGAACAAAGAAAGAGAGCAAAAAATTAGATTATTTATTACTAAAGAGAATGAGGCCTGTCATAAACAGCAAGCCATAAAGTGCTCTTTGAAAAGTAAAAGAAAAGAGTAAAAAGAATCCAACATAGGCCTACTGCTTTTACAAACTAAAATATAGCAAATGTAGCACATGTATAACTCTTGGATACAAAATGTTAATAGGCCTGGTAAATGTAATGAAAAAAGATGTAGGCTAATAGTAGCCTATTAACTGCAGACTGATTTTTTTTTCTCAGAAAAAAAAACACTGGGAATCTTGATAATCATGAATGCTCATGGAACAGGCTATTTCACTTTTCAAGCACATAATTGTAGGCTTAATTAGAACATTAAACAAAGTGTGGCACAAAAAACTCGAACCTACTCTATATTATGAACAACTTCTATAGCTAGCTTTCACAGAAAATGAGCGTTTCCTTTCAGAAAAACAAGACGCTCTGCATTTATCGGCGACAGCCGGTTGCGCGTGTGAGAACGGATGTCTCCAGCGGTGCTGAAAAGTCGTTCACTGGGTACAGAGGTTGGTGGTGGGCAGAGATAAACTTTGGCCGTTTTTGACAGCAGTGGAAAGCGCTGCTGATTGCCTCTCCACCACTGAAGCGGGTCTTCGGTTAGAGGAATCAGTGGCTCGCTGTAAAAAACGCTGACCTCTGTTTCGGCGCTCAGTGTGGCTGTCTCACACTCGGTGTTGCTGCGGAACAGATCGTCCCGGTTGCTCCAGATACCTGAACAGTGTCGTTTCGCTCGGCCTGTCGCCCCCTCTGTCTCAGCCTGGTCAGATGGCGCTAGCCTCGCACGCGAGTCTTGATCTGATTCGGATATGCGGGAGACAGCCTCCTGCACAAGTAACTTTGATCGGCACTGGAGTGTGTCATTCATCCAAAATTTGGTTTTACATCTCGGATCAAGACTTGTTGCCACAATGAACGCAGCGTTGCCCTCAAGTCCCTCAAATCTGTCTCGCAGGGACGTCAGCATGCGCTCTTTCATCTGTTTAATTCCACTGCTGTCGGTTTCATTGTGAATGAAGCGCTTCAGCATCATCACAGCTGGCAGGACTGTTGATATGCATGCATTTTCTGCACTTATTTCCCTTGTCAACTCCTCGAAAGGCCTGAGCACACTGAGCACATCTTCCATCAGAGTCCACCTCTGAGCATGAATATGTTGCATGCTCTCCGTCTCTGACACATAGAGGTTTATGGCACGCTTCTGTTCCACCAAGCGATTGCACATCAGATAGGTAGAATTCCACCGTGTCACTACGTCCTGGATTAATAGGTGATGTGGTAGCCCCAACTCCTGCTGAAGAGCTGACAGCCTTGATTTCGCGCTTGAAGAGTGTTTAAAGTGGCCTACTGTTTTCCTGCCCAGTGCGAGCATGTCAGAGATACTTTTTTGGGATAGAAGGCTTTCGTGTATGCACAGCTGGAGCGTGTGTGCGAAGCAGCCAGCACTGGGAATGCCAGCTTCGGACATGGCTTTGCGCATATTCGCAGCGTTGTCCCTCAGGACCAGGTGACATTTGTTGACAGGTATGTCCCACGCTTTCATAATGCCTTGCAGTGCGTTTGCGATGTTAATAGCTGTGTGTCTTCCATCGAATGCCTCGCATTGTAGGATAGCAGTCACGCGGTTGAAATGATCATCAATCCAATGTGATGTTACGCTCAAATATGACTGAGTGGTGTATTCGCAAGTCCATGTGTCACATGTAAATGAAAAGGCCTGCGCTTCCTTGACATGCGCTCGTATACGGGAAGCTACCGTTTCATACATTTCAGGAATTATTTTATCAGCAAAGAAACGCCGTGAGGGGAGTTTGTAACGAGGCTCAAGCAATTGCACTAGCTCGGTGGACCCAGTGTCTTCCACAATGCTGTATGGTTGCAAATCAACAGCTATCATTTTACCGATTGCGGCATGTATGGCATTGGCTTTTGGGTTGTCTGAAGCCCACGGTTTGTTTGGTACAGGGCTAGTGAAGTTGGTAATAGTGGTCTGAGTACCACTCTGTGACTGTGCTGCTGTGGTACCTGTAGCCTCACTGACGTTAGACTCGGCCTTGCACAACTCATACTCCGTTGGATGCTTTGCACGGAGATGTTTAAACAGCGGAGATGTTGAGTAGTGTCTAGTGTCTTTACCTCCACGAGCCAAATTTGTACTGCAAAGCTTGCATATCGCGCGACTTGAATCTCCCTCTTTCAGTTCAAAGTACTGCCATACAGCACTTTTTCGGCTCAATGCATCCATTTCCGCCGACGACTGCTAGCACAATGGAGGTTATCTTCTTTAAACATTTAACGACGTAATCACGTTGTGCGTACGTGCTGTAGGATCCGGTCCGGTTGGGGCACCGGGTCCGGCAGTAACCGGACCTCGTCAAAAACGCCACTATCCGGCAAAACCGGACCCCGGATCCTGGATCCGGTGCATCCCTAGTTTGGAAGCCGCAACAATGGCATTAATGTCTATGGCGCTATTTTATCCAACATGCCATGCTAGCTTAATATACTGTATATTCTTGCTAGCTGTGCATTCAATGTTAAAACGAAGTACACTGGATATAAACTCAGCAAACAGGCGAATGCATACCAGTTTCACCCACAGTCCCTGCCACCTCTCTCCTTGCCTGGTTCCTCCTGTTTGTGTCCCTGTATGTTTACAGAGACTGGTCGTACAAAACCGGGTGATTCCCTAGTTATTATCATTTTTTCGTCCTTTTTTTGGAAAAAGAGGAAATGAGCTGCGTTATGGCTTTCCCGGCATATTTACATACACGCGGTTTGATTGGCTAGCACTTGTACTGGCATATTTGCATACGGGGGATTTGATTGGGTTGGCGCTTCCGTGTACGCTTGAAAAGTTGAACTTTTCTCAATTTTCACCGCGAGCAATGGAGCCGAC
Organism: Eleginops maclovinus; assembly: GCF_036324505.1. NCBI lineage: Eukaryota > Metazoa > Chordata > Actinopteri > Perciformes > Eleginopidae > Eleginops > Eleginops maclovinus. The sequence continues at coordinate 6,143,300 of NC_086357.1, read as the reverse complement.
GCGTCGCAACGGAACCACAATGCAGTTCGGCAACGCTTGGCGTCACCCCATTCAAAGTCTGTCAACGCAACGGAACCGTGTGTACAGGCCATTGCGGCTCTGTATTGAGAAAAGTTCAACTTTTCTTCAGGCAGTGGGGGGAAAATGGGTCTACGCACTCAAAAGAAACATCGATGGATCAGACAAACACAAAGCAAGATTTGCAGTGATGTATATCTTGTAGCGATGTTTGTGAAGATGATGAAGAAGTCTCCGGAGACACCAGCTTGTATATAATAAGGTTTATTACAACAGCATAGTATAATACACCAACAAGGGCAATACGAGGTTCCTAGAGCCAATTGTGGAAGTCCCCCAGAACAGTCTTTGTACATGCCATTTATAGAAGAAAATGAGTGTGCGCATCCAAAGTGTGTGTGCTCACATGAAGTGGTCAATAACAATGTGTGCCCCACTAAGGTGTCATAGAGGACCCTAACATATTCCATATGTTGTTTTTCACTCTCCTACCACCCAACATTTCTCTTCCCCAAGCTATGACCTCAGATAGTATCTACCTTTGTATATCACCAGATTCAATACATCACAGTAGCAAAAGGCTACAGTCAAAAACAAGGGAACTGACTACGACGAGACATTTTCACCCACAGCTGATATGACAAGTATCAGAGTGGTCATGCAAAAAGCAACACAGGAGGGCCTAATCTTACACTAGATGGACGTTAAGACAGCCTATTTGCATGCATTGAATTGTATTGAAATGTACTGGAAAGAGTAAAGAGAATCTGACTGAAAAGTTCTCAATGAAAGACTTGGGTAAGATGAAACATTTCCTAGGGATAGATTTTTGCCAAACAGAAGGTGAAGTTACAATGACACAGAAGAAATACATAGGCAAAATACTAGAACGATTTGAAATGCAGGATTGCAAGCCCAGAGAGACCCCATGTGAGTCAAAACTTGACTAAACAGAAAATGCTGAAAAAATGAAAGAGCCAAGAAAGTACAGAGAGGCAGTGGGAAGTTTAATTTACTTGTCCACGTACACTAGACCAGACTTAAGTTTTGTGGTCAGCAGACTTTCTCAGCACTTTGCTGAACCTACAGAAGAACACTGGAACACAGATAAACATGTGTTCAGATATCTCAAAGGCACAGCACAACAGGGGTCATGCTTCCAAGAAAAATGACACAGAGGTACTAGGTCTAAGAGTGTACACGGATGCTGACTGGGCATCAGATGCAAAAGATAGACGTAGTATGACAGGATATTGTATCAGCCTGAGAGAAGGAAGCTCTCTGATCTCATGGAAAACAAAGAAACAACCAACAGTGGCACTATCTACCTGTGAGGCAGAATACATGTCCTTAGCGTCAGCTATACAGGAATGTATCTATTTAGATCAGCTACTTAGAGGTATAGACAAATATCAGTATGCACATACTGAGATGTATGAGGATAATCAAGGCACTATAGCCCTAGCCAAAAACCTAGTAAACAGGCAAAGGTGCAAGCACATTGATATCAAGTATCACTTCATAAGGGAAACTGTAAATAGTGGAAAAGTAACTCTAAAGTACTGCCCTACTGAGCAAATGATTGCTGATGTGATGACCAAGCCAGCTACCAAGCTAAAGCTAAAGAGGTTTGCTCAGAATATGTTTGGCACTTGAAAGTGCAAAGTGTGTTATGTGTTGTTAAGGTAAAACAGAAGCCTTATTTTGTTGTATTGTTTTCAAGTAACCCATTGTGTAAAGGGCGAGTGGGGGTGTTAAGTTTTACTTTGTGGTGCGCCCTTACTCCAGTTATTAAGGTACATACTATGTGATGTCACTACACGGTGCACGTTAGTTCTGTCTGTTCAGTCACCTGTGATGATCCGAGCGTGAGACAGTCACCTGTGATGATCCGAGCGTGAGACACGAGGGATGTAGTTGAAACTACTGTATTGATATTCCTAAAATAAATATGCCTGGATGAAGGCTAAAGAGAGAAGGAATGACTCTTTGCTTAATGTCCACTAACGCAAGTGAAAGGAAGACTGCGCCTCCATGCTCAACAATAATCAAACGGAAACCCAGTGTATCCGACCCTGTTGTGTTTGTAACCCGCCTCAGCGCTTACTATCATTTAATAAAGACACTGGGTGGTACAGATATTTTTTATCAGTGTGCTGGTTACCTCATGGAGTAGTTAATCTGAAGTCTAGATTGGCTATAGGAGAAAGGGGTATTTGCAATCTGCATTGAGTGGAAGAATACAGGAGCCGCACAACCAACAGGTAAGTTTTACGTGTTAAATTGTATTGGGTAAAGGGTATGAGGAAAATAAAAATCATTAATAAAATAAAATGTCAATACACACAAGATATCAAATCACAATTCACAGTCCAAATCCTAACTCCGCCACGACTACTGAGTCCCCTCTACCTTAGAGAACTGGGAGAGTCTCAGGAGAAGAAGTCTCCATGTAGATCTTGAAACAGGAACCATATAAAGAAAAGAATTTAGAAAAGAAAAAGACCCGGCCTATATAGGCCAAAAGGAGGGTTATTACAATATAAACATTTTCATATAAACACACACATATTCTTATTACATCACAATATTGCTTATCTATAATCATAACTAACATGACACAAATGGCTGAACCATTACTCTTTTTTCCTTTCTTTTTTCGCCACTCACTCTCACAAAAACACACGAGGTGAGGGTAATATACTTAACCACCTTAACATGAACAATTGTTAAACACAACATATGAAAATAACATCTCTCCGTATGAACACTAGGATGTGCACATTTAACTCCATATGCATCCATATACAAAGTTTACTCACCAGAGGCTCAAGTATCAGACGCACACACATATATTCTCCGGCACAAATGCAGGTTTCACGGCTCTCGTCCGTCCAGGCAACACTTGTAAAGAAATAGGGACACGGGAGTTCAGCCATGCTTGTTCTGACAATGCAATTTAGCGAAGTTCAAGTGGCTAATGCTAAGCTAGCGCCACGGTTGCTAATAAACACTACTATGTACTACTCACGCTCTTGTTCGTCTTTTGGTGTAGAATACACGATCCACTAACCAAACGACAGCAACAACAAAAAAGGGTATCGCTCTCTGCGGCGATTAAAATAGTGACTTAACAGTTAGATTTTGCTCTCTACATTAGCTTCTACATTAGCTTCTACAGTAGCGCGAAAGTTAGCGTGCAGCTGCCTTGCCTTCAGTCCGGGAGAGAGAGAGCGCGAGCGGCACGCATATCCTGACGGCGTCTGATTTGCTACGTCATGTGAACTCCCCGTCACTGTTTCTTGCACTTTTAGAAAGGCACATTCGCCACACAAAATGCCCTTTTTACCAAATCTATTGTGCTGTTAATTTGTGTATACTAATTATTTGTAATCTATTTATTGTCATATTTAAGATTTTAATAAAAAATCCTATTTATTCCTCCTATGTAAGATTATTTTAAATCAAACCTTTTTATTTATCTGACACAAAAATACGAATGTATTTATTTATCTATTTATTTCGCCAATGAGCTGATAACTGAATTAAGGCCCTATTAACCTGGGTTACATGTTACTTCAGCCACTTCTACCAGATGATTACCAAATGAGGCCCCATGGTAACGAACACAGAATGAGGTCCTGACCATTTTGGATTCCTGTTTAATTCTTATTCCAGATATATTTATTTACTAAGGACCTCAGATGCACTTGCGACAAATCCACATTTGGTCGACAATAGCCCCTTGAGAAGCCCACTGGGCAGGCAATGCTTATAGCCCAAGGCGCACACACTGACATCTCCTGGTTTCTTTTAGTCCTCCTGGTTGATTCTATTAAAACTGTTGGTTCAGAGGTGTGTTGTTAAAGACAGGACAAGCCTGGATGTTGCTACATTATCCCCTTAAACTGTCATGCATTACTCAATGATGCACACTTCTAACCGGTATGCCAGTGATTTCAACCCATGCTTTGGACTTATGAAGCCTGTCAGAATCGATCACATCTTAATCCATCAGTGTATAGCTGAAGGCCCTTTTTTGCTATTAATTGGATATGTTGTTGTCCCTCTGTGTGCACATCACGGCCAGAACCTCGCTGCAGTTTGCTGCTTCATTCATATTTGAAGAAATGTCAGACTTTGATAACTCAAGGCTCCCACTGATCAAAAGACTGAGATTCAGGCAGAGAAATACATGTGCTGTGCTTGTGGACATGCTTGTTCACAGATTTTGAATCAGAAGAAATCATGACAGTGGCCTGCTGAAAATTGCGCAGCATCTCAGGTTCCACAAAATAATTTCCGCTCAATTTTGCAAATAATAGATCAAGCATCAAATACAACAAAAAATACCTCAAGGGAGAAAAAAGGATCAGTATATTTTAAACAGACGCATAATTATGTTTAATCACCATAATTGTAAAGACAGTTGTTTAGAAAGTGTGCTGCAGTAATATGTTGTTACCATCAGACATGGTGTAGTTCTCCCTTAAACTCCAAAGTAATGATCAACTGTACATGGATCCAAATCAAAAAGTGACGTCCAATCACTGTCAACTTTTTGCCAGGGAGCCAATCATCGGCCATATGTGAAATAAATGCACTCTGCCTTACAGACAGTGCACCCAGTGTTCACCTTTGGCCTAATGTTATTTACTGTTTACTGTGTGAGATAACAGAAACAATTCATGGACCTCTTTTTCCACTGTGGTGGGAATTTATTCATCATTGTGGATAAAGAATCAAACCATTCAGTTGTCTTTGATGTATTTTATTTCTTGCAAGAAAGTTCAGTCAATCATACAAAGAGCATACTTTCAGCAGAGTGAAAGACGCTGAGTAGACTTTGGGTTGCTTATTTAAATAGGCGAGGGGGGGGGGTTGAACTTGGCGATAATGAAAGGAGAATTCTGAAAGTTAGTGAGGCAGTATCAGGATTTTCTCAGTTCCACAGAAGTTGAAGGTCATACTGTTGGAGTAACTAACAACATCTTAATAAGAACATTTCCAAAGCTCAGCAAAGACGTGAAAGCCAGTAAATAAAACATTAGCAAATCATGCGTTGATATTATTAAAGTAAATAAATCAAGATAATATTTTTCTTTTACAACTCTCTTCAACCATGCGGAAGAGTAACTCTTATGTTTAGGTATTTTTGTGTTTGTCAAGGTTTTAAATGAAATGATACCTCCTAAGATGCCAAGCTTTGAGAGATACTTTGGAGAACATGTCTGATCTTATAAAAGAATAAGAAATAATGAATAAAGGAGGGGCAATTCTGCTCCATAACAATACATCTGGGTAATAGATTCATTTGATGGCATACTTAAATCTAATTAAAGTCAGATCTTATAATTCCCTAGAATGAGCAGTGATTAATAACCTTTTTTACAATGCTGTGCTTTCCACAATTTGGTTTGTTACAGTTTTGAATGTACATTACTTATTTTTATTTGTCTAATCAAAATCAGAAATCCTTTATTAGTCCCACAGCGGGGAAATTTACATTAGTGAAAAAATATTTGATTTAACTCCACATTTGCGCAGCATGTTGCTCTGCTGAGAGTACACTTGCCCTTATTTGTGATTAGTACTGACTTACTGAAAATATCCACCATCAAAGCAGTTTGAGTCAAGCCAGATCACACACAGATGTCCTAGTATTGTTAAAATGTATATGTAGGAATAGCCCCTGGTCACCCTCAAGGGTCAACAGGTCTTGAGTGAGATTAATTGTTACGATTAACAGCGCTATCATCAAATGTGCACGTTTAAAAACTTCATATACTGTATCTTCACCTTATGCTTAGCCTGCTTCCACATTGCTGTAATATTTGATAGTACTTCCAGTTAGAGGATATGTGCCATTATATTGCATAGCGTTGGCAGCTTTATCAACTTTTACTTGCCAAGGAAACAGTTTTTAAACTTTTAAAATGAACTGTTTTAAGTTATTTTGCTTTTCAGGGGAGAAACTAACCATTTGGATAACCAACCATTCATTGTTTACAGTGCTGCTAGTGCTAAACCAGAAGAAATAACAGAAATGTATTTGAACGGAAAAAAATGGGGGCAAAAAAGGGGCAAGGGCAGGGCTACATAAGGGGAATAGGCAAGGGGTTTTCATCTTTACAAATGTAAACCTAGCACAGTTTGTTGAAATATGTTTGTAATATTTTGGTTGCCTAAAAAATCATTTTGATTTTTTGTCGTTTTGTTTTTAGATTTATGTAGAAACAAACTCCCATGTCACTTCTGGTTCCAACAAAATCCAATTTGGAGTTTGTCAAAAAACAAGAAGGTGAGGGCCAAAATGCCATACTCAATGCTTCTGAATAGTAGTTTAGAAATGAATGAATGATTTCATGATGACTAAATCCCCTTCTTAGATACACAATGAGACAGATTCAGTTGGATGGAAGCCACAGCGTAATGAATCTGTTTAGTGCATGTGCCTTGAGATCACTTTCAGCTGTCTTCTTCCAGTGTGCAACAGAACCAAACCCAAAAAGTACCGGCTTAGTCATTGTCCCATGACCAGCATGATAATTAAGCAGATAATCCATTTGTCATAAAAGGCAATAATTTAGTAAACCTGTTATGGCTAAGGGTATCCGATAGAATATTAAAATGAGATTTAAGGTCAGTCACTCCCTTGAGGTGACACAGAAGGTCATAGAAATATGCAGTAAATGTAGTAATATAGGAGTAATCTCTTGGAGACGGGAGAGAAAATTAGTTAGCACCGGTAATAGGGAATATTGGTAAGGTGGAATGAGCGGGATGAGGAAGAAATTATTTAATGTATTTCCATTATGCTAGACACTGGCTGCTCTTCCTCCCACCATTATGATTAGGTTTCTGCTCAGTAGGGTCTGGGAAAGAGAATATTAGCAAACTACTTGGTGTCAGCTGTTAACACCCATTACCTCACTGATGGAATTCAATTGGCAATAATGAATGTTGGAAATCAAATGATTCTGCTGACATGGAAACCTTTATATTTGCATTTAATAGCACATATTCCTTGAGGCCTCATGATGACTATTTTTGGATGGAACTTCACAAGGTTTTCCAAGATATAAACAAACATTTTATACCCCAAAGTGCAGTTACTAGCGTTTTTTGGGACTTTGAAGCATATCTCACAGACTGTATTGGGTATATAGAGTTTGCTAAAACTGATCCATGCAAATTCTTAAGCAAACTCCATTGGATACAGTTGCATGATTTTTGACAGCTGTGTTGACTTTGGATGGATGGATGGATGGATGGAGTGTATGTTAGCTGTAAACAAGCAACATATGTCTCTGCTACGTCTGGGGCCTGTGTGTCTGTGTTTAGATCAGCCTCAGATTGAACTTCAAACTTAACAGAGACTCTGACTTTCACTGAATTTTCTCTCCAGTACCCCTTTATTGTCCTCTTGTGTCTGTAAATTCATGAAACAGATTAATACAGCTCTTCTTTGCTTCTCTAATCATCTAGTGTTAATAAAGCCCCTGGAGGGCTTTAGGATTTCCTTACATTCTTCACTAAATGTAAACCACACAGGGTTAATAATCCTGCCTCTTCCAGCTCTCTCCCTCAGAGATGTCTGTGCTGGACAATGGCAACTATAACAGCATGGTACCCCAACATGTCGGTTCTGTATGCACCTACACATTTACAGCTCTGGAAATAATAGAGAGACCACTGCAGCATTATCAGTTTCTCTGGTTTTAGTATTTATAGGTTTGTCTTTGAATGAAATGTGTTTTTTTTTTAATTGTATTCTATAAACTACTGACAACATTTCTCTGTGTTGGAATTCAATAGACACTGAAATGGCTGCCATACATGTAGAGATAAAGATTTAAGAAACATTTGGAGTGGTCTCTTAATTTTTTCCAGAGTTGTATCTAAATGTTTGTGATTGGGCTGTCCACGACATGTAAGGGGCATAGGTTTTTGTGATGAAATTATTGGAGCAAAGAACCAGAACACAAGGAGCACACAGGAAAGCTTCAAGCTAATGTCAGACATGGAGAATGTATTTATTGTTACAGCTGGAGAATTGACATATTGACATATGCAGAAACACTGTAGTGACACAGCCTCTTCCGAACCAACTCGAATGCTCTCTTCCCCTGTGTAATTAAAGGGGCCCTATCATGCTCATTCTCAAGTTCATATTTGTGTTTAGTGCCTCTACTGTGACATTTTTATGTGCTTAAATGTCCAAAAAGCTCTTTGTTCTTCTCATATTGTCTGTGCTGCAGCACTTCTTTTCACCCTCTGTCTGAAACCAGAGCCCAGTCTGCTCTGATTGGATAGCTGGCCGGCTCTGTTTTGATTAGTCAACTGCTTAGAGATATAACGTTCAATTCTTTAGAGCTCTTTCCAATAGAAGGCTTACATAGTGATGTCATTATGTTACAGAAGAAAACAAAGGAGTCCAATGATGGCATTTCAGGCAGGGAGTGTGGGAGAGAAACTCCCTCTGGAGGTGCACAAAAACTGATATAAAACACTACAGGAAAGGGAAAACAAAACAAAAAACCTAATAGGGCCTCTTAAACCACTCCTTAGAGCAGTCTTTCTCAAAGAGTGGTCCGCGGACCACTGGTGGTCCGTGAGCGACCCCTAGTGGTCCGTGAGTATTTTGGTAAAATGTCACATTTGAAATTAATATATTATAAGTTTAAAGTGTTTCTCAAACTGTCTTAAAATGACTAGTATAGAGAGTAGCATAGATGTAGCGTATATTTACGTAGGTTCGTAGCTACGTAGCTAAGTAGGTTACGATCTTACGTCATAAATGATTTGCGCGGTCAATTTGAGCTGTCAACTGACAAGATGGATCGATGGCTAAAGACAGGGTCAGTTAAAAGAAAATTAATTGACAAATCTGACGTGACAGTCAAGGTGCATCGTCCTGATGCAGGAGATCCAGCAACTACAAGTGGTTCAGCCGCAGCGACAAGTGATTTTGTGTGCGTTACTGAGTCCCAGGAGAGCGGTTCGCCGTCTAACCACCACCCGGCTGAAAGCTGTGAAACTCGGCTTGATCGCGGAAAGTCCAGCGCTAAAGTGAAGAGAAAATATCACAGCGACTACATAAAATTCGGATTTTTCTGGACTGGAGATGAAGAGGATCACAATCCACACTGTGTTTTGTGCTACGAGTCGTTGGCTAACGAGGCTATGAAACCCGCCAAGCTCAAGCGTCATTTTGAGAGCAAACACAAGGATTACATCTGGAAACCTTTAGCATTGTTTGAGAGAAAACGTGATGAACTTAAAAAACACATGACGAAGGCGCCCTCACATTTTTTTGCGACGGGGGAAAATGCGAAGGCTACAGAGGCATCTTACAGGGTATCCCTTCTCATCGCAAAAATCAGGGAAACCTCATTCGATAGGTGAGAATTTAGTCAAACCAGCTGCCAAGGTTATGGCTAATGTATTGTTTGGGGAGAAAGCAAGCGACGAAATTAACAGGGTCCCCCTCTCCAATGATACTGTCCAGCGGCGAATAACAGCCATGGCCGAAAATGTGAAAGATCAGCTGATCACACGTTTACGCCAAAGCCAGTGTTTCACACTGCAACTGGACGAGTCAACTGATATCGTGAATGAGGCAAACCTGCTGTGTTTTGTAAGGTACGTTTATGATGGCGGTGTGCAGGATGAATTTCTGTTTTGTCGTTCCCTGCCGACCAACACCACAGAGGAAGCCATTTTTGACTCAGTCAACAATTTCATCCTGCAGAATAATATCGACTGGACACGATGTGTTGGTATTTGCACAGATGGTGCAACTGCAATGACTGGGAAACACAAGGGACTGGCAGTGCGCGTACGCGCAGTTGCACCTTGCGCCACAGCAACACACTGTTGCATTCACAGAGAACAGCTGGCTGTGAAAAAAATGCCACCATGCCTCAAATCAGTACTGGACGAGTCTGTGAAAATTGTTAATACAATAAAAACCAAAGCACTGAACACACGTCTTTTTAAAGCTATGTGTGATGAAATAGGAAGTGAACACACAAAACTGCTTTTCCATACTGAAGTTCGCTGGCTGTCGCGTGGGAAAGTTCTCACCCGTCTATTTGCACTGCGCGATGAGGTGATGTTATTCTTGCATCATATTGATGAACTGTATGACAGACTGCATGATTTCCAGTGGCTCTCAAAATTGGCATACCTGGCCGATGTCTTTAGCGCACTCAATGCTTTGAACTTAGCGCTGCAGGGAAAAGCCGTCACCGCCTTCAATGTGCAGGACAAAATTAAAGCCGCACGCCTCAAGATGGAATTGTGGTGTGTCCGTCTGGATCGCCAGGAGTTTGACTGTTTTCCGACGCTTGTGGATTTTCTCCTCGCTGCAGATGAAGAGCTGGACGGCGGCACAGTTGCAGCCTTCAAGGTACATCTGCAAGGCCTTCACTTTCAGCTGGGAAGATATTTCCCAGAACTAGATACAGGCTATGAGTGGATCAGGAATCCATTTGGGGACAAAACGCACATCGAGCACGTCAGTTCCAAGCTCCCATCAAGACAGGTTGACAACCTTGTGGACATCGCATCTGATGGGACACTGAGGACGACTTTCAGAGAGAAAAGCTTGACGGACTTTTGGGTCCACGTCCAGCCTGAGCACCCAGAGCTGGCTGACGCTGCTCTGAAACTGTTGATGCCGTTTCCAACCACCTACAACTGTGAAGTTGGTTTTTCTACACTTGTTGGTCTGAAAACAAAGCAGCGTAACAGGATCAATGTGGACTGTGATATGAGACTAAAACTCTCCAGTTTGGATCCAGACATTGTTTCACTGATGTCTCAGCACAAGCAGCACCATTCCTCCCATTAGGTAGCAACAGAGACACGCAGTGTATGAGTGAGTAAACAATGCTATTTGTAAATGTAACAGTGTAAATAATTACCTTGTGTTTATTGTTCAATTCTTGTTAAACTTGGGCCTGCAACCATAGTTTTACTGTATTTTATTTTTGAAAATACACAGCAGAAGTGTGTGTCGTACTAAATGCGGTGCATTTTGCGTATCTCTCTGTTCGCTCGGACATAAACTCAGTAATAAATGTAGTCTATGTTTCATATGATGTGTAAAATCTATCAGCATTTACCGTTTAAATCGCATGTGAACGAAATGCTTGTAGAATCCGTAGTTGTATTTGTATTGTTGATTTAATGTGTGAACGAGCGATATAGAGAAGATCACATAAAGCTGTTATTATTAGGCTGTAATTTGTAATATACTGTTGGAGTAGTAAGCAGGCCTATTGTATTTATTCTAGTTTATATTTAGTTATATTTGGTTATATTTAGTGTATATTTCTCCTTCCTTCTTTGTATTGAACTGTTGTACCTCAATTTCCCTCGGGATTAATAAAGCTTCTTGAATCTTGAATCTTGTTTTGGGATATTGGGGGATATTTCGGTGGTCCGTGAGTATTTTTTTATTGGTTAAGTGGTCCTTGGTCTGAAAAAGTTTGAGAAACACTGCCTTAGAGTATAAGGTGGATCCTGGCAGGGTCAACCTGTCCAGTTATTGTCTGAAGAAATGATTAACAAGTCACAGCTGTGGTTGAAGCCTAAGCACTAAGTCCGGTAGAAACAGCTCCCCCAAAGCTGTTTGCCTGTGCTTGTAAATATAGAGGAGTGAGATGGAAAGTAAAGTCTAAAAGTGGCAGTTTTCTGGTTTTCCTGTTTGTTGTTTCCAATATTTTTTATTTAGAAATTCTCAGATAATAGCACGAGGAGTTCTACAATTCTATGGATTTGCAGGACTAGCTTTGGTTGCACCTTATTAAGATGCTCCCTTTTATAAGTATTCTTAGGATTTGCTGCAAATAGGCAATCTTGCAGGATCCCTATAAATTGTAAACAAAGTTCATAGTACATCTGACCTTGTCACACAAATAGTTATCCCCGGATGAGTAGGTGGACATCTGGGCTGTCCACCATGACCTTAATCTGGTTAAGTAGCAGGAAGTTAATGTATATATGACATTTGAAATAAATCAATATGTAATAAGTAATTGGTATACAGGCATCAATGTTATCCTTGTTTGTACATTTTGTTTAGCAAAAATCAATGAGACTCATATTACACTAAATCAATGCAAGAGGTCTCAGTGCCTACTAGATTAGAGAACAAGAGCGCAGAGATTGTGTGTGTGTGTGTGTGTGTGTGTGTGTGTGTGTGTGTGTGTGTGTGTGTGTGTGTGTGTGTGTGTGTGTGTGTGTGGCTGTACATTGTTTTCAGGTCTGTCCATGTGTTTATTATGCAATGATCTGAAAGTTCATGAATTTTGATAGGAGAGGTAAATAAACAGGAAGCTTCTTCTTGCCTGTATTGATCTCATTGCAGACCTCTCCAGGGACTTTATTATCACAAGATGAATGGAGAAGCATAGAGGTGGATGACATACTGGAGAAACCGGAGAAGGAAGGAGGAAAGCTAACCACGAACAATTACGTCATCATCTTAGAAGTACAGCATTTCTCGTACCAGGACAGAAACTTAAAACCAAGTGATGGTCATTTGTAAAAACATGTCAGACCTCTGTCAATATGTGCTACTAACAATAGGATTTTAATTTAAGTAAGGTATATCAAAACCTGTAATATCAAAACTAAATCATATTTTCAGTATTATCACTAGTATCAACATCGAAAGACAACATTTCCACTGACCCTTGATAATGGATCATGGGAAAGAAATAGACTGAATGTGATCCATAAACTTAAAGCTAGGAAAACAAGCATTCTATAAAACATGAAATCTAGACGTCCTGCTTCACAGAGGCAATAGTTAAAATATTTAACATTTTATAGAAGACATGAAATTGATGGGTGGCTGTCAGGTAGTTTGGTCATCTACCAATTGGAATGCGGATGCGTCTTGGCCAAGATACTTAACCCCTAATTGCTCCCAATGGCATGGCCCACCATGTGTGAGTGTGTGTGTGGATGTTAACTTCCCTGAGCAGGAGGCACCTTGCACGGCAGCCTTTGTATGAATGTGTATGAAGGGGTTGATACTGCTTGTATATGAAAAAGTGCTTTGAAGGTTTGTTCAGACGGGAAAAGCGTTATATGAAGGTAATGTATTTACCATTTCAAATGTGTGTTTAAAACCAGCACAACCTTGGAGGAAATATAACTCCCTGATAAGAAAACTTTTACAGGACAAACTGGCTGAAAAAACTGAAACGTTGACTTGAATTAAATGTCAACAAATTTCACATATCTGTATTAAGTTTGTTTGAAGTAAAAATATTAAGTTTAACCTAATACTTTTTATTTAAAGGCAATATTATTGCTTTCGACTAACCTAATCAGAAATACTTTATTTATCCAAATTGGGATTTTTTTTCTTAATACAGGTATGTGAAATATGTTTACACAATATACTTATTAAAGTCAATGTTTTAGTTTTTTCTGTGTATGTTGAAGTCATACAATATTCAAACAACCCTTAAATTCCCATGTCAAATAATACATCAATAATAATGGCCTGTATTACAGTAATCAATATGGCTCAACAAGAAGTAAGGCTTCGCTTGAGGCTTTAAAAAAATCCGATGGCTCGAACAGTACTGTAATCCAGAAGGCTTCCTTTGTAGAATTATTTTATTTATATGTCTCCACCTCTAAGGCATTGTGTAACTTGTCTCTATGCCCCAAAGGCACAAGCAGTTTGGTTTTGGCGGTTCTTTGATGCTGTTAGGCGACATAAATTAGTCTGCATGGACATTTCAGAATATGAATAATGTTTAGGGTTACAATTTATGCAATATCTGATGTTTTACCCACAAGTTTAATATTAATTGTATTAAATTGGTATGAGCTAATCAAGTCACCTTAAGGGCAACAACTCTTTCATAGTAAAATGATAGCCATTTAATTAAGTCTTGTAAATGAGTCTAATAAAATACACGCATCATTGTCCTTGTTTTAATATATTTTCTCTGTTTTGCTTTTATTTTACATTTTTGATTTTCTTTTTTTAATTGTTTAATTTTAACCTATTTTAATTTCTTGTCAGCTTCACTTCAAAAGAATTTCATTAAGATCACTGTTGATGTTTTAGATTGCTCTCTGTTTATTTTAATATTGGTATGTTTTCTTATTGTTTTGTAAAGCACTTTGGGCTGCTTTGTGCATGAAAGGTGCTATAAAAAAATGAAGTGTATTATCATTATATTATATTATAGGTGAACTATACTGAGAAACTCTGAGTTTACATACAAAGTTGATAACCATCACGTAATACCCTTTAGCGGGATCTTGGATGTTATGATTAGTAAGGACCGATAACACGAAGATACCATGCTTAAATTAAAAGTACAGGCCTAGGGGCCTTGCTGTAAATAATGGCTGTAATTTCAATGAAATGAATGAGTGCAACCTTTCCATTTGAAAAACTGGTGTGACCAAACCTTCACTAGCAGAACACACTGTGTATCCTTGAGGTCTTAGAAACACATTGAATTCCCATGAAAAGGTTGCCATAGCATACTGTTAGAGGGAATTTAGGTCCAGCATCATTGATCCTAACCTTGGACTGTATGTGATCTTCACTACCAAGCAGCCTTTCCTTTATTGGCACTGATATTTCTTTTGATGCATGATTCATATTATTATTAGTAGTAAAATAAGTGGTAGTAGAGGTAAATCACAGAATCAGTGGTATTAGTGCCGCAATCAAACATTACCTGTCAACAGAACAACCAAACATATTATTTGTTTTGCCGTAAAAGCAAGTGGTTTACAATGAAAATAAATTGTTTCTGCAGCTCTCCCTTTGAGTTTATGCAAAATTGATTTCTTGTTTCATAACGTCCAACCATTGGCAGTTAATCTGGTAATTTCCTGCCTCGTTTGCTGTCACTCCCCTTGTTTAAAGTGTTTACTGAAATGCAATAACTGCCCTTTTAGTTCTTTATTGGAGACAGAGTGAATGCAAAAAAGACAAAAATATAGTTTACTGTATGTGAAACAACACTAACAAATCTGATATGGTACCATGCATAAAACAATACAATGAACAGCAAATGACAACATACGAGCACATACAATATGATCAGTATTGTCAAATCAGATGATATTACAGTAGCATATAGCATAATGTCATGTGAGCTTATAGGAAACATGCATACTATGTGCTGTAAAATGATCTGCTTTATTATCTCTGCTCCATGGATGACTTCTGAATTACGTAATCATACTGCTACATGACATACAGTTCAATAATCATCGTCCCCAACAACCCAGATATAACCAACTGCAATGTACACAAAGTCTCAAAAACAGGCATGTATTCCTCTTCTTATGCAGTATATGTTGTCTTTACGTGGAAAAAAAATGTGTACATTTCATTTCAATGTGAGAAAACAAACTTAGTAAATGAGCGGCAGCCTGTATTGATCTCATCACCTGTGTCTGCAGATCATCTCCAGTGACTATGTTCCCAACAGCCCTCAGTGCAGGAGTCAAGTCAAAGTCCACTTTATTGTCAAAATGTCCACATGTGTTATACATACAGAAAAATTGAAATACTGTTTCTGGCAATCCCACAGTGCAAATACAAACAAGAACATATAACTTAAAAAGATAAATGATGAGACATGTATCCACAGATCTAATATCTTAATGTTGCTCTCAAAGTGCACCAGATTGAGGCATTTAACTCCAAAATAAATAAAAAATCTTTAAAACAGGTTCACATGGATAGGATACTAAATACATTTTACAAGTTTATTTATATAGCACCTTTCAACACCAGGCAATTCAAAGTGTTTTACAAAAATGAAAGACATTAAGAGCATTTAGAAGTAGTGCAGCAGAAACACATTATAAAAAGGCATTTAAAAACAAAGATAATGAGATAAACACAACAGGTATAAAATACATGAATAAAAGTCACAGTGCAATGTCAGATAAAAACAGTTCTATTAAAAGCAGCGGCAAAAAGAAATGTGTTCAGCCTGGATTTAAAAGTAGTAAATGTAGCAGCGGCCCTGCAGGGTTCTGGGAGTCTGTTCCAGATATTTGGAGAATAATAACTGAACGCTGCTTCTCCTTGTTTAGTTCTAAGTCTGGGGACAGAAAGCTGACCCATCCCAGAAGACCTGAGAGTTATGGATGGTTGATAATGTAGCAGGAGATCACAAATGTATTTTGGGCCTAAACGATTCAATGCTTTAAAAACCAGCAGCAGAAATTTGAAATCAGTTCTCTGACAGACAGGAAGCCAATGTAAAGACTTCAGAACTGGAGTGATGTGATCCACTCTCCCAGTGTAAAGACCTCAGAACTGGAGTGATTTGATCCACTCTCTCAGTGTAAATACTTCAGAACTGGAGTGATGTGATCCACTCTCTCAGTGTAAAGACCTCAGAACTGGAGTGATCTGATCCACTCTCTCAGTGTTAGTGAGGAGCCGCAGCATTCTGAATCAGCTGCAGCTTTCTAATGGATTTCTTAGTGAGACCTGTAAAGACACCATTACAATAGTCCAGTCTACTGAAGATAAAAGCATGGACAAGTTTTTCTAGATCCTGCTGTGACATTAGTCCTTTAATCCTAGATATGTTCTTCCGGTGATAGTAGGCGGACTCAGTAACTGTTTTAATGTGACTGTTGAAATTCAGGTCAGAGTCCAGGACTACACCTAGGTTTCTGGCGTTATCTGTTGTTTTGAACATTGCTGACTGAAGCTCAACACTGACTTTTTGTCGTTCCTCCTTTGTTCCAAAGATAATTAACTCAGTTTTGTCTTTGATTAATTGGAGAAGGTTCTGACTCATCCAGTCATTGATTTGTTCGATGCACTTACTCAGTGTTTTAATTGGAGCATAATCTCCTGGTGAAATGGTAATGTAAATGTGTGTATCATCTGCATAGCTATGGTAACTTGTTTTGTTGCTTTTCCTTATCTGAGCCAGTGGTAGCATGTAGATGTTAAAGAGAAGAGGCCCCAAGATGGAGCCTTGAGGAACCCCACATGTCATATTTGTCAGCTCTGATGTGTAGCTGCCTATAGAGACAAAGTCTCAAACCACTTTAGAACTGTTGCCGAAAGTCCCAACCAGTTTTCTAGACGGTCTAGTAATATGTTGTGGTCAACAGTGTGAAATGCAGCGCTGAGATCTAATAATACTAACACTGAGATTTAATTTCTGCAGTTTTCAGGGCCTGTGGAAATACACCTGAGTGAAGAGACCTGTTTACTATATGAAGTAGCTCTAAGGACATGCTATGATAAACTGTTTTGAAAAAGCTTGTAGGTATAATATCAAGGCAGCAGGAGGAGGACTTCAGATGTTGAATGATGTCCTCTAGGTCTTTATCAATAATCTGATGGAATTGTGTCATGGTGTTTGAATTGATTTTAAGTGGACTTAAGGACAACACATTTGCTGTACCTGATACAGAAACACCGACTGCCTGTCTGATTTTCTGAATTTTGTCAGAGAAGAATGAGGCAAATTCATTGCAGGCCCGGGTGGATTGAAATTCAGATACTGACACTGGGGGGGTTGTTAGTCCCTCAGCGGTAGCAAACAAGGCACGTGAGTTGTTTGTGTTTTTGGCAATGAAAGACTGTTGTGCATTTTTCAATTCCAAATGATTGTGCCCCTTGTTGTTCATCGGAACCGTTACATGCTGAGTCAGTCCATAGTTATCAAGAACACAAAACAGTTATTTCGCCCCTCTGTCCTCGGGGTTGTCAACATGGATGTTAAAATCACCAAGAATGACTAGAAAACTAGATGGTCAAAGTCAAAACTATAGACAGCTATTCAGCAAAGTCATCAAAAAAGCTTGCACAGTATTTGGGGGGTCTATAGATGTTTGGGAACATAGCTCGAGAAGCATTTCAGCTGAAGGCCACATATTCAAAAGATGGAAAGGTTCCATAAGAGGTCTGCTTGCGTTGAAGGGAATCATTAAACAAAATAGTAACTCCACCCCCTTTCTTATGCATTCTAGCCTGACTCATAAACTAAAGTTGGGAGGGGTTGATTCGATAAGAACAGCTGTGTTGTTATTTTGGTCTATCCAAGTTTCAGTTAAAAACATAAAATCCAGATTGTGCTTGGTGATAAAATCATTGATTAATAATGTCTTTCCTGCTAACGACCTGACATTTAATGAAGCTAGTTTCAGCTTGTTGAATACACTATCAGTCTGATTTTGTCAGCTGTGACTAACGTGGAATCACAGCTAAATTTGATAAATTCGCACTAACGGTTGAGCGCTTTCTTTTTCTAAGCTGATTCACCGTTCTTATTCTATAGCCTATCAACACAGATTTAGGCAAAGCTATTAGCAGGCAGGGTCCCGGCTTGTCCTGGAAAGATTTGAGAGTGCCTTACGCCCTTGAGCCTGGACCCAGCACATATCAGTTAGAGCTTGTTGCCTTTTGTACACACACATCCTTATCAGGCTCCGGAGACAGCAGATGCAATTTCGAAGGGTGAGGAGGTGGTGTACGTTTTGGTTTGGATGATGGTGATGAATACGGGGGAGCTGGTGCACGCGTCTGCTTCAGTGATTGTAGTAGGCGCCATGGAGGGTGGGTAGTTGGGGAATCTCCTTAATCACCTTCAGGCAGGAGAATAGGTGATCAGCTGGTTGGGGGAGTCTGGGCCCAGAGAGCTGGATGGCGGTTTGGGTGTTGAAGGGAGAGTATCCTCAAAGGCGTTGACAAGGGGGGTGTGTGGCATTGGAGACTCCTCCTTTTGTCTCATAGGTCTCCCATAATCACGACTCTCCTCAGGCAGGTGCAGTGATAGGTCTTCAAGGTTTTCTATGCGCTGTGTTGTGTCTTTCTCCTGTTTTGATTCCTCTTGTTGCTTGTCCTTGGCATAGGGAGCAGATTGATGAAGCAGGCAGTTGACTATGTTAGAAATAAAAAATGTTACTCCTGACTTGTTCAGACAAAGTCCATCTGCTTTAAAAAAATGTCTGCGGCCCCAGAAAAAGTTAAAATTGTCAATAAAATGGACGGAATGTTCAGTACAGGCAGTTGAGAGCCACGTGTTCAGTGCAAACAATCTGCAGTACTGCATTTTTCATGGGTGTTCAGCCCCAATATGCAGGATCCTGTTAGCCAAGTCAGAGACCATATCCTTGGGAAAACAGAATACTTTGGTGTTGTTTAGACTTTTTAAATCTCTTACAGCAGACTCAATCACACAATCAGTTTCAGGCCTAGTCATTAGCTTTCACTGTAACCTTTTACTTTCTGAGTAACTTTTGGTCCTTACCCTGCTGTGTGAAGAAGACAGGTTATTCAGGTCATCAGAAAAAGATATTCAGTTCTGTGTCAGTGGAGCATATCTGTTCTAAAGTGGCACACTTGGTTGTTTAGGAGGATTGTTTGCAGTCCTCCCTTCAGCAGCTGTCCACGGCTGTTTCCTAGTATGAACTGGGGTTGAGAGGCGCTCTGCCTGGGTGATATCAATGTAGGCCAGCCGGTCACGTCACAGACTTCAGAGCGCTGGGCTCTGCCGGTTATTCGTCCTCCTGTAGGAAATGTTCTTTTATTCGAAGTCCAGGAATAGATTTAAAAGAAAACGAAGTGAAGCTACTCATATACGTTTTTAAAATGATGATTTAATAAAAGGATGCAGTAGTAGGCTTTACAAAAGTTTCACAGCTGTAGCTCAATAGCTCAGAACACGCTTCTGCCGGACCCAAAAATAAATAGGGCTCACGAGGTGTTTACTGTCTGATGGTTCGAGCAGAAAAGAGATCGATTTTACAATACAAACATATTTTGTGATACTATCCCTTTCCAGTCATAAAAATAAACAATTTCAAAATAAGACGAGCTCCGGTCTTGTCCTCCATTGGTTGGTAGCGGGGGGCTGGATCCTGTTGTCCGCTTGTCGTCACATGGTGTTCTCCGGACTCTTCTATTGGCTGACGTCGTCGGGGGCTGGTCCTCCTATGACGTCACAGTCGCCATCTTGTTAGCGTAGTCATAGGCTTCCACATGTTATGATTAGATGTTATTACATGTTTGACCGCTAGTCGGCAGTACTGGTTAGTAGTCAGCTTACCGTACCAATTAACGGACCGGAGCAAGACTGCATGAAGACACATGTATGTTATAAAGAACGTGAGACATTAAACTAAGTTACTTGCTATCAACACGGCCTCATCCTTGGAACACGAACATGACATGGTACCAGGAGTAAACTCGAATGGGCGACATGGATTTAAAACCACCGGAAAGTTTGAAACTGACGGGGAATGTCGACGAGAACTGGCGCACCTTCAAACAGCGGTTTCACCTTTATGTTTCTGCTATGGGACTCGAGGCAAAGCCGGAAGCAAGAAAGGTAGCGCTGCTGCTAACAATAGCAGGGCCACAGGCCATAGAAGTATTTAACACGTTCGTGTTTGACGGTCCTGAAGATAATGTAAAGTTGGATGTAGTGCTTAGCAAGTTTGATACTCACTGTTCTCCGAAGAAGAACGAGACGTACGAGAGGTACGTGTTTCGGTCTCGTACACAGCGCCAGCAAGAGCCCTTCGATAGCTTCCTGACGGACTTGCGGCTAAAGGCGCAGTCCTGCAACTTCGCGGCGCTGACGGATTCCATGGTCCGGGACCAGATTGTATTCGGTGTGGCGGATAATAAGGTCAGAGAGAGGCTACTACGGGAGATGGAGCTGACGCTGGCAGGAGCCATTAAGATCTGCCAGGCCAGTGAGCTGTCCCAAAGGCACGTGAGGACGTTCAGCGAGATGTCTGCAGTCGCCTCGGCGCAGAGCGACAGCGCAGCAGCGGTTGGAGCAGTGTCGTATCAGCGGGGACGGCGCACACAGACCCGGCCTGCACAGCAGGAGGACGTGATGATAAACTGCAAGCGCTGCGGCTCACAGCACAAGCCTAGACAGTGTCCAGCGTTTGGTAAGCAATGCTCTACTTGCCAAGGCAAGAATCATTTTGCTAAACAATGCTTCTCCAAACGGAAAGAGTGGAAGAAAGGAAAAACTGTAAACTTAATAGACGAGCCTGATCTAAGTGACACGTTCTTTGTTGGAATGGTGAATTGTGAATTGTGAAAGTGAACAAATAAATAAACCAGACAATGTAAATGATGTCACTACAGAAGATAAGTGGATAGCTCCTCTAATGATAAATGGGACTGTAGTCACCATGAGATTGGACACTGGTGCAAAAGCAAATCTCATAAGCATGTGTGATGTGAAGGCAATGAAAGATAAGCCACAAATAAAAAGAAAAGAATCTGGACTGAAAGACTACAATGGGCGGCCAATCAAATGTTTGGGCACATGCAGGTTGAGTGTCACAGTTAAAGGAAAAGTGCACCACCTATCCTTCTTTGTTGTGAATGAGGGACGTGAATCACTTCTGGGTGACAGAGCCTGTGAAGAACTGGGGCTTGTGAAAAGAGTGTATCGCATCATCCCAACCATAAACCCAACAAATGACTCTATGGACACAATTGTTCAGAACTTTTCAGGGGTTTTCAAGGGTTTTGGTGTTTTGCCCTTCACATATAAAATACAGTTGAAAGAAGGAGCCCAACCAGTTGTGCATGCAGCACGCAGAGTTCCTGCGCCACTGAAAGACTGCCTAAAGAAAGAACTCGATAGAATGATCATGCTAGGAGTGATCGAAAAGGTTAATGAGCCTACAGACTGGGTCAACTCACTGGTCATCACAAAGAAAAAGAATGGTGAGTTGAGAATATGTATGGACCCTAAAGACTTAAATGAGAGCATAAAGCGTGAACATTATCAAATACCTACACGTGAAGAAATCATCAGTGAAATGTCAGGTGCCAACTACTTCACAAAGCTTGACGCCTCACAAGGCTTCTGGCAGCTGAAACTGGATGAAAGCAGCACCAAGTACTGTACCTTTAATACGCCCTTCGGCAGACACTGCTTTCTCAGGCTGCCTTTTGGAATCAAGTCAGCACCTGAAATATTTCACAGAGCGATGGAGCAGATCATCGAGGGCTTGGATGGAGTTCGAGTCTACATTGATGACATCATCGTATGGGGTTCCACAGCCCAAGAGCACAACGAGAGGCTGAACAGAGTTATGGAACGCATACAAAAGTATGGACTGAAACTCAACAAGAGTAAATGTGAGTTTGGCGTTCAAGAGATCCTCTTCCTGGGAGACAAGCTGTCTGCACGTGGTGTCCAACCAGATAAAGACAAAATACATGCAATACAGAACATGCCAAGGCCCACAGACAAGACAGGGGTGCTACGCATCATGGGGATGGTGAATTTCATAGGTAAATTCATTCCCAATCTGACAGCAAAGACGTCATGCATACGAGAGCTTCTGCACAGGGACTGTGAGTTTAAATGGACAGTGAAACATGAGCATGAGTGGCAAAAACTCAAGGACACACTGAGCACAGCACCTGTGTTGTCATTTTATGACCACACGAAGAGGATAAAAGTGTCTACAGATGCTTCCAAAGATGGTATTGGTGCCGTTCTACTCCAGGCTGAGGGTGAGCACTGGAAACCGGTAGCCTATGCATCTCGGGCTATGACAAAAACTGAATGCCGATACGCTCAGATCGAAAAAGAATGTTTGGGACTGGCGTATGGTTTGGAGCGGTTTCATAGCTACGTGTACGGCCTGCCGTCTTTCACAGTCGAAACTGATCATCGACCGCTGGTCGCCATCATCAAAAAGAATCTGAATGAAATGTCTCCACGGATTCAGCGGTTAATGATGAAGATGCAAAGGTATGATTTTGAACTGATATATACTCCAGGTAAACACCTAGTCCTTGCTGATGCCCTATCCAGAGCAACTACAGGCGACAGTGTGAGTGCAACAGACGAGGACATACAGTGTCACGTGAACATGGTGTCGGCTACACTGCCTGTGTCTGACACAAAGTCAAGACAAATAGCGGGGGCTACAGCAACGGATGCTGAGCTACAGCATGTCATGCAGAACATGGATGAGGGATGGCCAGCTGGTTCATGTCCACAATTTTACCATGTTAGAGGTGAGCTTAGTACTGTGGATGGTCTGCTGTTGAAAAAGGGCAGGATTGTTATTCCACAGGCTTTGAGAATGGACATGTTGCACAGGATACATGAAGGCCATCTCGGCATCGAAAAGTGTAAAAGGAGGGCGAGAGACACGGTTTTCTGGCCCGGACTGAACAAAGACATTGAAACACTTATAAGTAAATGTGAAACATGCCAGAAACACAGGAACAAGCAGAGCAAAGAGCCTATGGTGTTAGCTGAGGTGCCAACAGCACCATGGCACAAAGTAGGAATGGACTTGTTTCATCTCAGAGGTAAAGACTATTTAGTGATAATGGATTACTACTCAAACTTCCCTGAGATGGCGCTACTAACAAGCTCAACATCAACTTGTGTCATAACACATGCTAAATCTATCTTCGCCAGGCATGGCATCCCACACACCGTGGTGAGCGACAATGGCCCCTGCTTCAGCAGCAAAGAATGGCAGAAGTTTGCAGAGCAATATGATTTCAAGCATGTGACGTCAAGCCCACACTATGCACAGTCAAACGGGCAAGCTGAAAAAGGAGTTCACATTCTCAAGCAACTCCTAAAGAAAGCAGCTGACAGTGACTCGGATCCCTATCTGGCTTTATTGAGCTACAGAGCATCACCTCTTCAGTGCGGCCTGTCACCAGCTGAACTGCTGATGAAGAGGAAGCTACGAACAACTTTGCCGAGTCATCAAAACGACAAATTAAAGCAAAAGAATCACTCAAAGATTGAACATAAGCTACGACAACAGAAAATGATGCAAAAGTCATTCTATGACAGAACAACCAAGCATCTCCCTCCACTGACTACCAACGACACAGTCAGGATTGAGGATGCTGATGGATGGAGTACAAAAGCAACTGTCCTGCAAGAAGTTGCTCCACGATCGTACACAGTGAAAACTGATGATGGACAAATCCTCAGACGCAATCGTCGCAGTCTGTTAAAGACTCCTCAAGGGACTGTTGGTGAGCTCAGTGTAACCTGTGGTGAATCTCAGGTAATTCCCAAACCTGTTATGGACTGTAACACTGACTCTCACACACCTACTCCAAGCGAACCTGAGTTAAGAAGGTCCGCAAGAGAAATCAGAAAGCCTGATAGACTGAACTTATAAACAAAGAAAATTCAATATGCATGTTAAAGATGTTGAACAAAATGTATATTGACTGATGTTGTGAATGTGTTCTAAATGGTCTAGTGTTGGCTTAGATATGAGTTATGCAATCTGATATAAACTGTTTATACTGCTTATGTGTTGCAGAGTTATGCTGAATGTGAAATGGTTAAAATAACTGATACAGCTAATGTGATAATTCATGTTAATGCATTTTAACTTAGAAAAAGGGGGATGTTATGATTAGATGTTATTACATGTTTGACCGCTAGTCGGCAGTACTGGTTAGTAGTCAGCTTACCGTACCAATTAACGGACCGGAGCAAGACTGCATGAAGACACATGTATGTTATAAAGAACGTGAGACATTAAACTAAGTTACTTGCTATCAACACGGCCTCATCCTTGGAACACGAACATGACACCACATACGACATTCTATTATGCAATTCTTCTGAGGTTTATCAGTTATTAAACACGCAATAGTATTATTGCAGCATCAATGAGTGAGAGGTAGAGGCGGTGTGTTTAGTATGTAACTCCACGCGTCCTTAAAATAGGAAAATCAGCATAAAAAAAGGTAAGCAAAACCAGGAGCAAGCAGAAAAGCGTCTGCACTGTAGTGAAAGATCTAGAAAAAAGCCGTTTTGCACATTGTTTATAAACTACAGTATGACTAAATGTTTCTGTTTTAGAAGTAGATTGCTCTATTATAGTGCGTTTTAATTCTTAGTTTCAAGTTTTTGGTACTCCATATGTTCAATTTTCGAGCTTAGCCCCGATGTTACTAGATCCAAGCAAAGCCCCTGGCATACATAGTGATGTAATTATGTCACTGAAGTAAACAAAGAAGGCATTTCAGGCAGGGGGGAGTGTGTGGAAGAAAAACTCTCTTGAAGGATCATTGGGATTTTAGCCTTTCCATTAACATGCATAAAAACCTACTACAGGAACGGAAAACACCAAAAGTATAATTCAAGAAATGCCTCCTCGAAAAACATTGTTCATTTAGTCGGTTCTTTTTACCCAACTACAACTCTATTATTGTCATAGAAAATGATAAAACTTGGTGGAACTGATGCAAGCCATGGAGAGGAGTAGTCAGGAAATAACATGCTGTAGTTGAAAGACTTGCACACAGTCACTGAGTCACTCTTACCTGTTGTGTTTCTGTTTTTTTCCAGGCACACCATTTTTTACTAGCTCTTGGTTTGTGTTTCAGGTGTCTTAGGTACATAGTTTTATTGAAGACAGGTTGTAGGCTAGCACAAATTATTCAAAAAGAAACCCTTTCATTTAAAGTTTGCTCAAAAGTAGGTTGCTGTGTTTGTGCGCCTTTTTCTAATGTAATGCAATGGAGATTCAAGATTCAAGATTCAAGAAGCTTTATTTATCCAGAGGGAAATTGAGGTAGGGTTAGATGGAGAAATTGTTCTGTCCGGAGTGTTTTTTTATATTGTGGTTGTAAGGCTGTCAAAGTGAAGAGCAGCCGAACACTGAGAGCATAACAAGAAACTCACTCTAAAAGTAATTCTCTCTCTCTTTGTGTGTGTGTGTGTGTGTGTGTGTGTGTGTGTGTGTGTGTGTGTGTGTGTGTGTGTGTGTGTGTGTGTGTGTGTGTGTGTGTGTTTGACATGAAGAAAGAAAGAGGCAGTGAGAATGATGAATGTTTCATTATCAGATGAGGCAGTAGTAAGAGAATAGCATACAGCTGCACTCCTGGCTGCTGACGGGTGAGGCTGACAGATGCTGTGTGATCAGATTGGGTGACTGACACTCCCCCATGCTTCAGTACTCCGCTCCGATGGAATAGGGAGAGTACGCTGAGAGCACTGGCACTGCCACTGACCTCATACACTCCCAGTCACTTCAACAAAGCACTGACATTTGAAGACTTTGTTCTAAGTGCTTCTGTACGTAGACTAACTGTAAAAGCAGATGGTACTGGCTTCAATGTCCAATTAGGGTTTCGTTGGTGTTCAGGGGCTGTTTAAGCCTGAAGGAAAACACTGCACTCTAGGGAGGTTTCGGATGAGTTTGCCCTATTTCAAAGCTTTGAGCGACAGGACTTCAAATTTATTTGACAACGGCTTTCAAATTGGACCCTTCTAAAAAAGCCAACTAAGTAATTGAACCTGATTACTTTAATATACATTTTGGACTACCTTGATATCAGATAGTTTCAGGCAGTATCGATGCAGGGTTTTTTGCCACTAGGAACCCGTGATTTGAGTAGTGAGTTAAAAGTAGAAGCTGGAGAAGATGAACTTGTCTGCCTCTTATGATAGCTGCCGTAGCATCATTATATAGGCTAAGCATAGAAACTGTGTAGCGAAAATAAATCTGTAGTTGCAACATAATCATAAGTGTCTAAAGAGGACATACTATATGCTTATTTTTGAGTTCATAACTGTATTTTGGGATTTGACTGACATGATGTCATGCTTTAATGTTCAAAATCTTTTTATTTTCCTCATACTGCTTGTGCTGCGGCATCTCTTTTCGTCATCCGTCTTAAACCAGAGCCCAGTCTGATCAGATTGGTTAGTTGGCCGGCTCCATTGTGATTGGTCAATCTCATGCATTTTCCACGTAGAACAACGTAACATGATGTAATCAGCCCTTGAAAATGAAACCTTTTTGGGAGTAAAAATAAATATCATTAATAATAAAAATGTATATCCATGCAACATTAAACCAACTAATCGCCTGAATTGATGACTATTGGTCGAGTAGAAAAATCTTTAGTTGAGGGCAGCCCTGATTTTTACAACAAGGCTCTACGCCCTACCTTGCTGTGAGCAAGAACAAAACACGCATCACGTGAAGGCAGCTTAAAACTCAGTCTCAGCAGAGAGACACCTTTACCAATGTGAGGCTCCCCCAAAGTCAAATCATCTCCTGGCTGGTGTCTGGATATGAATTAATTTGATATGCAGCTGCATTTTCTCTAAACACACATCTTAAAACTATGTTTTTATAAAAAATATATATTATCCCCCAATACTATTCTAATTCACTCCAGTTTTTACTGATGTTTTGTAACAGTTGCACTTAATTAGAAAAACAAAATATTTACATATATTTATATGACGGAAGGATGAAGTTAAAATGTGCAATGAAAGTCTTTGTAGTCACTGAGACACAGCAACAAGGCATGACGTCCTCCGCACATCTATTCTTTAAGCACATTAATATATACTCAAGATATTAAATTTGACTCCTAGATAATGCTTTTAGCTCGTCCATTTCTTAAGCCGGTGATCCTTTGTTGCCTATGGTGAGAGGGGGAAGATGAGGCTTTTATATATTTTTCTCCAGAAAGCTAAACACAGCTCTCCCCTTACTTTGCTTCTGTTTACCCCTCGGGGTCCTTCTGTAAATGCAATGTACTGAAATTTAGATTGCAGATTATCCCCCTGATTCAGATAACCTTAAAACTACAATCTGTCCGAACACCCAAACGTACTAATGTTTTCTGAAAGGCAAATGGTTTTCTCATACTCTCCGTGTTTTGCATTAGCCAAATAGGTGTTGGCCTGGCACTCTAAAGCAGGCATCACCAAAACAATAAAAACCTGCTCATTCAGTCTGCCGTTTTTTCCAGGTTTGCAGATAAGGAACATATTATTTTAGGGTGCGCCTTATATTCAGCTGCAGAAGCAGTCCCAAGAGTATGTACAGTATGTTCTTCATCCTCATCTTCTCTTTATGAAGAAAAACCATGAAAAAATGTAAATTATTAGAATATCCCTGCCCATCTTCAGAACTATCTTAACTAGTATAATATTTACGTTAAGTGAGCTTACTAAAATATCTGCCACAACTTAATTTACCTTAGCAAAGTAATTCAGAGCAATGCATGCAGTCCGCAGTACTGTAAGTGCATGACGTAGACATGTCACACTTATCACTCCTATAAAATCATATTTACGTATGTTTAAGCTTCTTGAGTCATATCTGGCCGTGCAGCACACTTGAGTTGTGCACTTACAGTTCCGCAAAAGTGTTTTTTTAAACATGTAGTTAACTCAAATGTAAGTCAGATCCATTCTAGTCTTAGATGGGGCAGTGATATTACAAACCTGTTAATCAACACATTCAAACAGGTTTCCTTTGTCCTGGATTAAGTGTTTAAGTGGTTATTGATTAAAGTTGAACTTCTTCATATTTGTCTAACGCATAGACTGTATATATAGGTCTAACGTGATCGTTTATACTCTTCATACAGGAAGTATGACGCTCCACTGTCAGTACGCTTCTCCATGTTTGTGATTGGTCAAATGTTGCCAACCCCGCCCCTTTCATGTGAACGCGCTCGTAGCTGGACAGAGAAACCCTGGCAACCGAGTTGATAACCATAGTCGTAGGACCATTAATTGAGATACCATTTGTTAGGGTTAGTTCAACTGGCTTCGCAGTCCATGCGTCAGGTCTCCGTGGACAACAATTATATTTGTACCCGGGTAATAGCCAGAATGGTTATTTGCACCATTCAAAAGGCTTACTACGGAGCCCATGAGTGGCCATATAAAGAAAAAATAATAATAAAACGAGGCCCTGCTTTACTAATTTGTGTGCACGAGATATGGGGATGGCTAGTCGCTACGTCATCATATCAAAAAAGCCACTTCCGTGTCCACCCGCTAACATTCTAATGGTTTCTACTACTGTCAGCGGCAGTAAAATGGTGCAGTGCTGTGTCCCGTGTTGAGGTAACAGAAGTGATGTCGACAAAACCATCTCTTTTTACCAATTTCCCCTCGATGAGAAAGAGAAGAAGAGATGGCTGAAGTTGAAACGCTAAGTTGGATCTCAAATGATGAACAATAATAACAGGCTAGCGGTTACTAGCTAGCCAAACGTCAGATGTTAGAAGTGTTGTGCATGAACTAGTTCAAAAGAAGTGAACAAGTTCATTTTTCTATGAAGTTTGAACGGAACTTAACATAATTTTAACTACCTCTAACCCTCATCAAACCCTAAGACAGCTAAAGGACAACCAACAACGCACAGCCTATGTTCACATTAGATAGCTAGCACTAGCTTCCAACCCTAAATTCACTAACCTGTCTAGCTATGTTTCTAAGACATTCCCGGTGTGTTGTAACGTTATTTACATGAGGAAAACGTGTAAAGTTGTATGTTACTGTAAGAAATGTTCGTTTATTTGAAGCCCAGGAGACGGTTTAAAATAAAGAAAGCAAAACTCCCTTAAAAATTATAAAAGGAGTGTTTAATAAAAGGATGCAGCGGTAGGTTTTACAAAAGCTTCACAGCTGTGGCTCAATAGCCCGGGACACGCGTCCACAGGCCACTGACTGAGCGGAGCTCATCAGTAGTTACTGTCTGGCGGTCCGGAACAAAAGAGAGCTCGATTTCACAATCCTTACATGTTTTATAGAACCACCCCTTTCCGACCATACAATAAACAACTTCAAAATCAGACGCGCCCCGCTGTCGTGCTCTCATTGGTTGGTAGCGGGGGGCTGGATCCTCCTCTATAGGCTGACGTCGTCGGGGCGGGTCCTCTTATGACGTCACCGTCGCCATCTTGTTAGCGAAGTCCTGGAGCTGTCATCTACGATAGTCTATTATGCAATTCTTAGGAGGTTTATCAGTTATTAAACAGGCAACTGTATCATTGCAGCATCAATGAGTGAGAGGTAGAGGCGGTGTGTTTAGTATGCAACTCCACTGGTCCTTCTCCCTCTACTCATATATACAAAACAATATTAGCTTTATGCTATCTGAGGCTAAAAACAACATCCTGTAATACTACCGGAAATGGACAAATATGATCCGTCCAGAAACAGTGAATTATCTTTTAAAGTTCCGCTCTAATATATTGATTATTTCTAACAATCCCTCCTTACACACCTTTCAAACGGTGTGTAAACTATAATATAATCAATATGTTCTCCATTTGAATATTGCATAATACAGAATTGTATAGTTAAAAGTTATACATGATCATACAATCTTTTATTATTGAATACTTGTGGCTGAAATCCTGGAATGGCACCTAGAACAATAGCAGCAATTTCCTAAATGCGTAAACTCTTCAATTCCCTCCTTTCATATCTTGTGATGAGGTAAACAGATCATTTTCGATTCTAGTCCAGTGTAAATGCACTTATTCAATATGATCCTATATATATAAAAAATAAATGAACTGTGTGTAAATCATAACAACAATCAACTCTACTATATAATACCAAGTTGTAATAAGTGATTAATCACATCCTAGGAGTAGTTTATAGAGCATTTCATGTATACAGTAATAAGAACTTATAAGACACTTCCTTCAGACGAACTCATCTTGCTCATGGTCTGAATAAGGGATAGGATCATCCTGTTTTTCAATTAACAAATGTAACTGTTTTCTCAAGAGAAATTGACCTTTATTTTTGCTCACTAGAGAGGACCGTGGTGATCAATTGG
Organism: Eleginops maclovinus; assembly: GCF_036324505.1. Taxonomy (NCBI): domain Eukaryota; kingdom Metazoa; phylum Chordata; class Actinopteri; order Perciformes; family Eleginopidae; genus Eleginops; species Eleginops maclovinus. The sequence goes on along the minus strand of NC_086357.1, from coordinate 6,112,655 downwards.
TCCGCTAAAGTGCGAATACATAGTATGTAACAACATCCACATAGTACCAAGATTGTATCCATTCCTGCATTGAATAACATTGATTCATTATCGGAGTCTAATATTTACTGAACATGCTTTCTAACGTTCCTACAAAGGGGTCCTCTACTCCACTATAGTCTGCTAGCTCGATGATCAGGGCGGTAAGTCCTTCTAACGCTCTGGTTACTGATCCATCTGGGGAAGGGTTATTTGGGATGAAAACACAGCACAAGATTCCAATTAGTCTGCAAACACCCCCTTTATTAGACAAAAACATATCTAAGGCCACCCTATTTGCCAGGCCATCAGACTGGTTCCATCCAACTGTACGTGCAGTCCCCTTACTGCATCATGGGTGTAATTTATGAATCTCTGCTGGTTGTATTAAATATAGTTGATCCAATCTACATTCTTGTTGATTGTAGGCCAAAGAAATATTGATTCGACTCCTGCAGTTATCTGGTTTCTAGCTTTAAACTCCCTCTCACCAACTACACCAGTGCAAATGTTCCAGGCCAGTCATGGGGAATGCCTGGACTCAAAATTTTAGTACCACTGTACCACCAAACATCTGCCCTGGGGTATTGTACGTCAGCCACAGCAATTCCTGAAAGAAGGTCCTGGCTGGTTACTGCTGTTATGGAATTTCACCATCGTAACGTTCCCATACTGCCTCATCAATGCAAGATCAGTAGAGCCTGCTTTGTTCTACCGCATACACAACCCAATCTTAACCATGCATTAGTGCCTTCATACCATATTTCCACCGCTATAACCTTCTGCACAGTCGATGTACTCAAATATGTCACCAGTCTATTATTATCCAGTATATAAGCCTGCGCTGTTCCTATATGAGGGACTGCATTCAGGGAAGAATTTGAATCTGCCGTTTCAGGGACTATCTCCGCTTGGGGCTCAGCTATTTCTACCAAAACCGAGCACATAGGAACTTTTCCAGGAACCTCAACCCCTAATAGTAAATGAAATGAAGTTGTTTCTCCCCTTGCTTTGAATAGATCATCCAATACCATTTCATGCTTTCACCGTACCAAACACACTCTGTCATTTACCTTTCCTCCTATTTTATGTCTCTCGGGGGATAACACTTCATTTTACCCAACTTTGTAACTGCAAGCTTTCTGTTATTTTTATCCCAACCAGTCACATAATCAAAAATAATTCGACCACTCATTCAAACCATCCTGTATTTCGTTGAAACAACCTGTATGTTTCTTATCTGTTTCAAAACACAAAATAAGTAAATTATGAAAGTTATGCTCATCTGGTATTATCTGTTGTGCAACATTTGTTCCCGTCATTGGAAATTCCTTATGGTCTAACGTGACTTCAAAACGTTATTGGCTTGTGCCATAATTACAAACAAAATGAAATACCCAACTTCCTTCGGTAAATTATGTTACATATTGCAATTAGCTTTGAATTTCCAATAAGTATCTAAATTATTCCTACATTTTAAAATCCCCATTTCAAGTCAAAATGCAATATGTCAACTCCTCTCATTTCTGGAGAAGGATACACTGAATGTGTAGATAGAATAAGACCCAGTAAAACCATGATGCAGCCAGAATGAATGTATTTCCTGGCTGTTGTTCCTGAAAAGGTGTGGATGAAATATACTTCTGTATCAGAATCAATTACCCACGGCTTCCCGTTCCTGCCAATCACTTAACCTCTTTAGATGTATCAGCTTTCTCCTGTGCCAAACTCCATGTCGATCTCTGCCTGAATCGTGTGCAGAAATCCCTCCTTAGGCACCAGACAAACTGCTTCTACCTGTTAGTGTTTAGAAGTTAGAGAGCTGGGACATGAAATCAGAATTCCAACAAAATGTCATCACATTTTTCCTAGGAACTTAGATTACATCTGTGAAATTATTGTTGTGTTTATCACCCTCCTTATACTCATAATCTCCAACTGTCTGTAGTTGAGCCTTACCCTTTGTTCCACTATTTTATTCATCTTACCTGGACCATGTATATCAAGTAGTTGGAGGAGCCTGGGATATAAGATTTACATTGACAACCTATATGCTGTATCTGCTGTGCATATTACAAACAAAACCTCTGAACCATTGATACTTCTCAATCTCTACTAGAGAAAGGGCGCTGACTAACTTGGTTCCCATTTCATCACATCATATGTTTAGCTTAACTTTAAATATTCTTGTTATCTCCATACTTCTACTATCCCCAGGTAACATATCTGTTAAAAACCATTTACAAATTCAATATCATTATCACAGGTGAACTTCTTTCATAGGTTCCACTCTGGAATTGTATTTGTCAGCAGCCTCTCGGCAACTGATTCTGCTTTTCCTGTAAAAAATGTAAAGAAATGGAAACAATAACATCATTTATAAAAAATTGAATTGTTAATCATGGAATTGTAATTTAAACAATCATGCTGTTGAGCAAACATGTTGCCACTCCCCCTTTTTACACATCTTAACAAAGAGGTGTAACAAAAACCCGGTTGAGAAAAAGAACTTCAGTTAAGCAAAAATTCAAAAACACATCAATCATTATTCAGACACTTCAAATCATTATTGTTCAAACATCAAACTCTCCCGTTAAAGAGTGTCTCTCTCCATCCATCAGTCCTGAAAGAAACAAAATCTCTGGATTTAGTTTGTGTTAGTTCAGAACATGCTCAGTTAGTCTCTGTTCCTCTCTAAACTCATGCAATTGCATTGATCAGATGCAAACATTCATTCTCACTCACACAGTCGGGTCTGGTCAGGGTCAACCCAGAGTCAGTCATCAACAGTGCTGTTGTAAAACAACAGTCAGTCCCGGTCAAAGGTCACTCGGTCTCAGTGTTCTGGTCACGTCATGCTCTGCAGAGTCTTTAATTATTCCGTCATACTCTCCATTTACAAAAACACTTATAAGTTTCCTTTTAATTAGTACTGTTTTTAAAATATGTCTTATCATTCTATTAGGACAGCGCCGTGGTTATGTAGAGACGTCCCGGACGTATGCACATTCCAATCTACTCACATTAACCTGTCAAATGAACATATGCCAGATGTGTAGGTCACTGCTTTTTTGACCTCCTAAAGCGACAGCTTTATTACCACAATATATAATGTCAAAACTGTTGAGATATTGCACACATCTAGTGTCGCAGCTTGTGTGAAACCTTCTAAAGAACAACAACAACTTACTTCAATATACTTTACTTAGATTACATTAACAAAAACTGCTTCCCTCATGTTAAGTTAAGTAATTGTTAAGCCATCACTTCCTTTTTTAAACTACTGGATCTTTATCACCACCGAATTCATACAAAAATCTCTAATAGATCTTATTTCCAATACTCTTCACATACCCACTATCTTAAATCAAAACATTATTAGGATCTGTATGACTCTGCTCGATTCTCTTAATATACTCCATTATTTATGATCAATTCTAGTCTTCTTGAAAAATATTTCAAGTCTTTAATCAGGAAAGTAATGTGTGGAACTATGAGAGCTTTGACATGTTATAACTACACCTTTAATCCATAAGAATGTTTAAAGTAGGAATGACTTTAATAATGGTTTCCATTCACTTGGTTAATTATATTGGACATGGTCTGGTATCTAATGTTGGAGTTATCACTATAACAAGTTTGTTTCATTTAAGTATCATATCTGAGATCAAGTGTGTACTAAATCTCTCTCCTTCTGTAGATCAAAACTCCCACAATTTAATTTTACCAAAGTCACACCTCGATATAGGCTCTGAAATATTAATAGGTTAACATGATTAAATGTTCCTACTCTGTTCTCCTGACTCCTGAACAGGTTCTACCAAAAGTGTAGTGGATCTTGCTTATCTCTATAATTTCCCCCTATAATAATGTGTTACAGATTTATTTACTCCTTTACTTTAAAAACTTCCCCTTTTCAAATATCATTTACCAATCTATAAAATGTTATGTAATAAAACATTCGATATTTGATCTTAAATTTACAAAGTCAATTCAAATTCTTTAAATGTGTTCCACTTATGTGTTTACGTGAGTGAATGTGTTTACACAAACTCACCCATTCGAAATCCCCTTCCTGCCACCTCTGCTCTCTGGCTTGATGACCCCGACCTCCTTAGATTCTGCAGATTGACCTTTTCGCCCCTTCCTGTGCATCTGGTTTTTGACAGTCTTTGACTTTTTGAACCTGCATTCCACATCAAGCTTCTCTCCTTGTGCGGATTTTCATTTCAGCATGGGTCTGCTCGATCACCGTCTCTTGATGTCTTTCATGGGAGACGGAACCCCGTTTTCATGTGTCTCATTGTCCATCAGAATCTGTGCTCTGAATCAACCCTTGTTGCTCTGGACCTCTGTGCTCTTATCAGAGGGACTGGTGATGAGTAGATCTCTGTCAATCAGCATGATGCATGTTTGTTGCTGACCTGGGTGGAGAAGCAGACGGATGCAGTTCCAGACAAAGCCCTGCTTTTGCCTTCCTTTCTTATTGAATTAGTCAGGAAATCTCCGTGGGGGATGGTCTTTCGCATTATTTCAGGAGGACATGGGTCTGTCACCAGATTGCAGAGGCTGCAGTCCAGGTGGCAGCTTTCTTTAAATCTATGAATCTCAACACACTGGTTAAATAAGTCCACTTAATTTTCACTTTTTTAACTAAGCATGTGTTCTGTCTTGTGTATTAAATGCCATCTACTGTAATAACAAGTTAATGTCTAATAATAATATCTCTCAAATGCATTTGACTTAACTCCTTTAGGAAAATATTTTCTCCCATAATTCAAATATTCACATCCAGAAACCATATTCCCACACATTATATTTGTACGGCCTCTGTTTTCTTCTACTATAAAAACATTCCAATGCTTTTTCAAAAAGTTAAAATCCCTTTAACTTAGCCTGTACAACCCAGCAGAGCATATTCACAGATCACTAAGATGTAAATGATTCAAGTGTAGTCATACGATTCACTCCTGTATTTATCTTCATATTTACTAGTGTTAACACTTTTATCTATATTAATAATCGCTAAACTTCTTTTAACAGCACTTTCTTATAATTAATTCCCGTTCTGTAAAATGTTTCTCCTCTCTTCTCTACTGCTTACAGACAGATGACTCCTGAGTCTCCTCTCTGTGTGAGAAAAACATCAAAGTTAATTTAGATGATAACAGCATTTGGTCTTACAAGAAGATTTGGGTGTCGCCTACACCCCCCTTAATGGTCTTAATCCCCTCTCTTACTCAAACAGGCTTTATCTTTATGGTTATTGCTCAACACAGCTTCACCCCCTGTTCTGTTCTCAGTCTTATCAGAGAGTTACCTCTCTTCTGTGATCTTAGTAACCTTCCATCCTTTAACCTCTAACTCCCCACCATCTGCTTCTTGTTGGTAGAGAATTCACTCTTTTAAAGTGTAATTGTGTTCTTGCCATTTGTGCTTTCTCTGTTTTTATCATTCTTAATTTCAATGTATCTGTCCTAAACTGTAACTCCCATATGGGAAAACTGGTGTTGGATTGAAGATAAACATCAGCCTTAGCTCTATTGTTATTCCTACTCATTACCTCTCTGGTTCTTTCATCTCTTGTGAGATTAACCAATAGGTCCAGACATACCGGATCCACCAAACAATATAAAATCACTACCATAATAACAGAGACACATCTATTTGCAAAACTCTGCGGGAGTTGCTGGTAGTTGGCACATATAACCGCATGTTGCCCGGATGGTTTGTGCGTTCTCTTGCAAGATTTCTGTCATTACCATTTGGACCTCAATGTACACTATTCAATACCCTCACCAGAGGGTGCTATTTTGTTCCTGAAATAATACTGGATATATATTAATTCCTCCAGTAGGGGCGCTGTTTTTTCTTTCTGCCCCGTCTTTATTGGCTACTTCCTGACTGGTTTAGCCTCTCTGACCATTACTTCCTCTGAAGTTTTCTGTTAATGGCTGATGCTAACAGACTACGCTAACTAGGTTAGCCTATTAAAGACAAAGGACTTTGGGGGAGGGGAATAGAGAACCCGTTTCCAGATGGTTTCAAGCAAAACAGCACAGTTCAAAAAGGCCCAACACTGCTTGGTTCTTTAAAAAAAACCTCTCTGATTACGATTACACATAACACTTAACCCTACACTAATAATTTAGAAATTCTCCATGCCCTAACAATTTAAGTACTCTTCAAAACAATCGCAGATAGAGAAGGGACTTCAACCTCAGCTCTTCTCGTTGTAGTTGGTACCATAAAACAAATCTTTTCTAAATCTATGAACTATGCTTTGTTAAGTTCCAGAATCAGTAATGACGTCAGGACTCCAACCTGTGCTCTCACCCTGATTTGTTCCCTTCAACAAACAGTAGCCTACTCTCGGGGAATTTAACCCCAAGCTACGCCTCTCAGACAAAAGAGGTCTTCCTTTTAATATTAACACTATTTGCCAACTATGACTGTTCAATAACGCAACACGCTAATCAGAGACTATTGGAATGTCGTCACAATTCTCAACGTAATTCTGTCGCAAAGATTACATTTACTGACCCACTCACTAATCACTCGATTAGGCCTTAACCTATTAGGACTTTTTTAAACTTACTTTATCACAAAATTATACTATCAATGCCGAAATACGCTCCAGAACCTTAATCTGAATCTACGCTGCCAATTTTAATTAGCACTACGTTACCGAACTTTAATCGATATTTACGTATTAATTTTACCTAAATCTCATTCTAATTCCGGCGTAAAAAGGACAAACACAGACAAACAAAACAAACAAACAAAAAGCTTTGGAAAACCCAGGACCGCACCCCGGTTAATTTCAATATATTCAGTTCTTAACTTTAAATAGCCAGTTCATGATTAACGACTCACCTCCAGACACTCGCATCTCAAAATGCTATATAAACTATGCAGATTTTGAAATAAACAGGCACTGCTCACCTTTTTAAATGGGATCCAATCCGAGTGTCTGGAGTTTATGCCGATTCCGCGAAATCCCCGTCTCGTCCTGGCACTTCAAATCACGTCGGGGTCACCAATTGTAAGAAATGTTCGTTTATTTGAAGCCCAGGAGACGGTTTAAAATAAAGAAAGCAAAACTCCCTTAAAAATTATAAAAGGAGTGTTTAATAAAAGGATGCAGCGGTAGGTTTTACAAAAGCTTCACAGCTGTGGCTCAATAGCCCGGGACACGCGTCCACAGGCCACTGACTGAGCGGAGCTCATCAGTAGTTACTGTCTGGCGGTCCGGAACAAAAGAGAGCTCGATTTCACAATCCTTACATGTTTTATAGAACCACCCCTTTCCGACCATACAATAAACAACTTCAAAATCAGACGCGCCCCGCTGTCGTGCTCTCATTGGTTGGTAGCGGGGGGCTGGATCCTCCTCTATAGGCTGACGTCGTCGGGGCGGGTCCTCTTATGACGTCACCGTCGCCATCTTGTTAGCGAAGTCCTGGAGCTGTCATCTACGATAGTCTATTATGCAATTCTTAGGAGGTTTATCAGTTATTAAACAGGCAACTGTATCATTGCAGCATCAATGAGTGAGAGGTAGAGGCGGTGTGTTTAGTATGCAACTCCACTGGTCCTTCTCCCTCTACTCATATATACAAAACAATATTAGCTTTATGCTATCTGAGGCTAAAAACAACATCCTGTAATACTACCGGAAATGGACAAATATGATCCGTCCAGAAACAGTGAATTATCTTTTAAAGTTCCGCTCTAATATATTGATTATTTCTAACATTACGCTGAAAACAACTAAGCTAGCTAACCCTTACCATACCCCAACACGGCTAAAAGACAGTCAGCATCGCCCCGTGTTTACATTAGCTAGCACTAGCAACACCCTTACTTTCTCACCTCAACATCTTAGCTTTGTTTTTTCATTGAGGCCTGGACTTTCCCTGTTAGACTTCCACCTGACATTGTGCTCACTAATATCACCCTATTTGAATTATATGAGTTTAAACCCTTCTGAACAGACTTTGGGATGTCAGCCAAGTAGGCTGTCACTATAAAAAGTGACCGGTTCCTCTGCTGTAGCCATTGTTGTGTACGTGACCTAAAAATGCTAATGGCCACGGAAGTGATTCCTAACGGTTCCTGACGTCACACTAGCCATGCCCGTAATTCGAGGCCTCGATTTAATTCAAACGTTCTCACGTTTTAATTCAATCAAATAATAGAGAGCTGCTGGAGAGTAATGAAAAAAAGGAAGGGCTTGAAAGTTCGGTAAATTTATAAAGATATTGACAGATTCGAACTTAGCGGATCAATAACTCATGAAGGTAACGTTTTAAAAATTCAAACAACGTGATTTTACAACCATAGCAAGGTAGACAACGAGCTACAGAGCAGTCTTTATCAGAACAGTTTGATATGCTCCGTCCTCCACGCAAGTTCATTCATTGGTTTCTGTATGCGGAAGAGAGACTGTAGGGACCGTCAACAAACTGCAACGCCAGATATATATGATCATCAATTCTTGATTTTTTAAATTCAAACTATTTTCAATAACTGACACAATAATGTAGTGCGACCAAACCTCTTTTGCTGCTCAGAGTAGTTTTATGGAAATTACTTTTAAAATATTGTTGAGTTTTTTTATTGTAAACTTTTTTTATTGAATAACCTTGCAGTAATATCATATTGCAACCAGACTTATTTCAGACATCAATAGTCTGTTGATGGTGGAACTAAACCAGTAGTTTTGAAGGAATAGAACATTTTACTTTGAAGTGCAACCAAACTCATTACAGACATTATTAGACCCCTTTTTTGGACTTCACCAAAAAGGTTGGTAAAATATGACAGGTGAATATTTATTTTGAAATATTTTACATAGCTTCACTGCTTTAACGTGTAGCGCAAACATGTCATTTCACACATTAAGGGATTCTTGCTGTTTGGACTACACAAACGGTTTGGTTGAATATATGTAGTGTGTTGACGGTCCCTACAGTCTCTCCTCCGCAGACAGAAACCAATGAATGAACTCGAGGGGAGGATGGAGCTTATCGAACTGATCTGATAGAAACTGTTGTGTTCTAGAATTTCTCTACGAGGCAAGGAGTCCAAAGGAAGTAGTAAGGTTATAATAAAGCTGATTTATTTCCAGTTGTGATAGAGATATACATTCTCAGTATTGAGGTTTCTGGGTTTAGTGAGCCACAGACTGCAAGCAGGTACTCTTTAATTTCCAACCAGAGCCTCGACATGTGACATCACACAATATTTATACTTTGTGAAAGAGAAAAGGGGCAGTCCCTTTTGACATATTGAATGTATGTTTTTGAGTGTGGTGCGTGTTGGTTTCTGGTTGGAGCACAGGCAGAGTCCTCGCCTCTTTGATCCACGAGTTCCTGGTGTCCAGCCTCTAGTCCTTCTCTACTCTATCATATCTCTCCTGTCACCTGCAGTATGGAGGTGCAGATTTGCAAAGTAACCCGACAGCTACCCTGTTGCTCTCCTCTCCTTTCTCAGTACTCAGTCCTGTTGAACAATACGAAACAACATTGTTAACTGAGCATGGGCAAGCAGAGCAGGTAGAACAACAGTTTAATGGAACAATATCTTTATTCAAGTTAACATTCCAGGCTGGAGATGGCAGGTCATGGCAAAACAGAACAGAATTCTCTAATTTACAACAAACAGAACAGAACTCTCCCATGGATGGAAATCAAGGATATGACAAACACCAACAGATAACTAGAACTTAAATACATGCTGAACTAATCGCAAGGACAAGACAACTAGGCATGGCAGGAAAAACACAAGGGCACTAGGTAAAAAACAAAATAAACCAGCAAACAGACCGATTGCAACAAAAAGGCATTTGAAAACTTACAGGGACTATACAAAACTACTGTTCATCCTTGCATCTGATTTTCTCCATTTTACAAAAATTCCTGCCAGTGCTGCCGCCACCACCAATGTTGTTCCTCATTTAGCCAGAGTGAGAGGCCTAGGGGATGTAGTCCCCATGTTGTCTGAAATATTTCCGCAGTCACCAGCACAATTACCTATGAGGAAAAGTATCATAAATATCCCATATTTTGAACACAGCATCAATGCTTTTCTGTCAGGAACAGTTCTATATCCTATAAACATAACAAATATTTATTTATTCCAAGCCTATTTAATGTAAAAAAATATATCAAATAAGTCTTACCCTGATTGAAGCCTCTGCCATAGTCATAAGGCCTCCCACCTTTTCGTCATTTGTCACCTAAACCAAGCCATAACCATGAGCTCTGGAATACAAGTTGGTTAATGAAGCTTTCTTAAATGCATAAGAAAATAATTCTCATACTTTTTCTAATTTCCAAGTCTTCCTGTGTCTTGCATTTGAGTCCACCCTGCTCCATTCTCTGTGACATTAAAGAGTAATTCAGAACAACTAAGTAGGCAATTGACAAACTGCAGCAGACCACGGTGAACATGTGACAATCCTGTCAGCTGTATCATGATCACGAAAGGTTGCTTGAACTGTTCGCTCAAATGTGGCACAAAATCAGACATAAACAAAATATAGTCAATCTTTATCATTAAACCACAATTCATAAACTGGAGGGGAGAGAACAAGAGAGGATGCACATCCACGGGACACCGGGAACCCCCACGAGGCTGTGAAATCCACTACACGCAGTTTAACACAGGGCTAGATTTTTAGATTAAGGCACACCCCTTATTAAACAGAAATATATATTGGAAAATATGAGATCATACATTTCCATATATGGGAAAGTAGTGCTTATATTTTTAAATATATAGCAATATATGCATGGACCATGTATGGCTATATATTGATAACATAATAGAAAATATATTGCAATAAAGACAAAAACTGCACTATATTTTTATATGTAATATAATAATAATATGTTTTATTGAAACACTCATTTATCTTTCATGAGTTAAACAAGTTTATATGAAGTGTCTCCTGTGATCATTTAAACAACAGGCTAGTAACCGACATTGGATTTGTCAAAATCAAATGAGTTTGAATGAACCATTACTTCTATACGTGTATCTATGTGTAACTTTAAATATTCAATTGCAACATGCCCATTTGTAACCCCTGGTTATTAAGACACTGAAATAAGACTGAGTACCAACTTAATTGTTTTAATACTTTGCACTACATAAACAGAGAATAATACAAATACAAATTAGTATTCATTTTATTAACAATTAATTAATAATTAAATAACAAATAATTAGTCATTTGAATAATCACAATATAGATAAACATTACACAATGTAGATTATTTCGATTTAATTGATTCTTCATGAAAGTATTTAAAATAGTGTGATTAGTTAAATCACCTGTCAATCTAAAATGTTGACTAAACTAGCCAATCCAGGTAAAGCCCCGCCCCCACATTTGCCGTCTAGCAGGACTTGACAGTACAGTTGATTCTTTTTGGACGAGAGACTGCAGAGGAAGCGTCAATTACTGATATATCTTCGATATATGGTAATATATACTGTAATATATTGACAGTTAATATATAGGGAAATATATTTTCTTTGCGTAAGGGACCACTCAAAACGCAATTGCCAACCCACATAGCATGTACTCCGCAATCCACCCGACATCGACTTAAGGTGAGAGCACCTACTCGGGATAGCCTCTGCACAGCTTCTTTCCCTCCCTAGACTATAAAAGCACTCCTAAAATGTAAGACACGTGCAACCATGTAAAAATATACTTAACTCACCCAGTCGGCCAAATCATCCCCCGGGGTCTAAGCCAAAGTCGTATACTTTGCTGGACGACGTAGACAGAACACAGCTGGCGTCGGTGTTGCTTGGTGGTAGTCGTACAAATAGTGTGGCTCACACTCCCCGTCCTGTACTGGAACAGCTAACCCGCTACTCTGGCTGTCACCGGCAGCTCTACACAGCTATGAACCACATCCTCCCATCTAAAAGAGTGCCAAGACACGTTTAGCATTTTCCCTTCCGGTTTATGCGTTGTGGTTTAACCCTCTAGTGCATGACTTTGTATTTTCGGAGGAAAACATTTGTTTAAGGAGCTTAGGGGTCCCTGTGTCACGGTTGAATGTAAGGACCAGTGGAACCCACAAATATGCTGACCAGGGACCGGGGGAACAACGACAACCACCCAACACGGATCTTTTTTCTTTTTGTTTTATGGCGGATGACTCCTAGCGTTTAAGGTGCATTACCTACTATGCTGGAGTGTGGACCACAGATCATGGGAAAAAACTGTGAGCTACAAGAAAAAAAAACTAAATCCTCTTCATCGACCCAGTATTTTTAAGAACTAAAATAAAGCTTTAAAGTTGTCCTTTATGCAACTTAAGAGGTTCTGAAGGTTATACAATACTACCCCACATTTCTTTTACTTTTTCTTCAGTTTTTATATATCTGGCAGTGACAGATAACATGTTCGATCGTTTCTTCGTCCAAGCCACATTTACATAGATGGTGCCAGTTTGTTTCTTTGATTTTTTCCCTGTTTTGTTTTTATATCGTTTGCTTTAGATCAAGTCCTTTGTTAACATTATTATTCATAATAAATCCAAGAGTATTTTTGTTTGGAGTATTTGCTCGTGTTATTCAGCTCATGAACTGCCCGTAGTATTTGTTGTGGCTTCCTTCCATTGTTTTTCATCAAGCCACTCAACGCCTCAAACAGACATTTCCAATGCGTTGTCTTTCCTTTATATTTGTTTTACTCACATTTTTGATGACTTGCTTGCATGGTCTCGCATGGTGTGATGGTATTGTGAAATGTGTTTGCCCAAAATAAAATAGTAAACCATTTGCACATTCAACAAAAGAAAGCAGGGCATTACAATAGCCAAAACAAATCAAACAAAAGAGGCAAAACTCAAATAAAATAATAAACAACTGAGGTAGTATTCCTTTCTTTCTATTTATAGCATAGTTCACTAACAGGCGGATCCTGACGCCGACCTATACGGACCCTGACGCCAACCTATAATCAATACATTAATAAGGGATTTTCATTTTGACAGGGCAATTCCATTTTAACCGACGCCGACGGGGCAAAAGAGACGAGTGAGCGATACAGGGAGGTAAACACAAGAAGAAGAGACAAGTTGGCGCGAGAGAGAAGGCGGAGAGAAGAGTGAGGGGGAGAGACAAGTTAGTGGGAGACAGAAAGAGAAGGCGGTGAGTGGAGCACCAATGAGCACCTTCACGTGTATGACATGGCTGGACAGGCTAGAGCTCAGTCCTCTCACTGAACAAAAGACAGTCAGTGAGGGAGTGGAATATAAGAGGGACAGAAAGACAAACCTTAAAACGGTTCAATGTTATGATGTGTTCGGACTGATATGTTCTATAATTGGCTGAAACTGTTAAGATGTGAAACAAAAAGAAAAGGAAACTCCAGCTGCTGCTGCTGTACTTTATTTAATTGTTCTAAAAACAAGCTCTTTTAAGATTCACACATTTTCAAAAGCTATTTTATTTATTTTCTGTATTTTATTTTAAATGAAGCCTGAGTGGAACATTCAGTATTATACTGTATACATGTAGTTCAAGTGACAATAAATATTGTTGTTTTTGAATTGTACTTTGTTTGATGAGACAGTCAGTTGTTGATTACATGCAGACGTTGATACAACTATAGGTCACAGCTAATGTATATCACACTCATTCGTAACGCCAGTTAGACATTTTGATGTGCCAGACCTTTGCTTGAGGAAATTTCTCTAACTTACCTTGTTGAATTTTAGTTTAATACCTCTGATTTATAGGCTTGTCTAACTTCGAAAGAAACCCTTTTTTTACCTAGTAGTTGCCCCAATATCCATTCACCAATATTATATTCTTACTTGTTTAAACTTGTTCTTACTACCAACTGTATCTGTGGAGATTAGCTGATATATATATATATATATATATTTTTTTTTATGAACACAGAAGAAGGCAATTGTAGTCCAAATTGACGGCGAAGTCAGGCTGTAGACGTCGGCCTTGGACACATAACGGTGCCAACATTCTGTCTTCCACTGACTAACATTGAAGATATGAGAAGCAAAATGGCCTTTTATTTTCACCCAAAGAAGCATATATGCTCAATATGAGTTGCTCACAGACATCATTGTGCGTCATATCTTGGAACACAGTATGTAGGAATGTGGGAAAGCCATCCCAGAATGCTTCAGGAGAAATCATTCAAACAACAATGTTAAGGATATCCTCTCTGAAAGTGAAGACCGTGAAATGTCACTTTGCATTGTTCCGCGACTCAAGACACTCTTAACGGGACCCAGACCTATCAAGACTGGTCAATCTTGCAGACGTAAGTACTGTATATATTGTTTTTCCCGACTGGTGTTAAACATTCAAATGCCATATCTATGCATTTACAGCAGGTAGACTAAGGATACTTCAGAAGCCTATTTATTTTTCCGCTGTACCTCCTCCAACATGGTAGGCTGTTCCTCTTCCGGCAGGGCCATTTTCCTTCTGTGTATCACCCTCAAAACCCATCAACATATGGGTTAGAGACAGAATACACACCCAAAATCTAGGAGGTAGAAAGATAAGTCCAAAAGGCTGGAAACGACACTCTGGTAAAGGACGCAATACTCTGCAGCAGAAGGCGTAAATAAGAATTGGAGAAGATTGAAACACAAACAAGTGCGTTCTACTGTGCCTAGAAAGCTTCTAAAGAGTCAAGGTAGTGTGTTTGCAGTGCTGGATGTGCAAGTTCAAGCCACATAAAGCCTGCATAGTTGTAAATGCTTTTAAAACGTGCCTCAAATTTGTTCTGATTGAATTAATTTCCATTTTACTGTAAATAGTTGAAGAAGTGGCGTTCCAGTGGCCGGCAGAGTTGCTCCATCTTTCAATGACCATGTGGCTCACGTGTAAATTATATCAGAAAGCTTGGAGTAGGATTTGGTAGTTTTCCCATTACAGTCTTAATCTCATGTCATTCACCTGGCATGGATGCCTAGCAAAATCAGCTTTAACATGATAGACAGGAGACACAAATGTAGGAATGCAGAGAAATGGATGATGTGAGCCTCGAAGGATTATATTGTCACCTTCAAAGATGGATGTATAATCTTTATTAGTTGCTGTCACCCCCTTTCTTCTTCATATCTTTTTATAGAGACATACAGTATGTTTATATTATAACAGTTTTTTTCATTTTACAGTAAATGTTTATGTTATTCAATCTTATATTTAAATACATTATTATTCCTGCAAATTACATGTACCATTATGTTCAACTGAACTATTTTATTGCACATATTTACATTTGTTTAACTACTCTGTAGCCTTTATGCATATGACAAATAAAGCCTGTGAATCTGCAGCTGAGGCTATAAAGATCAGCTAGAATGCTGCATTGTGAGCGTAGCCTTGATTTTCTGTTTTCTCCTCTGCAGTAAAGCTTCAGCAGCTTCTACTCTGGGTCTGCCATCTCAATTATATCCAAGCTATAATGCAATCAGCCCAGCTGTAATGGGCAATATCGCCTTGCATAACTCACTCATAACTCATTTGCAGAATTAATTGCTGCATTAGACGCAGGGTGTCCCCGGTGGTGAGTGAGCCCCGCCGATAAGAGATTTCATTAAGTTCACTTGTTTACAACACATTCCATCAGCAGCAGTGCTGGTATTCAGGATGAAGAGAGAGGGAGCACGCCTTGTTACAACACAAGGTCCCAGTGTATCATGCAGCGAAAGCAAGACAAGCCCAGACCACTGTCATGTCCTGCAAGCCTGAGACAAAACCTGGTTCAAGATGGTTAGAGTCCAGATCTCAGCAAGGTTAATCCTGTTTGAGGCTGTGTGATTCTGGGTAGATAACATGGAGTTTCTTATAGCTAAATAGAAACCAACGTACTTGTATGCAGTTTGCCAGAACGGGTGTCAGGCCGCCTATCCAGGATTTAGGCCTTCCCATATTTTATACATGAAGGCCAATGTAAAGAAAATTCTTTACACGTGAAGTGAATCCCCCCGGTCCCCCCCACAGAGGTCCAGGTAGGTATGTTTTCCCCAAGAATCGCACTGCTGCTGTCCATCTTCAATTTGAGAAATCCAGGTATTTTAATCCTGTTCTGTTACAGTAATCTGAAACTGTTATTTGGGTGGGGGAAACCTCTAGGGACTAGAGATATTAAATCCTCAGCAAGTGTGTTTGTATAAGCTTAATACAAACATCCGCACATGGTTACTGAAGCTGGAATCTTCCAAAGTGTAGAACTTGCTCCTACAAACGGAAAACTTCCCCGTCTTGTTTACTTTGCTCTGGGGATAAGACGGTAAGAACAGTGGCGATGATCAAACACAGTGTCTGATGATTCTGGCTGCAAACAGATGACTTATTTCCCAGAGTGTTATATTATTTATCTCCTCCCTCCTCAAAGGTAATAACTGGAAGATCATGCATAATTCAGCATAAATCAGGACTTAGATTACTGTCATATGAAAGCTGTTTAATGTGTCTTCGAAATCATTTCCCTCATCGCCCCCCGGAGGACTCTGCAGCCAAGAGGAGTGAAAACCTGTAAATACGGTTGTTGTGGTGCCATTTCTAATTTAAATATGCAGCATTCATTTGGACATTTCTGGTCAAAATCAATTAAGAGCAGGTGTTTATGCAAATAAAACAAACTGCCTCACCGCAGGGATTCTTTTTCTCGATAAAAAAAAACTGCCTCACCCTGGTCTGTCTTTCATGAGAGAGCAGGGAGACTAGGGACACAAGCTTTTATGTCAGTGTGAAGTAAAGTTATCCCCATGCATGTTATTGTTGTGTAATGTTACTCTGATTAATCATTAAAGATGTATTTTGTGATGTATGTTACTCGTTCAGAACTCCACAGAGCAGGTGTTACATGAAACAAGGAGCACATTACTTTCCCTGTATCCCAGTCGTATTTAGAAAAGATAACTTACATGTGCTGACGCAGAAATAAACAATTACTAAAACACTATTAGGATAACGTCAGTGCAAGTGTAGGTTGTGAAAAGATCAGGAGTTAACACTCCATTATTAACAGTCCTTATAACCTTGAAAATATAACACTAGCATAACACTACGGTAATTGACAAGTGCAAACGTGCAGCAATGGCCCAAAACACTTTAATTTGAGAAATGCGCTGCAGCTTCAGAAACTATGCAAATATAAAAACACAAATGTGCCAAAACACATGCAAGTGAAGACAAATCTTTACCAACAACACAACACATGCGCAGCATTAAGAAATCATTTGCCGACATGACAAAACATGCACAGCGTTTACTTAAAAAGCTGCATTAAAAGTCACGTATAATACTTTCAACAAAATGTTATAGAATTTATACAAAACATGAGTTTCTTTTGCTCAAAATACGAAACAGATCATGAATTATAGCATGCCATAAACCCCTCGGTTTCAGCTCTTCTCCAAAAGTGCTGATTTCTGTGTCTGTAGCTTTTAAATGCTAATGAGCTGCTTCTGGCCACGCCACTTTGCGGACGCGTTTCTGGCTCTCCGCCCCCCACCTGAGCCCCTCCATGGTAATGGCAGTGTTGCCAACTTGGCAACTCCCCCATGATTTGAATAATGTCCTCCAACCAACACCACATACTGTACTCTTCACACAGTTTTTAATTATCCATAATCTTTACTTTTATTAACTTTTTTATTTGAATGTATTTTACGATGCCATTTAACAAAGTTCCAACAGGCCCTGCACTCTTGGACTGAAGGGTCAAATGGGAGGGCCGATACTTCTGCCCTCCCCAAAGAATAGTAAGTGAAATAAAAAATATATAGCCTGCGTCAAATACATGTGTAATAAAGTCTTTTGTGATTTGTGGTGAGCCCACATTTAGACCAATCGCTATTTAGAACAGATTACGCAAGCAAGTTGTTGTGCGTCACACTGCTCAGCAGCCTATTCTGGAGTAGTTTTTACTTTGCATTCTCTAGCCTCCCATTTCTGTGTCAAATGGAAAAATTGACAACATAAATTTGCTTAAATCTATTAGCTAAGGGTTTATTAACAACAAATCTTCATGAAAGGTCAGCAGCCAATCCTTGACCCATCAAGGCAACCACCACTCTCCTCTCCTCCAAGGCACAGCTCCTTGTCTATCATCACCACCAGCGTTGCCACACCCTGTAACACACCTGCCAGCATCCTCCTCCCCTTACTGTGAAACAAAAGTGCATCACAATGTCTCTTTTAGAGATCTCAGTCTCACTCACTTTAAGTGTTTCATTACTTCATTGATTAGAATTGATTCAGCCCCACTGAACGTGTACTCTCATTTTCTGTGTGCGCTTAATAATGGCTTAATCATAGACAAATTCCACCTCTGAGCTCCCCTTTTAACTGCTGCCTAACTCACAAATTATGATTAGTGGATGATCAGACTAACTGATTGATTAATGAATTTGAGTTCCGAACAAATTAGATATTGATTTAATTCTAACTCCTTATAATCTGTGCAATGTCTAGAATAGGCACCATCCCAACAACCCAGAATTCGGTAAGTGGATGGCTGGATCACCAATGACACAAACGCATCCAAGCAGTGACAGGATTTTATTTGTAATTTTGACACAGACTGACCATGCCCTCTTTACCAACAGGCCATTTTTAAAGGAGTCCTCACAAACACCAAGACAATGAAATAAAAAAATATTGAACAAAATTTGAGTGTGTTGGATTCTAAATCTTTAAGAAGGAAATAATCGGAAAGAATCCAAGAAGCTTCTCGGGAGGTTTAACATATGTGGTTAGTGAAACTACATAACAGAACACATAGTAACAGTTGATATGTTAACGTCAATGGGTGGGAGTTGGAGGCGGTGTGTTTAGTATGAAACGCCACGCGCCATTCTCCATATACTCACAAACACATAATATCCTATTAGTTACATGCTACAGTGAAGCTACAAACAATAACAACCGAAACTCCAAGGTGTCGCCCACCATCCGGTCCGTGGGCAACACTACAACAGTGACTGACCCTTAAAGTTCCAGTACAATATATTGATTTATTCTCACAAGTGCATCTTATAGTTGCTCAATGGAGCCTCACCATCATTCATCAGTTCAACCCATGGATCTATAAATAGCATTGGCGGTGTTAAGGCCCGGCTCATGGGCTGCAACAAAGATGGGAGACCAGACGAGTTAGGTCTAACAAAAAGCATATTTATTTAAATTATAACAAAAAAACTCAAAAGAAACTAAGCAAAACCTGTGTGAAATGTGCCAAAACAAAGATGCGGGCGGCCATGTCCAACAGAAGATTGCACCCGGCAGAATGGGATGGTGTTGGCCTTTAATTCCAGCCATTCAGGTGTGGCTCATCGGGGTGAGGAAAGGAATACCTGAAATGCAAATAAGAGCCAGCCAGCCGAACACAAACACAGAGACCCCTAGTGGAGTGGAGGGGGTCGTAAACCCGGTGACTCCCTGTTCATTCCAAGCCCCCAGGAAGTGCTCCGGACTCTGAGAAAATATTCGTAGTGGCCAAACAGCAGAACTACAACTTCCGTATCAGTCTGACGTCACCCGGCCCAGAAAGACTTTTTCCCATTGACTCAGGGGCGCAGATAGCGTGTACGTCGTGGGGGTTCTGACGTACACAGATTCGAACGACCTTCAATCCGTCCCCCTCACTTTTATTTGGAAAAAAAAATCAGCTTTCTGTCTTTGCATAAGGCGAACCTCTCAGACAATCAAAAGACTAATTTACTGCTTTGCAACAACTCACATAAAACAGTCAGATCAAAGACGGATCTTCGTTTTCAGAGATTCTAAAAGTTATCTTTCTGGCGTTGTCTCACGCCTGGTTTCCATGGTTACCCAGAACGAGTATGACAGGCATCAGTGAGACACCTCCTAATTCAGGACCCCATGCAGGATGAGGCCAGCCAAACCTAAGAAGCAGAAAACTATTGCATCGTTTTTTTTAAAAGCATCAACTGTAAGTAAACTGTGCATTACGGTATCATATCACCTTGCATTTTTTTGGTTGTCTGTTCGGAGTAATGTCGCCGTTTAAGAAAAACTGTATGGAGTAGGCCTAGAGACAGACAGTGAGAACGTAGAGGAAGAGAAGTGCCAATTTCACAAGGGGAGGGAATCAACCTTTATGCATTTATTTATTTATTTATTATCAGTTTAATCGGCCATTGCAACTTTCTGGAGTTGTTGGGGGTCTTTGGAAATGTGTACTTGAATCTGTGATGGTGTATCTAATGGTGTAGGCTTAGCCTAAGTTGTTACAGGTTGAATCATGAGAAAAACGAACTTTAGAGCTAGACAAATGCCACTGTAGTGGCGCTAACGTGATCATTTTAAACTATAAACAGTAATTTTAATTACTAACACTCAGTCAGATATCATGACAGATATTAACTGAAATGGACATGGTAATATTCAATCATTTAGACTGACGCAATGTGTTCAATTTAAGGTGAATCAGTGTTGGCGTTTAGCAGATCCCCATTGAACCTCCATTGAACTTGAATGACTGAGCCTGTTAGCTTGCTATCTTACCAGACACAGTACATTATTTTTTGTCCAGAATCGAACTTTGTAGGCATTACTAACCATTATAGACAAAAGTGCACTACACAAAATTACATATATTTTATTATTTTGAAGCTTATGAAAATAAAATGCTTGTAGGCTACTATGATGCTGGTTGACACACTCATTTATACAGACAGGAAGTTTGCCTCCCATAGCAACACATTATGTTGGCATACTTATAGAATCTTACAATCTCTTGTAGAGATATGCCGTCTGGGACCGGTAGCCTCTGTGGTAGCTTGTATGTCCACGTTAAGTTACTGTTAATGGTGCTAATGCCTTAAAGCAGTTATAATGTTTATAGTATATTAAAATGTTATCATGGTCCTGGCCTGCAGGTAGTTCCTGAAGATGGCAGTGAGAGAGGTGAAACTGAAAGTGATCCACCACTGGAGGGTAGCAGCAGTAGTAGTGCATTAGGCCTACAGCTGGAAGAGGCAGAAGGAAGAGAGGGAGAAGAGGGAGGGACAGAAGAAGGAGAGAGAGGAGGAGGGTCAGAAGAAGGATGGACAGGAGACGAGATGGCAAGGCCAGAGGCAGATGTAGGAAAGGGAGAGGAGGTTGACATGATTAGTACATATACGAAACCAAATCAACCTGACCCTAAATTTGTGAAAAAACAAGTGATGAAGGACCGTACTCTGTCATTCCAGAAAGCATGGTATGAAAAGCATCCCTGGCTGCATGTCAATCCTGGCATCGATGGTGTTCTGTGTTTTCAGTGCTCTAAATATTACAGAAGTGCAAAACCAGCTCAAGCCAAGAGCATAGACCCAGCTTTTGTAAACTCCGGCTTTAGAAACTGGAGAAAAGCCCTGGAAAGATTCTCCATCCACGAAAAATCAGCTGGTCACAAAGTGGCTGTCACAACAGCTGCATATGAAAGTAAACCTATAACCACACAATTGAGCAGTGCAGTCAGTGCGCAACAGGCAGAAAGCAGAGAAAGCCTGTTAAAAATAATAGGGGGTGTTATGCACCTGGCAAGGCAGGGGATGGCCTTTAGGGGGCATGAACATCATGAAGGCAACTTTAACCAGCTCCTGAAATACAAAGCTGAGGGGGATCCAGCTTTTACAAGATGGTTGTCTGGAAAGAGGGGAGTGCACACATCTTGGGATTGCCAAAATGAGATGTTAGATTTGATGAGTACATCAATCATCAGGGAAATTGCACATGAGATACAGTCCCTCCCAGTTTTACAGTATGCCATCATAATGGATGGGACAAGGGATATCTCAGGCGTGGAGCAGGAGGCCCTGTGTCTACGTTATGTTGACAAAGATTTGATGGTGCATGAAGAGTTCATTGGGTTGTATGAGACAACTTCAACAACAGGCGAAAATCTTGCCAAAATCATTTTGGATGTGCTGTTGAGATTAAATCTGCCAATATCGAGCCTTAGAGGTCAGGCATACGATGGTGCTTCAAATATGTCTGGCAAATATGCAGGCGCCCAAGCAGTCATCCAAAGAAGCCAGCCATTAGCACCATATATCCATTGTGGTGCACACTGTGTAAATTTAGTCACACAGCAAGCTTGCACAACCTCCCCTTTCATCAGAAATGCCCTTGACTGGATCCATGACCTTGGCACATTTTGTGGTCAGTCTGGCAAACTGAAAGACAAATTCAAAGCCATTGCCGCATCTGAAGGAGAAGGGCCAGTGCAGTCTATCAGGCCTTTATGTCCCACAAGGTGGACAGTACGCACACCTGCTATCCGTGCTGTTCTCGGGCAATATGGCACAGTGCTGCAATCACTCGATCAGATGTCTGCAAGCAATTCGGAATCTGCAAGTCGGGCAGAGGGCCTACATGTTAGGCTGCAACAAGGCAATGTTGTACTGGGGCTCATGCTGGCCTTAGATGTGATTAGGGAACTGGAATTGCTGAATACATCTCTCCAGAAAAGAACCCAGACAGTGGAGGGCATGGTCTCTGCAGTCTCTGTTGTCCAAGAGAGTTTAAGATCCAAAAGAAAGTCAGACCACTTTGAGGCAGTCTTTAAGGAAGCAGAGGACATGGTTGAGAAGCTGTCTCTAGAGCCCATTGCTCTACCTCGCACACAAAGGCCCCCTAAGAGGTATTCTGGGCCAGCACCTGCACACAGGCCTGCATCTGCTGTGGAGTTCCACAGAGTGGAGTTCTACCGAGTCCTGGACAAAGTAGACACACAACTTACCGACAGGTTTATGCAGCCTGGAATAGATGCACTTAAGGAATTGGAGGCCTTGCTGCTGACCCCCACTGCAAGCAATGTAGAGAGAGATGCCCAGAGAAATGCAGAGAAATACCCTGAGCTCCAGTGGGAAGATTTGAAAATCCAATTAGCTATGTTTAAGAACAAGTACAATTACAAAACCACTGCAGATGCTGCACAGCTCCTAAAAGCAATGCCTGTTGAAGTTCGTGCCCTTTTTGCGCAAGTTGAGACAGTGGTCCGATTGTTAATGGTTGTGCCTGCATCGTCTGCTGAGGCAGAGAGGAGTTTCAGTGGCTTGCGCAGGCTTAAAACATGGTTGCGGTCTACCACCACCCAAAAAAGGGTGAATGGAATGGCAGTGTGCCATATCCACCAAGAGAGGCTGGACAAACTTAATAGCAAAGACATTGCCCAACAGTATATTCAGGGCAAGGATCGGAGGAAAGAGATTTTTGGATCTTTCACTTAATCTGTTTTTGCATTTGAGGCCACTTATTGAAAACTCATGTAGAGTACTTTTTTACAAACTTATTTTTGTATATATGTAGGCTTTGCTGTTTGTGTTTGTAAGGCACAGTAAGAAGTGTTTTAATTACATTTTTGTTTTTTACAGCCTGCTCTTTTGGTGTGAATCAGTGTGCTTAAAGTCAGTTAATGTTTAAATAAAACAGTTTTTGCATACTGCATGTGGCATGCTTGGTGAGTGATTGGAAGCAGTACCAATATGCTTTATTTCTTGCAATGATGGGCAAATAAGTTTGATGGGTTATGTCATGGCTGAGTAATAGCGCCGCCCTGAGGGCATCAGAGTATATTCTTCGCACAACACAGGGTTGGGGGGAGGGGGGGCGTTGCTGACAGCTTTGTCCCCCACAGTTTCAAAAACCTATCTGCGCCCCTGCATTGACTTACATTGGGAAAGAGACGTCTGGAAATCAGTGGATAATTTTTTTAACCAAATAAACTACCCAGTATGAACCCTTTTATAGCCCTTATTAAAAACAGTATGTCCTTAAAGTTGTAAAATGCGCTAAAAGCTGAATCCAGATTTATTTTCTCTCTCCATTCATTCTACTGAGCCCAGAGCGGGAGATCGGGGGCGGGGCTTGAGGGGAAACTCAACTGCACATGCACTATCTATGCTCTCGACAGCCAGGCATGATGGGTAATTTGTGACGTTTTGCGCTCGAGAATCTCAGGCCATTTTGTCTTCATGCGCTAATGAGCAGCTCTCACAGGAATGAACGAGGCCCTGCCTCCAAAGCTGTATGTAGTTCATGTTAAACATCCATGGTTTCTTCCTATGGGAGAAGAAAATACTAAAGCATGCATCTTTGCTTTTATCCTAAAGCCCGCCTTTAACTGCCATACATATTATTTATGTCATTTTTGGTACGTTTGTTTACATATATTATTTATATGATTTATTTTCATCAATATGATTTGTTGTATTAACACTACGTAGGAATTATGTTTACATCCCATGTTGTGTGGGGACCAGTGGCGGTGCGTCAATAGTGGGCGCTTGGGCGCCGCCCACCCTGACTTTTTGAGTTAAAAAACGTTATATATACAACATAATTGAAATAAGAAATGTACCGTGTTTATGGGTTAAATGTGTATGGGAGACCACTGTCAAGAACCGCTAAAATGTGTCCGGACATAATATATTGCCATTCGCCTTTTCTGAGAATAGGCAGGTCGGCTACCGTCCGTGGGCGCCGATAACATGGGAGTCTATAGGAGAGCTTATACTTTTCTCAGTCATTTTAGCAAGGATAGCTTTTCATTGGGGGATGAAACTTAGATCTGTGGGCGCAAAGATTTGCGCCCACAGCCAATGGCATTGTTTCTTAGTTCAATGTGACATTCTTAGATACACGATTGGACTATTTCGGCGAATCAGTCATCGTTATCATTCCCTAACCACAAGCGTAAAGAGCAGCACCGTAGCTAGCTGAAACTTAGATTGAGTGAATATGGCGACATCGATGGCTGAGAACTCCGTGCAAGCTCTACTTAAAACACCGTTTCATCGACTATCAGATGTCGAAAAGAAGAAATTGAAAGACTTGGGACCCGAGCGTCCGGATTTAAACATTCAACAGACGACCACTGATCGCGGGAGAACCTACACTCGGACTTTCTCCTCAAACTTGTATGCTAAGCGGAATTGGTTAGCTGGTTGTACAGTGAGCAATGCCTTTTTTTGTTTCCCTTGTCTGTTATTTCAAAGTCCTGGGACTGAAACACTTTGGACTACAACCGGGATGAAGGATCTAAAGCACTTCACACAAAAATGTAAGAAGCACGAATGTGGCCGCAGCCACCTAACCAACTGTCTTAAGCTAAACCTCTAAAAAAGTGCTATTTAAACCGTGCCGCCCAACTGCGCCCCCCCCAAAAAAAATGTTCACCAGCCGCCACTGGTGGGGACACCTTTAGATGTCATTCAGAGTTGGGGGTGCTGAGTGACGTCACCCGGTGACGATGATGTCACACCAAACGCAGCGCAACGGAGCAAAAAATGAGCTAGATTCAATATTATGCTACAACTTACAATAGGCTACTTAAATATGCTCTATCTTATAATGACACGTCGTCTCATCATAACATTACAATAGTTTTGTGTATATCAGATGGCCAGCGTGTAGCATAGCCTACTGTATACATTTACTGAGACACACACAGACTTTATTCCTAATAAGTGCATTTATTGAGCGACTTAACTGATTACTGTTTTACCAACAGGCAAATCCAGGTCTGCTGTTATACGTGACATACTCTCTCGTCTCTCTCTCACTCACTCACACTCACACACACACAACAGCAGCTGCAGCTGCAGCATGAACAGCCATCCTCCTCTTGCGCTCATTCACAGAACTAAAAAGTAAAACAAGACATAAGCAATTAGCCAACTATATTTCCTAAAATAGCCTGATAACAAATGAGACGGGAAACTAAAAACACAACGAATCGAGCAGCACAACCACATTACCAGCTAAGCAATTTGTAACCAAGACCAAACCTGGCCTAAGGGAACGTAATAAAAAGCATTGCCTACCTGATGGTAGAACTCCAAAGGTTGTCTTGCGCTCTGGGGTGGTGCTGATGAATTCCGTCCGTCAGGGCCAGGTGCGTTAGTCTCCTCTGACTGACTGTGCTACAAAGCCAAGTCTTTAGGCGGCAGAGTGTCGAGAACGACCTCTCTGATGAAGCCACAGAAACGGGCAGAGAAAGACAGAGATGGAGGAGAGCTTCCACATCTTTGAAAAGCGTTCTTGTTTGGACATGTAGGTTAGACATGTACATCGCAAGGTCGTTAAGACTTGAAAAGTTCTCCTGTTGCATTAGCCCCCCCAGCATCCGTAGTTGCATATGGAGACCAGGCACATCTATATTTTCTGGCAACTTGAGAGAGCAAAGGTCTGCCTCTGTGCCAACTGAGCCTTTTGTGGCAGCAAGCAATGTGGCCTCCCTAAGTGCTGCGGTTGCCATGCCACTCTGATCAAACCGGCGTTCTAGTTCACAGTTCATGAGGTCAAGCGCTTCGAAAAAATCTCTTTTCCAAGACGCCACTCCTTTTGCTGGAACAATATCCTCAGCCTCTGTTGTGCTGCGAAATCTGGACGGTGTCTTGCTAACCCGGCTGTTGGGATCAGGCATCCTGAGGTTGTGTACAGCTGTTGATGCGCTGGTTTTTCTCAGCATTTCCTCCACAGCATTATCGGTGCGTAAGGCCTGTACGCGCTCTCTCAGGGTCCGTATACATTCTAGCACTCCAGCGACGGTTGAGTACTCAGCTTGAAGCACTTTGGCCACAGCTCCGCAAGGAGTAAAGAGTGACTCGGAACAAAGAAGGCCGAACATCGTTTTGCCTTTTTGCGCTTGTTTCAGAAGCCCAGAGATCTTTGACCTCGCTTCACAGCGAATGCTGCGGTCTTGATGGAGCGTTTGGAGTGTCTGGAGAACTGCGCTAAAAGAACGTATTACCCTGGATATGGCATTGGCTCTGACACACCATCTTGTTGGACACAACCCAAGAAGGTTGCACCTCACTTTGTCGCCGAAAAAAGACTCAAAAATGGTCTTCCGCTTGGTGGATTCTCTGATGACAGTAGATATGCTTTGTACAAACTGGAGTGTGTCAGCTATGAGCGGCACCTCTCGCGCGGCCTCTTGCAGCATCAGGTCAAGGGAGTGATTGCAACAGTGTACGAACAAGGATCCTGGACATACCCCTCCGAGTCTCACCTGGACCCAGACATGTTGTTGGCCCCATCAAAACAGTATCCCTGCAACTTCTCCAGAGGTATGTTTAAACACAAAAACACATCTTTTATGCACAGGAATAGAGTTTCCGATGTAGTGTCAGATGCGTTGTAGAATCCCAAAAACTGGCACTTCTGGGCGAAATGTTGGTCTGTGTAGAGCAAATGATTCGAAAATTGTTCACGTGATGTTATATCTGTTCCGTCTGCAATTAAGCCATAGTATGGGGAGCTGTAGGTCTCTGCTACCATCTTGCGCTGAACAGCATGAGCTAATCGTTCCAGAATTTCATTTTGGATGTTGTCTCCCATCCAGTTGTCCCGTCTGAGTAGCCACTCGCATGCAGCAGGTTGGGAATACGTTCTCTCAAGCATCAGCTGCCAAAACACACCACCACGATGGTCCTGTGTAGCCCCTCGCGTGCTAGGAACCTCAGAGATCTGAAGGCCAGCTCCAAAACGGTCTGCGCTGTCATCTGGTCTTTAGTGATAGCATTTGAAAGTATTGCACTGATTGGTGTTCTCTTTAATGCTGCTAGTTTGTGTACGGCTTTGAGATGAAAGTGTGATTTCTCATGTTCGCTACATTTCTCACTTGCCTTTCGCCAATTGCAAAATCCTACTCTGACAAAACTCCCAACACTCATCCTGTCCATTGACAAGGCGCGTCTTGACGGCAGAGCAGCATAGGAAGCACAGAGCTGTGTCCTTTTCTGTATCGTAGTGGAGCCATGACCACCGTGTAAACCACCCGGACTTGAACGACCGAGAGAATTTTTCATTGCCAAAGCGTCTGGCTGGGAATGTAAAGTTTGTTGGCTGAAAAGGCTCCTCACCAAAACAATATGCATCAGGTACATACCCACTTGTTCCTAAAGCATCCTCAGAGTCAGGGGAGGTGGTAACGTTAGCATTATCTGCACTCACTATTGCTCGCTACAGTCAGCATTAGCTGTTGTTCATCTTGTTCAATTTACTACGTCAGTGTTGCAGTGTTGCAATAGTCCTTCACCAGGGGGTGCTGCAGCACCCTCAGCACCCCTACTTCCAGCGTCCCTGGTTGGAGCGCAATTAAGATGAATAAATCCATCAGTAACAAAGAACTATGGTGTCTTGTATTACCTGGAGGGAGTGATACCGCCTCCATTCAACATGACAAGCATCGACCTCACTCCCCGCGACTCAAATTCATATATTGATGAAAACACAGTCGGTGGCGATCTGATGCGGCATTGATGCTTTCGTAATTCAGATGAGAGCATGGTCAAATCTAACCGAGGTAGGAAAAATGATTGACCCGCCGTGGCAGGTCTCGTCACTCTCAACGGAAATTAGAGCTAAAAAAAACTCTTAATTTGGCTTTTTAAAAATAAGGAACAATAAGTCCTTACAACAGCAGAAATATTAGATGTGTGACATGTATAGCAACTTGCTTCTGATTTGTTCAGATACAGTGTGTTCATGAATGTTAAGTATCTGTGAGTGTGCATGTGTGCACCATTAACGATATGAAGTTTTCCCTAGAACGTAATTAATTAGCAGTGGATATTGTAATAATGTCAACCTCTAAGTGGTTTATTCCATGCATTATAATCAGCTTTATTATACTATCCCTATTCCCAATTCAATTTTACTTCTCGCTTCCCCCATCAGCAGCTCAGGGTCCCACACAACGGCAGGATAAACGATTGTGCCTTGTGCGCTGCAACTTCCTCATCAGGCGATAAGATTTCACTGATTAAAGAGATTACTTCTGCCTGACAAGTCAATAAATCAGCTTTATGGTTTGTGTTGAGACTGCAGTGCAGCACACAGATCGTCTGAGTGATGGTGTTTGGTTGTTGCTGTTTTTGCTGCAAACTTTGTGAGGCAGCGAACCACAGCCGTGTGATGATTACAGTGCTTACTCTCTCCGTCTGATTACCTCTACCTACACATACCATCTTCTTTCTGTCACCTTTATCTTCCTAGGTGTGCTTTTACTCTTTGCTATGTGTGTGTGGGTCCTAGATGTGTGTCTGCTGGGAGACTGGGTCATACATTAATCACAGGTTTGGCAGTTTAATCCTCAACATTTGCCCCATTGTCTTGGAAAACACACTGCCCCACACATTTCTGATGGTGGGCAATGTGGAAAATGTCACGGAAACTTGCTGGAATCAGTGTGTGAATGGATGAGGGAACTATATTACATTATGCATGTTAACAATATGATTACAGTTAATATTTTCCTTATTACTTGACATAAATGTATAGTACATAAAACATACAAATAATTTCAAGCTTTGTTTGCTGTTCAAGCCTCACATTCTAAGTGTCTGACAGCTCACCTTCCCCATGGCAAAAGGCTGATCTGATGGACAACATCTGTCTATATAGGTTAGCTCTGCTAATTGGACTGTGCCGTTCACATAAACCCCGAGGGGGTGTTTGAGGAGGCTACCAGCCTACTCTAACCAGCTCTTTCATCAATTTCCCTTGCAATCTACAATGGACTGACCCAGAGTTGTATAAATCCCTGCAGTGTGGAGAAGAGAAGGAGTGCTCCTGGGAAGAGGAGCCCTCACACATCAGCCAGTTGGTTGAAGTTTGCCATTAATTAAGATTTATATTATGTCTGTGTATGTTGTAAAGTATTTAATTTTGATTTGCATCCTAACCGATTTAATGCAATCCTTAAACTTGTATATATATTTTGGGTAAAATAAAATTTGCATACCCTGGTCCCTCACAGCGTGTCTGGGAAGGAGAGCCCAAATAGAAGTACTGAAGCCAAGTCTCCGTTTAACACCCTACAATGTTCACAACCTCAAAAGGTATGATGCATACCTTCCTGCACTGCATATCTTACACTCACAAAAATGTACAATTGCATAAAAACATGCTTTTGCATGCATGCAGCTATTATATGTTAATCAATGGGTGGTTAAAGAAAACAAAACTAAGAGAACCAAGAGGGAGAAGTTTGTGGGTAACTCCATTTCACAAAAAACTCAAGACCTATTAAAAAAATATAGGTCTAAGGGAACAACTTCAATCTGGACTAAGATGTTTGCTGCCTCTGTACTAAATCCTTTAGAAGGTTCTTCTGATGACTGTTGTTACAACCAACAAAGACAACATGTCCCAGAATTATTTCACAAACTTTATCCGGCGTTTCCCTCATCTTATCTGTGGTCGCTTTGACAAGATTTGACCCGAGACAAAAATTCCAGCACTAGAGTACAGTGACTCTGTGCTGTCCCGATGAAAATGTGTGTATGAAAGATTCATGATTTGATTCTCTTTGACCTTTTATAACCAAAGCATCACAAAGGGAAATATACCATGATACCTATTGAGCTAGTGCTGCTGCTAAAGCCCAGCCAGCATAAGAATAAGAGACCAGTGCTGCAGTAGACTGGCCCGGTAGAGACCAGTTCCCTGCCTGGATCTCATAGATTATATGAACTCCAGACAATCCTCAATGCAGGAGCATAAGGCTATAGTAAGTAGCTGATGATGACATGTTTCCGTCTTTCTGAATGTGTCCAACATGGACAACATCCTTATTGAGACCAGCTCTTATGTCCCTCGTGTGAAGATCATTGACTTTGGCTGTGGCATATTTCTTTCAAAAGAACCATACCTGACTGAACAAGGAAGCGCTCATTCTCATATTGTTTTTGAAACATCCAGGCATATTAACTGCCTCTGTCCCAGTGTCCCTCACCAATTATTTTGTCTCTGCTTGGCCATGTGTTTTGTAGCAGCCTGTGCATAAACCACCTAAGTGGTTCCTGTGTGGGAGTTACAGGGCCAAACCAACTACTGAGGCAGCTCTTTGTAGTGGGAGAGACCCGTACAAAATGAACACAGAAGAAAGTAACAAGGTTATTTTCTCCGAGCCCTACAAATTTCACATGCATAGCTACCACTCTCTCCCCTGCTGCTTCAGATTCTGCACAGGAGTTTTTCTAGAAAAATATAGTGTGAGGGCGCTAACGTCACTTTCGGTCAAAATTACGGCCTCGCCCACTTTCCGGCAAAAAATAATGCATTAGAGCTACGCAGAAGATAATATTTTCTTCATGTCTTAAAGCTGCTGAGTCATATATTGTACCTCAAACAACAAATACAACAACTTTCCCGTTTCATTGAGGTAGCTAAACTCACATCAACCTCATTAGCAGTAGTAGGAACATTGCAAGTCTATCTTCGCCAGGCATGGCATACCGTCTGAGGTCATGAAAGATAATGGACCCCAATTTTACGGCTGAATGCTTCACCAAGTTCGCAACACAGTGGGGGATCACACACACAACGTCCAGCCCCAGATACGCTCAGAACAATGGAGAGGCAGAACGTACGGTGAGGACGTAATATATGCATCTGTCCATACCTCCTCATTCAACAGTGTAAAGTATTTAAATACTCTCAATGTATTCCACATATGTATATATTTCACATCCTCAAATCTTTATTGTTGTTATAGTAAATATTCTTCTCTCTTTTTGCACCATTTTATCTATCTTATTCGCACCATGTATGTTGAGTTGTTGGAGGAGCATGGGATATAAGATTTTCATTGCCAACATATACGTTGTATATGCTGTGCATATGACCAATAAAACCTTGAAACCTTGAAACCCCAGGTGGTTAGGCTTGGGAGGTTGTAAAGAAGGCACTTCAATAAAGTCATGCTTCAAGAGTACACGCTGGAAACCTCTCTCCGTACTTATTTCTAAGTTAGAACTACTTAACTCTACACCTAGGATTATTACCTTAAATAGCTAACATCAGCCATAAATAAACTTCTTTCATTCTCTTGTTTTCTTTTTTAGGGACAGCTTAGCAAGAATGAATCCAAAGTTTCCTGCTCAAATTATTATTCAAAAATATATTCCATTGTGTTTAATGATGGAGTGGAATTGAACAATTAGAGCTGACATTAAATGGGATTAACCGGTGTTGGTAAACAAACGGCCGAACGTTGAGCACTGGTGGTCATATTTTATTTAACTTTTTTATTGTTTTCCCCCAAGGAATCAATAAAGGGTGAAATCCTTCAAAGACTTCAAGATTGACTGACAAATGTCTTGGATAGGACACCTGTTGATCTCGAAGGGTCACAGTTGTGCCGTCAGGAATTTGTTATTTTAAGTGCACTGGGTGACATAGTTGATGTCGGGAATAATATACAGTTTGCACTTGCAGACCTGAATAACCTTATCCAGCAAGAGAGAGATAATCAACAGACATTTGTGACCCTTGAGTTTCAAAAATGTGGTGCACGTGGGCGTCCATGATTGAATGTGTCAGTAGAGGCTCGGACACATCTGATTGAACTGGGACTGCCATCGAGTTGTATCACCAGACTCCTGGGTGTGTCTAGAGCAACACTATTTAGACGGATGACCGAAAATGGCATTTCTATTTCTGTTTCATATAGTGGCTGCACTGATGATGAATTGGATTCATTGATCACCACAATAAAAAGTACAATGCCAGATGCTGGCTGCAGTGTAGTCCGAGGTGCTCTACTTGCAAGGGGACACAGAGTGCAATGGGAACGGGTTTATGCATCCATGCATCGTGTGGACAGTGTTGGTGTGCTCTCCAGGATGACCCAGATGGGATGTGTGGTGAGGAGAACATATACAGTTCCTTACCCCATGTACATGGTGCACATTGACACCAACCACTAGCTCATCAGGTTTGTCTGCATGCTGTGTGTATGTAAACTGTTCATTTTAATGTCTAGTTGTATCGTGTGTATGTAATCATATCATTGTCTATCATTGACTTCACAAAGCATCAACAGATTTTGTTATGCTGCTACAGTTGCTATGAATTGTGTTTTGGGGTTAATTCTTATCTTGTCCTTTAAAAAAAAAACAGGTACAACTTTGTTATCTTTGGGGGAATAGATGGCTATTCCAGGCAGATAAGACTCTATATTGTCAAGATCCAACAACTGCAAAACGTTGCTGAGCATCATGTGATGGTTTAGTTTCTGTACCAACAGGTGGTGATCTTGAGATACACAATCTAATCTATAGTTAATTACATATCGCCTCTTACAAAACAGACGATTTGGACTTTTAAAGTCACCTTATATTTTAATTAATTCAGCTCAGACAGTATGCATTTACGTGCTTACTTAATTTCAAAATAAATACTTTGAAGAACTCATGAAATAAATAGAACACCTATACTAGTAACCGCACAATATACAGCATGTCAAGAAGCTTGCCTGAGCTATCATGATATTCTGTTATACATTGAATAATTCTGTTGTGCGTTGTTCTCTTAATGTTGCACATTGTCATTTGACAGATGCTGAAAGATAAAGTGATTCATCAAGGTACGAATATGTTGTTTTATTTGTAGATTATGTACTTGAAGATAGCAGACAACAACCGGGCTGACACGCACTTGTGTTTCTTCAATGAAGCTGTGACGAGCACGGGTTCCCTCTAAGGTATTCACATTATTTCATATTTAATTATTAATGTAATTGCGGACCTTTCCATCAAATTTAGATGCTCCCGACCAATGGCTGAATCAGTGACGACCCCTTTTACTTATTATTGATGGGACTCATTCATTGCAAATATTGTTACCTTCAAATACATAGATTTCAACTATGCATAATTATTTGATTTATTTTCCAGAGTGAGTGGAGATCATGGTGGAGAAAATGTGGGAGTGGCACAACTAATGTTCTCCGTTCGTGGAACTGAAAGTAACAGCTTCATTGCAGGGAAAAGCGTACACAATGACAGTGAGCTAAACGTAATTTGGGAAGTTTATGAGCATTTTCTTCTTTTTAATATTCCCTTTAACAAACATTGAGTCAATTACTAGGAATGGGAAACTTTAAAATGTTCATAGTGAACAGTTTGGATTTTCTGTGTATGTTGTAAAGTATTTAATTGATTAACAAAAATAATGTTTTCTTCTAACACAGAATTGAACGGCTGTGGCGAGATGTGGTCATGAGTGTTACAGGTGTCTTTTACCACACCCTGCACTCTCTTGAGGAACAAAACCTGCTCGACATCAGTAACGTGCTCCACCTCTTCTGCTGCCACTACGTTTTCCTGCCACACATCCAAGCCAACCTGGATGTGTTCAGTGAGGCCTGGGCCAACCATCCCATTAGGACAGAGCAAAATCTGACAACCAATCAGTTGTGGCACGTGGGCCAGGACCTGAATCCTTTTGCAGATCCAGAGCCTGAGGTAAATTATGAATTTTCAAAACCATCACTATCTCTTGTTTATTATTAATCAATAAAAACCCAAACAGTATAATCAGATATATGATTCATAATATCATTCCCCTTCTTGGATTCAAAAATCCTCTGCTCGGTGCAAGCAAGAAAACGTTTCTATAATATCACACTATTACCTTAACATTATTCCACAATAACTCCATTCCGCATTACAGATTCCGTACCCTCTTTATTTCAACTCATCACAGATTTTGTAATTAGAAGCAGTAATGGCACAGTGCTTGCTTTAATATTTGTACACGCACTTTGTCTTTTTTAGGGTTCACTCATACCAGAGATTCAATGGGAAGACAGTGGATACACAAATGAGCATCATACCGGGGTCAATGTCCCTACGCTGGACATTCCTCTCTCTGACCTTGAAATGATGCAACTGCAAGACAACATTGATCCATTGGAAGAATCTGAATGTTTTGGAGTGGACCTCTATCTCAATACTGTCCAATACATTCAGAACTTAATTGAGCACCGATAGTTGTTACACATTTAACAACTATAGTATAATTTGTGTCATATGATTTCAGTTATTTGGCATTGATGGAAAGTTCATCATTTTATATTTACATAGCTTATGCTTGATTAAGTGAATCTCAATTGCATGATTTGAAATTTATCTTTTGACTTATAATTGGAAGAGAAATTAATGGAAGTGTTTTTAGAGATGCAATTTCAGTCAGGATCAAAAACTGTTTCAGAGCATCAGAATAAAATTCATTTTACACTCTGTAAAATAACTATTCAGAGTGAACTGCTTTACTGTTCAAGGGAGTGGGCATTGTTAAAGTGTAACAACGATAATGGACAAACAGCCTTTTTCCAAATGTCCTTTATTTATAACCATAGTAACCAAAGTGTACAAATTGTAACCCTGTATCTCACTGAGTGTATTGAATAGAGAGGCCAACCCCT
This sequence comes from Eleginops maclovinus, assembly GCF_036324505.1. NCBI lineage: Eukaryota > Metazoa > Chordata > Actinopteri > Perciformes > Eleginopidae > Eleginops > Eleginops maclovinus. The sequence goes on along the minus strand of NC_086357.1, from coordinate 6,077,389 downwards.
CTCCAGAAAAATACAAAACAAACAGAGTCAGGAACTGTAGCTAAACAAGCCCAAATCCTGAACTGATGGAACTGAGGGCCATCATCAAGTCCTGGGGGAACTTTTCGTAGGTTTGGTAGTGGCTTGGGAGCTTCAATTTTAGGAAGCAGGTGAGAGCCACTGGGTATGTTGAGGTAACAACCTCAACTACAAGGTTTGTAGTGAGCAGTTCCCACCCGACCCAGAACTGCATGAGGTCACGCAGCACCTTCGGAGACGCTATGGGAGAGCATTTTGTATGTATGAGATACCTCAAATTGCATTATATCAAAACTTTAAATTTGAGCAGTAAAACTTGCAGAAATATCACATAACGGTTAACTCAAGCATAGATTTATATCTATACACCGATGTGTGTGCATATTATTTTTCATCAGAACTGCCATCTCTTCACCTGCACTACAGCTTTAGCAATCATTGCACTTAAGTAACTAGTTTAAAATAGAGATGTAATAAAAAAGTGTTACCTTACTCTATGAATTGCCTCAAAAATCCAGTGACAAGAATAACTTTCTCTATTGGAACAGCGTTGTCTTCGTCGTCACTTTTGGGCTGTGGCCAGTAGATGTTCTGGATCACAGTCTATAGGGGATCAAACACAAACGTGTTCTTTGCTAAGATTGAAGCTCATGTTATATGCTACAGAATTATCTTAAAATTGTACAGCATTGATTTAAGATCTATACACCAGTTTCAGAGCCCCTAACAAATGAAATGACATGATAGTGTTTGCAAACAAATCCCTTGAATAACATAAACCCAATAAAGAAAATGATACTTACCTGTGAGTTCAGCTCATCGTTTTTCTCTCTTGGAAATAATATGGGGTGGACATCTGGCCTATTTGAAACAAGCGGCCAGATTCCCCTTTCTTTAAGGCCTTTGCGAATCTGTTAGATAGGCTGCCTGAAGTACCTGCAAACAAGTAAAAGGAACAATCAAACTGAGGCACTAATGTGAACACACCACAGGAGCAGATACAGGACACAAAGCAAACTTACTAATTACCTAAACATTGTATTGTTTAAATAAAATTGGTACAATATAAAATGATTACTGCATGGGAAAGAAGTTCCTGGAACAGCCAGTCATGATTGGTGGAGGTTGGAACAGGGAGATACGTGGACAGGCAAAGATCAGTCACCATGGTGGTTTCTTGAGCAGTAAGTTCTGTATTCTTGAGCTGAACAGGAAAAAAGGGGAAATCACTTAAATGCATGCAAAATTGTGTACAGCAGTCTACAAAAGTGGACAAAAAGCCTAAATCTGGAAAAATCAAAATGGGACACAAAAAAACGTTGGACATCATTTCTAGCTAAACAGCCCCGCCTTGACACAAGAATGGAATCTTTTTCATGACGCCCAAGATGACAAGTGTATGTAGCATGCGTATGACTGGTCACTTTTTAACTAGGACACTCACAAAACCAATTGTTTTACGGTGGTCAAGATCAGGACAGTCAAGCAGGGTAAGAGCTGATGCTGCAGTATCTGTGCTCCCACCAGTCAACAGAGTCACTACAGGCACACTTAGTCCTGAGAAACCAAAACCACATGCAGGAAGGAATGGCCTATCATTCGACCTGCCATCTCAAACAGGTTGCTTTCCCGAAGCACAGCAGCTGCGGAGGGAACCCGATATTCCATTTCCCCTTTAAAAAGGCTTGTAAGAGCTGCACAGCATTAAGAAAATATTTGGAATAGTTTAGACACCATGTATTGTGATACCATCATTTTTAGGTCAAGCTATATTGAGTGTTGGTTCAACTGTGAATATGCATGTTGTAATCTTTGGTGGTTTATTAAGATTTAGCTGCAGGGTTATTTCAATTGAAAGATAAAGGGGGACACCCCACCTAAATTTAAACTGAAGCCGGACTTCAGTTTCTGCATGGCCATTGACAAAACGTGCCTGTTGACACCTTGGCCGACTGCTGCATCCCCTTGAAAATAAAGACGACCTCATTTAGAAAAGTTCAACCAACAAGATGATCTTCAACATACACTTACTAAGAGACAACATGAATATTGTGCTACCATCCTTCAAGCTTTCAATACAACAAATGTAAATAGTTCTTTCTTCCCTGGTCTAAGGGACATGAACTTAATCCTCAACTTGCAAGTAAAAACAAACAAAAAAGCCAAAATTCGACCCAGATGACTACCTGTAATGAAACATAAGAAGTTACACTATTAATTAATACCTCACAGCCTGCACTTGAATGGAGCTGCCCAGTCGTGGACATTCAGAGTTACGTTCCAGCAGTTCCTCTCTGAACAACTGACATGTTTTTCGGGGGTCCACTTGCTGAAAATGTAATTTGCAGGAAAAAAAAATTGGTTGGAACAATAAAGTTCATAATACGTCAGCTTCAATTCTAAAATAGTACTTCATGTATTGTCTCATTCAGTAAGCCCTGTATTTTAAAGCAATATATTAAAAGGTAGTAACTTGAAATCAATTATCCTTTCTATATTACTGGATCAAACATGTAACAACATTAATTTTGGTGATCATTGCTATGTAAGTGTTTGTGAGTAGTCACTGTTTCAAACTACACCACATCAGTAATTGTTCTGACTAAATAACCTGTTGAAATTGTTGAACTGAAGTTCCTGGCATTTCCTCTGTCCTTGTCATACTGGCTGCTTCGCTATGATGAGCAGGGTCCATTCTTGGAAAAGACAAAACAAAAAGCATACTCAGAGGAATGGAAAATAGAGACAAGTGATGAGTGCCCATTATTTTTTACATGTTTCTTCTTGCATATAGACTGCATCAAACAAAGTAAATTAAATCAGATCCCTAATGAGTATTTCGGCTCTGTTATGATTTCTACATCTACATTTCTGAAAAGGCATCACACGCTCTGATGCAGCTGCTATAGCTGTTACATTACAGCATTTGAAAAACACAAAAAAGGAACAAGCACATTCACCAAACAATATCATCATTAGGTATGACACTTTTTATGTTTTTCACCTCACTCAAAACATATCTCTATTCCATCTTTTGCTTCCATAAGTCAACACTTCTTACCCTTCACCACATGTGCTTGCATGAGATGAGAGGACATCAATTGGGTAAGATTCAAGACATATAGAGAAACCTGTAAAAAACATAAACAAATGTCAATACCTTTAAAACATATCACATTATTATAAGAAAAGTTTCATGTTTAATAATTCTCTCTGAGATAAGTGATACAAGAAAACTATGAGGAAAAATGAGTTCAGACAGTTTGCAAAGTAAATTTGGTGAAATGTGTTATACGCTACCTATATGCAAACCTGCAATCATTCTGTCATTATTTACTGAAAAAAATAAGGCTTTTATACTAAATTGCAAAGTACGTTTAACCAGTGTTGTAGTACTCGAGTCCGGGACTTGGACTCCGACTCGTGAGCTAAATTTAGAGACTCGTGACTTGACTTGAACTTGAGCACTAATGACTTGACCTTGGACTTGGACTCGTGCATTCAGACTCGCGATGACTCGAAAGGACTCGACTTTGTCATTAAAACCCTGAGGTCGACAAACGCGCCGGCGCATTTTCGCAACGTTTTCGATATGTTTCTATTAATATTTATGCCATAATACGGCATGGAAATGTTGCCGGAATCGGTAGACTCTCTTCTTTTCCGATGCATTCTCCCGTGAGATCCTACGTGATTCACAGCTGGAGCTAGAGGGCCAATAATAGAGCTTGACGCATACATCTTTCTGAATGATGTGTGTGTCAAGCTCTCTTATTCGCCCTTTCAATGCATATGAAAGCTCACAGCGCCCGCCATTAGGACTCGCCTATGCGCTGCGGCTTCACAGTTATGTTTTTTTTTAAGTTTAACAACATAGGGTTTCCCACACATAGACTTTACGTGGGCGGGCCGCCCAGGTATATTAACGGGCGCCCAAGTGTATTTCGCGACCCATTTATTATTATTCTTTTTTTTTTAATCCGTCCGCGAGCACGACGCCATCCGCGATTGATTAACTAGTGGACAATGATCTCCTTGCTCTACACCTGCTGTACCTGTTCGCTCTGCTATCGTGTCCCGTCCCCCCCCTGGACTTGATCAATAGGGACTCGACTCGGACTTGACTTGGATGAGTAGTGGACTCGACTTGGACTTGACTTGGAATTTTTTTTAATGACTTGGACTTGACTCGGACTTGAACACTTGAGACTTGAACCTGGACTTGGACTCGAGGCATAGTGACTTGACTACAACACTGCCTTTAACAGGACAAGACAGCATCAACTACCTCCGACAATTCTCCCATCTCTGTGTTAGGGGGATTTGGCTGTTCAATAACTTCATCAAGAGAAGTCCGAGATTTACTCTCCTAAAAAACAAAAAAGCTACAGGGAATTGGTTCTATAGACTTTGAAACAGTCATTTGAGCAAACTAAAATATAACATATTTATTTGAGAAATTAGAGAAATGTTTTAATACAATCAATTGCTTACAGTCAATATGCCATTACATTCCTCCACATGTAGATCGAGGCAACAGCTGCAAAGGCATTTGACTGCCACATGTTATGCAGTTTGCCTGTGGCCTCTTTGCAAACTCTGCAGAGTCATAGGGTAGTTGAGTTGCTGCTGAGTTGAAGTACATCCAGCCTCCTTTTAAAGTTTTCAGTTTGGGAAATTCTTCCTCAACCGAAGCTATAGTCTTTAAAACAAAGTGAAATAACATACAATATTCAGCAAGTGATTCACATTTTGAATCATTGAGAAATCTTCAATACTGTTTATATGATTACTGTGCAATAAGTTGTCCGGTAGATTTAGCTTCCTCTTTCCAAGGCCAGCATGGGCAAGTGGTAGCTCTTCCGAGCCCTTTGGTGTAAACTGACTGGGTCCCGAAAACACATATGAAAGTCTGTCCGTTTGACAATTTAAGGAGCCGGGGTGGAAAATAGCCTTTTGCCTCTTGGCTGATCAGTACTGAACATACTTGGGAATTGCCTGATGTGGGAATGACAAAAGGATCTGTGAGACTAGACATTATATTGAATGTATATTAAGATTGTTATATTGTGAAAATCCTTGGCTTGCGTTGATTGTTTTGTTACATCGTTTGAAAAATGTGCATGAATAAATACCAAATCATAGTTAATATTCAGTCGATACAAAAACAATCTAGACACTTAGCTTTATCTTACCAAAATATTTGTTTTGAAAACATTAATATATCGTGTTTGTGGTTGCTTAACGTTTTAAAGCAGCAATGGGGATATACTTTAGAGGATACATAATATGGAAAAATGTTGTAAAACATTAACTCAACATTACATTTGAGTAATGCGAGGGCTGAGATCAAATATCAGGTCAGACTATACAACCAGCACGGCCCCTAATACTTTTTTATGCATGCTTCTATGTGTAATTAATCTGTCTTTGGCTCTGTAACAAGTAATAAAGGTATTCTGATTCTGATGTTTACACATCTACGGGAGTAGCACAGTTTGATCTTGAACTGCCAAATGTAAAAAAAAAAAAAGTTTATTAAATCACCTTCTCATCGCCTGCCTCACCCTAACATCATTATGGGATTGGACGCTGTTTACTGCCCTGACTGGAAAGCTGACCCGTGCACTCTCTGCTATACTCCGGTAGAGTTGGAGTGGCAGACAGCTCCCTGGCTATCAATTGCACTAAAAGGCCGTGCTGCTACCTCGAACAGAGGCGGTACACCCTGTCAAACAGTCAATTCATTTTCTCTCTCATTAACTTCACTGCAATATTGTACTTGGTAGCAGAATAACCTACTAAGAATGGGGATCGTTAGACCAACCAACTCGTTATATCGTTAGACAGACAACGCTAGCTAATGTTAGCTTATTGAGCTACAACACAGTTAAGCTAATCAAAACAATTCTATATAATTCTCGAATTAACTGACACAACGTCACAACTAAGCAAAAACAATCCTTCATCATTTAAGAATATTTCTCAATTTAAATATAAGTTACACTTGTAGCGTTAGTTGGAGCGGGAGTGCGACCAGGCAGAGGACCTCAGACCTATCGAGAGGGTTCTGCCTGCAGGCCTCCACACTGAGTACAGCAAGTAATGAACACGTTTTTTTTTAACCACCGCTCCCATGGGCCTGTCAGCTCAGGACAGCGCAAATTGCTACATGAAGTGCTACATCACGAGCGCAAGAAATCATACCCTCGTGGGGGCGTGCTCAAGTGATTGGCTTAGAATGGAGGAGACATCTGATCGGCTATACATGGAACTAATTAGAAGTACGAATCGGGCCAAAAAACCCACACACGAATGCACAGCGATCCATGCACAGAGAGTGGTTTGTGTTTGCAGGTTAAGCGGTTTGAAACGGAAAACAAATAGCCTGTGTGGATAAAAAATAACAGATGTAAAACATTTTTCTGTATTTGGATTTTATTAACATATATGTGAAACGGAACACATTTGTGTGTGCATTGAAAATACAAGTGTGAATGCTTTTGCAGGTCATGAAATACAAGTGGGAATCCTTCTGTGTGCATTTTTGTATTATGAGGCTGATCTGACCCCATAGCCTACTGATGGCCACAAACAGCCTGCAGGTGGTGAGCGGTTTCCTCTTCTTGCAGCAGTGACCATCAGGTCTGCTTGGTGGCTTGATTCGGACATGGCAGTTGTCAATTGCTTTGGTTCTGGCCAGCCCTGCAAACAGAGACATGGCCTCCGGGTTTTTTGCATTCCTGGGGAAGTATATGACATGGAGTAGTGACCGTGTGGACAATATGATGAATATTTGGAACCATCCCAAGAACTGTGGAGACAATCTGTACCATGCCCAACTTGCCGGCTAAAAGAGAAACACGGGGTCTCCATGATCACACCCATGTCTCGGACCCTGGCTAAGGAGGACCAGCAGCACAGTCAGGGACTCCCTGCTCAGCTGAAATCTGGGCGTGTGTCCTGGTTGTTAATAAACTTGTGCAGAATTATTTTTAAAAATGTAAATACTAATTTCAGGGTCTATTGATAGAAATTACACTTTCCAAGTCCAGTTGGTAGCTTGGCCACAACAGCGGCAAGGAGCAGGAACAGCTGGTGAAATAACCAGAAATCCTTCCGGATGCCAAATAGGCTGCAGCCGTTGGGTCGGTCAGACTATCACATTAACCAGTTAACTAAAAACCTGCCAGTACAGATTATTGTGAAAAGGAATTTTCAGATGTTTTAGTAATTAACATTTTATTATAAAACTAAGAATGTGGCACCTACTCCTGCATGCAGACCTGGCAAAAAAGATTATTGATTTGAACAAGTTCAAATAATTGTTGTAATGGTAGTCTCAACCTGCTTTCATCTGAATCATATTACCTTTTAATGGTATATGGCACCTTGGACATATACAGCCCCCGAAAAAATTAAGAGACCACTCCAGATTTTTCTTTAAATGTTATCTCTACATGTACGGCAGCCATCCCAGTGTCTGTTGAAATCCAACACAGAGAAAAACTGTCAGTAGTTTAAAGAATACAATAAAACAAAATAACTGACATAATTATAAATAATAAAACAAGAGAAAATTATAATGCTGAAATGGTCTCTTAATTTTTCCGCGGCTGTAGATGATAGTAGTTATTGTACAGTATACAGCAGTTGATATTATTATTATTATTATTATTATTATTATTATTATTATTATTATTATTATTATTATTTTGTTTCCCTCTACATTGTGTGTTTTCTGTATTTAGATTGCTTTGTTTCACTTGTAAGGCAACAAAAACCTTCCTCTCCTAATGCTTAGTTGTTCTAAGGTACAATATGTATTTATACCAGTAGGTGGCAGTAGCGTCGAGTCCTGATTGAGCAAAAGGCAAATGTCATCTAGGCCAACCCTTTACTGTGTGTTTACAGTGCAGATTGAAATAATAATATGACAACTGGATTACATTTGTAATCATTCAGTGTGTGTGTTTGTGTGTGTGTGTCAGCTACAATGAGTACAGCTTACCTGACTTCCATTTACTGCATAATTTGGTTTATTGTGTTTATTTAATCCTACTCTGTTTCATTTTGCACTATTTATTTATTTATTTTCTTAGTTTATCTTATGTCCCATATATCTTGTTGCATTGTTGGAGGAGCTCAGGACCTAATATTTTCATTGTCATAACTACACTGTAGCTACTGTGCATTTGATAATAAAAACTCTTGAACCTGTAGAAACTGGAAATATACGCCATTGTTAGAGAGTTATACAGAATTAGTATGTAGGTAACTCACCTCTGCATGTCAAGCAGTAAAGGTCTACATTTGATTTTATTTTCTATACATCTTTCTCTCTGCTATGTTTAACTATAACGAGAGCTGGGAAGTAACAAAGTACATTTATTCAAATACTGTAATTAGGTACAATGTTGTACCTGTACTTGAGTATTTCCATGAGTATTTCCATTTTTCAAGAATGTTAGCCATATTGATGGACACTGGAATGTTAATTGACATGGAAACTGTATTATTTTGCTATGAGCACTGTAGTATTTTGTGTATTTCATAATTTGTGATGTTCTGATATATGTGTCAATCTGCAATAGCAACTATAATATTTTAGTAGGTCAAGTTACGGTTACAATGAGTAAGGCTCATACAGGCATATAGGGCAGCTTAAGGTCCTTTTAGGTGAAGACGTAGGAGGGGCACAGGCGTCACTCATTAGACCTAACAAACAGTGTGCAGCTGCATTGCAGTGATGCGCTTGTGTTTCTGTATTTCCACAGGTGAGCAAAAGCAGTAAAAAGATGCATTAAGGTAGTGGCAGAGATATAACACGAATGTGTAAGAGTAACAGACTACCGGTACTGTACATATGGGATTTATATCCGAGTCTACAAGTAAATGAGTAAAAAGAGTGTGTCGTGTGAAACAGTGCTTCACCTGGTCGCTAATATGCGAATCAGTAGTGTAACCTCTTGTAGCTTGCTAGTGTAGGAAATGTTCTTTTATTCGAAGCCCAGGAGTCGATTTAAAAGAAACTAAGTGAAGCTCCTCTTATAAGTTTTAAAAGGAGAATTTAATAAAAGGATGCAGCAGTAGGTTTTACAAAAGTTTCACAGCTGTGGCTCAATAACTCAGAACACACTTGAACAGGCCCAAAACATGAATAGGGTTCATGAGGTGATTACTGTCCGAGGGTCCGAGCAAAATGAGGTCGATTCCTTAGTTGCGTTGCTCTTTGCCCAGAGGTCTCCTCTTCCTATTGGTCGCCTCAAGTCGTAACAGTACTTCCGGTCAGTTTAGTGAATACGTGGCATAGGGTCATCTCCCTCCTTAGGGTATTACAGCGTCAATAAGGAGAATTAGTCATTGTGTGTTTAATGTATAACACCACAAGTAATTCCCATATTCACTCTTTATCCAGATTCTGTCCGATAAAGAAACCAACGCTCAAACCCGCAGTTTTCTTCCGTCCGGCATCAAGCGTCATCAGTGTTGTATACATCCAGTTATAATAATAAACAATTATTATTTCTAACAATTGATTATAAATTGCGTATTTGTGCCTGAATAATGTCAGACTGAATGTGTGTTTTGCTGGTTGTTAATGCAAACGGACATGAGATATTTTATGTTTTATTCAAGTTTAAGAGTGCGGGTGAATGTTGATAATGTTCGTCAATCGTTAGACCTAGCAAACAGTATGCAGCTGCATTGCAGTGATGTGTTTGTGTTTCTGTATTTCCACAGAACGAACAGAAGTAAAGAACCATTTTAAACTCATGCACGCCTGGAAGTCCCTTTTGTGTCAAAGTGTGCAACATATGCTTCTCGGTACTTATACTCCACTACAGTTATTTAATACCATTAACAACTTTGCAGATTAGAATCAATGATGTCAAAAATATTCAACACTTAACTAATAATAATAATAACTTAAACTTATATAGCGCCTTTCATGGTACCCAAGGTCACTTTACAAATAGGGAGGAGAACGGCCTCCGAACGTTACACGGACCTTACTGCCCCCAGTGCCGCGGTCAACAAACAGCTGGTAAGGTCCCATGTTAAAAGTCCCCTATTATGCAAAATGCACTTTTTGCTGTCTTTTATACATTAATATGTGTCTGGTGTGAAAGGAGACTCACAAAGTGTCAGAAAATACAACCCTCTCTCTTTTCGTCCATACCCACATCTCTAAAAACAGGGGTACAAACAAGATGATCCAGTTTTTCTGCAGATATGACGTCATATCAGAAATGTGGGCTGGCTATACCTTGAACTCCTGGCAACGTCCCACCCACGTGACACGTCCCAACCTATCGTCAGCAATATACAGTCGGGAGCTGCATCCCCTCATGCAGCTCTGTGTCTCTGTGCTGGATGTCCACAGGAGGGACTTAGAGTTGTTGTACATATAATACATATAATGTCTCTGTTCTAGAGGTAAACACTGAGAAGTGTTTCAGAGATAATGCTGCATGTGGTTTGCAGGGGCGTAGCCAGGACATTATTTCTGGGGGGGCCAGCTCTGGCCAGTCTTTTATTTGGGGTGGCACTTGATTGTCAAAAACTACTATTTTAAAACTCACGCACTGCATCACTCAGAGCAGCAGTTTTTCTAACAGCTCATCTAGCCATAAACAATGGATTGAACCTTCTTATGGACACTAATGATGTCTTACTGTTACTGATAATCCCATGTTATTGGAATGGGTGCTTAGATAATGTGCGAGTGCGATGTGTCATGATTATGTGAGGGGGTTCAGGACTTTAACATGAGAAGGGGAAGCTTTTAGTGCAAATGACAGAAAGACACGATATGAATTGTCATTTTAGGCGATCATTTATTAAAGTAAACTGTAGCCTTTTAAGTGCAATATTCATTTTATTTGCGATAATAAACATATGTATATATAAAGAGTAAAAAATAAACGTCACACACACACATGTCCCATAAAACATAAAGAAAAACAAATATCAACAATGTGTAAAATGTACATTGAATTGTGTGTGTGTGTGTGTGTGTGTGTGTGTGTGTGTGTGTGTGTGTGTGTGTGTGTGTGTGTGTGTGTGTGTGTGTGTGTGTGTGTGTGTGTGAGAACATGTACATTGAACTGTTTCACTACAAACAGTGTGTGTGTGTGTGTGTGTGTGTGTGTGTGTGTGTGTGTGTGTGTGTGTGTGTGTGTGTGTGTGTGTGTGTGTGTGTGTGTGTGAGTGAGTGAGTGAGTGAGTGAGTGAGTGAGTGAGTGAGTGAGTGAGTGAGTGAGTGAGTGAGTGAGTGAGTGAGTGAGTGTAGGTAGATCCATGTAAATAATTTGACAATTGTCTTTTTTGTAATTCTTGAGAACATATCTGAGAGTGTCTGTCTGGGAAGCTGACCAGATAAGTCTAAATAGAACAGACATGTACTAACATTGCAATACCCATGTCACATAATACACTTTAGGAAAAACAAAAGAATGTTGGGGCTGTTAATGATGCAGAATTGGCAGGTATAACAGACAGATGCTGGTTACTTAGCTGTTAGTTTACAGCAGCTGTATTCTTCGGTTGTGATGATTTCTAGCAAATCGATCAACAAACTCATCTAAATTTAAAGACGCTGCCCTCCTGTGTTCTATGCTCAACACCCCTAGATCACTCAGCCTATCCTCTCCCATTGTAGTTCTCAGGTGTGTTTTGACAAGCTTCAAGCAGGAAAAACTGCGTTCACAAGCAGCTGTGCTGACAGGTATTGCCAATGCAATTTTACAAAGCCTGGAGAAAACATCAAAGACATCCTGGTATGGTTCAATAAAAGCTGCCAGCTCTACAATTGTAGGTGGTCTCTGCATCCCTTGCTTTATCTTACGATCTAAAACTCTTTTAATTTGGTAGAGCTCATGCTCAAGGTCCACAAGGTCACACCCATACAATTTGGCAAATGCAAAAAGGCTATCTTTGTCACAGAAGCTTCTGCTACTTGGATTTAAAGCTTGTATTCCACGCATTATGTCACAATTCTGATTGGAGAATCTGTTCCTGAGCTCAATGAGCATCCGGTCCAATACCAGATTAAAGATTCCTGTCCTGTAATAATCTTTGCCATCGCCTGTTTCTTGTCTGCCCACAGTAGACAGAACATGGTATCCCTGTAGCTTTGAACTTAGTGTTCTCTTACGTTTTGGAGCAGTGTCTACAGAGACATCACATTGCTTTGCAAGCTCCAAAACAGTGTCCCACAAATCACCAAACACCTGCTGCTCACTCCTGTAAGATTCAAAAGTACTAATAAGTGCCTCCACAAGATCCACTGCTTTGGCCAAATCAAGAGAGGAAGACTGGAGCATGTCTGACAGTAATTTTGCATCTCCCAGAAGTTTCTTAAATATGGCAAGAAACACAATGAACTGGAAATCAATCTGAGGCAAAAGGCCTCTGGCACCTACTGACCTCTCGCCACTGTTCTCATCACCCAGTTCCTCAAGAACTTTCACAACTGCTGGCAACCTATCCCACAAATTACGGCAAGCATAATATCTGGAGGCCCACCGTGTGTCACTCAACATTTGCAACTCTCTGGGTGCACCTGCATACATCTCCTGTTGCACCTGTAACCATTTGGGATGCACTGCCGATCCAGACATGTAGACGTACAGCTGTTTTAATAAGGAAAAGAAGCAATCAGCCTCTGGGATCCCTCTCACAGTGTCCACCAGCACCAGATTAAGGCAATGCGCATTACAGTGAACGTAGAAAGCCAGCTTCGCTACTTCCTTAATTCGGGCCTGCACACCACTGTGCTTGCCACTCATGACTGCAGCCCCGTCATAAGACTGCCCAACAAGGTTAGTCTTATATTCTAGACCATATTTGGACAAGAGGTGAATTATTTTTATTGTCAAGCTCTCCGCATCTAGCTTCTCTGCTACCTCGAATTCCAGAAAACTTTCAAGGATTTCACCATTGTAATAGTATCTCAAAACAAAAGACATTTGTTCCATTTTTTTTTTGTCTTTAGTCTCATCCACAAGTATGCTAAAAGCACCACTTTCCTTGACTTCTTTGATTATTGATGTGCGCACCATCTCTGCTAAGCATGACAAAATCTCATTTTGTATGTCAGGACTTGTATATTTAGCATTCCTGGGACCATCCATCTTTTTCAAAATCTTGTCGTCATGGTTTGCTATGATATTCAACATACCCAAAAAGTTCCCTTTCCTGCTTGAGGCCTCAGATTCACGATGCCCTCGCAGAGCAATGTTCTCGGTTGCACAATGAAGAACCACTTCAGCAAGAGTTTTGATGTACCCCCTGTTCTCTTCAACAGTTTTGTTGTACTCTTTATTTAATTGCCCCATTAGAGATCCCTGATTTTTTTCTGCAATTTGGTATTCTTTCCATGCTAGCATGGCATTCTTGTGATGCTCAGATCTACTATGTGCAGCATACCCTCCGTCTGTATAGGTAGCTTTCTTCCAGTTTTTGAAACCGGAACCTGAATTAAACGTAGACTCATGGCCAGGTAAGCTGAAATGCCTGCAGGCAAAGCAAAAGGTGGAGTCTTCACATATTGAGTACTCCAACCAGGGGTGAACTTCATACCACTCACCCTTGAAGCTCCTGCTTCTGTCTCCCTGGAGTGTCTTGGGGAAATTAACTTTAGGTTGAGCTGGAGCTTCACCCCTGGACTTGGAAATGTCTGTAAAACACCAAAGAATCCCATTAATATCAGCTTTTAACATAAATGCTATCCACTTCCAATTACATGTTGTTCTTTAGTTGTTTTTTAAGACTAAACATGCAATCATTAACATTTTACAGATTTAATAAATACATGTTTATTATATGGCCAGCCTTTAAATTATTGTTGTTTGCCATAACCCGACCGAACATGTCCCATTATTCAGCTACTGATAACCACTCACCTGGAGGGCAGACTTTGTAATTAAATTCTCTTCTCCTAGTATCAGTCTCCTCCTCCTGCTCTGTCTCTGTCAACTTGTCTGCTGAATATTCACTGCCACTTGCTTCCCTTTCTGTACTTGTCATGCTTTCGCAACTAGCTCCTTCTGTTTCCCTTTCTCTGTCTGCAACATTCTCTGTCGTGCTAGCTTGCTGGTCTCTGGTGCTGGCAAAAAAAGCGCTGATTTTTCTGTCTCCCCCTGAGGCACTTATCCTTTTCATTGTGTCCTTTTTAAAGAAAAGTTTTACACAACATTAACTTTAGATTGCTTTTATTCCATTTCAAGTGTAAACTAGCGACAGTGCGTTATCTATGACTTAGTGACACCTGGGAATGGACTTAAGCTAACTAGCTAGCGATAGCTCGCTAGCCATAGATCATTTTACAAGTTTGCAAAAATAACAACAGCAGCCTTACTCAACTCACTCTGCCACAAATCCTTAATGTCGAGACATCATTACACATTTAATTGAGTGTGAAGATAACTAAATGATCTTATCATTTCAATGATCCTTTCAAGTATCACCAACTTACTCACCTGTTAGTTACAGTGGTATATCCAGCGCGTTCGTCTCCAGTGCTAGTCTCTCCACTGAAGCGCTGTCAGAATGCAGGCACGTTGGAGGGGGCGTGGCCCAACATGTTGCGAATATGGGGCTTGTAGCAGAAGTGACGAATGACAATATAAAACGACTTGATAAAAAAAAAATACTAATGCATTTATTTCAGCTTTATACCATTTCTGTTCATGAGGGTTTGTTGTATTTTTTTTTTTTTTTTCGTGCCGTGAGGTTGGGGGGGCCGGCAGGGTGGCCATACTCTGACCAATGGTGGCCGTGGCCCCCCCTGGCCACCACGTGGCCACGCCCCTGGTGGTTTGGAACATAATGTGGCGTTTAATCACGGCAGCGTTTAGCTGAGTTTCTCCTTTAGAAACTTCTCTCTTGAGAGAGAGAGCTGCTCGCCAAAGGGGCGTGGCCAGCAACAGCTCATTTGCATGAAAGGGAAAGTCACAGAATCAGCACTCTCGAGGGTGGAACAGAGGGAAAGCCACATGCTAAAATGCATGACCTGTTTGGTATTTTGAGCAAAACACGTCAGAGACATGTTTTTAAAATATATTTGAGACCTATAATATATGCCATAAAAGAACATAATACCTTTAAGATTATAACATACCAGTCTTATTTTGACCAGCTCTTAAGTTTCAACAGTTTGTTTGGATTTTACCTACTCTTGCCATCTCACTCACAGGCAGGAAAACCGACAGACAATACACATCGAATTAAAAAACATTTGAAAGCTATAGAATACAGGTACAATAAAAATATCTTAAAACTCAGAATACATTAAAATACAAACTGCTACAACTGTAAAATAAAATAGTCTATTACAGCAACACATTTTGAAAATGTAATTAATAACTTCCTGTTAAATTTTAACTAATTGGTTATTTGATTTACGCAAAATAACATCATCATGGGCCTAACTCGTTTTTGAAACTATTGGTGAAAACCTGAAAACAACAAAAGCCTAATGGGAGTGTCATGACTCTCTCTTTTAACAGCCAAGCAAGAAGCTTTACGTCTTTCTGCCTCATGCAGCTCCCAGGCGGTAATTATCCACCCAAATCTCTTGAGGTGCATGTGCTAACTTGCTGTAGGCAGTAACAGAGGCATACAGATCACAAACGTTCCATTTTCTCACAAAAGACTTAGTCTGACACCGAACCATGACTCACCTGTGCAGACACGCCTGCATTTAACACCGCACCCTGCCCCTGTGTGAACCTCTGCAAAACAATACATACACACACTCTCACAAACAAACCTAACCAAACACACATCTCTCCTCTTCCTCCCTCCTTTAATGTTTTTAATACAATGGTAAAACAAATATATATTTGAAAGATTTTGTGTTGATTAGGATAAAACATAATTATCCATTTGTAATATGTATAGATTCATACTGCATTCAGATTTCAAATGTGTCAAAGTAAGGAAGATGTGACCTGATGTACAAGTTTTAGAGCTGAAATTGCAACAGAGAGCAATTGTCATTAACACTGCTAGATGATTATGGTTCATATGCTGATTCATCATGTAAACATCCTTGTTCTTTAACTAGCACCAAAAAGCCTCACTGAATCATATCCAAGAAAGAATACATAAAAAGGAGAATCACCAAAAACTTGAATTAAGTGGTCATCGCGTGTGTGGCTTTGGGATCCACTGTAAAGGAGGATTGAAACACTGGTAATGAAGTCTAACTGAATCACTCTCGGTAAACTTTACCACTTCCGGTTCCCTCGTCTTGAAGTCAATGATGTCTTTTAATGTGGTTTTGGTGAGCAATCTAAAATAAATTCTGTAGTTTAATCAAGCCAAAGTGTTTTTCCTGTTTTGATCTCCTGACGTAAAATATGTCAGTAAATACAATACACCACTCTTGAATTTCCAAACCTTCTATGTGCCTAAAAAAACAGGGGTTGCTAACAAGTGACTAATGGTCTACAAAACAGCGGTGGTGATGCGCAGCCATGCGACAGTAATGTGGTTCCTTTATAACCCTGCTTTTAACTTCTGGCATCACGTTAATGTGGAAATTATCCTGTTGAACATGTTAAGAATCATAAATGTGTGTATATTAATCCATACAAATCATATATATTCATCTTTAGGTCATTGAAACTTCTGATTTCAATCTTTTGAATGATTCATTCCGACGTCAAGTTCAGCAGAAATCTGATTTCAGATACATTTGCTCAGTTATCGCTCATTTGAGACTTGATTCTCAATATAACACACCGGTATTGCCAATGTATGACATATTAAAATCTGTTTGTTGATTTTAGATGATAGATGGATAATATAAATTGTAAAATTAACTAGTAAGTAAAGACTAAACTTAATGTTGTGATTAAAAAAGTACAATATTGGACAATTTTGGAATAGTAGAAAGAAGCTGAAAATGGAAATACGACAATCTACTACTTAATCCGCAACTATTTATTGAAACCTTAAAAGACCACACCCTGTTCTCAAGCTGTCTCCACCCAACTTTCAACACAAATACAAAAATAGGAGAGGCATGAGGTGACAAATCATGGTTGACAGGAATCAGATATTAATTGAAAAAACGGTTAATGATGTAAAATAACGTTTTAGGTATTGATGTATACAAACCAACGCTCTCGGCGGCAAATGTAGCAAAATTGTTCCCTTAACCACAGTATTGTTTGTGTTTATTTGTGTCATTTGTGTGAATCTAAAATTTCACTTGAACTGTAGTTGAATGTATTTTGGCTCCAGTACTTGTTACAGATGAACTACAAGCAGATAATAAATGAGCCCATTTAAAAATATGTCCACCCTGTCAAGGACACATTTAAAGTAGAAAGGTTTTTTTTGTTAAAATGAATTCACTGCAACATAAATGCTTCCCTTTATAATATACAATAGTTGAACTGTCTTTTCTAAATAAAAACAAACAACAAATATATCTTAACCTTTCAATTTTATCACAAAAAAAGGAGTTACATTTTTTTTCGAACATAGTGTGTTTAATTTAATAAAACTTAAAGAACACAAGGTGGATAAAGATTTTGAAGGTCTCCTATTATACTATATTTAAACAATATATTACAGGGGAATGTCTGTACAAAACATGTCTGTGAAGTGTTTTGCTCAAAATTCCAGACAGATCCCATTGCAGCATGCCTCCTCCCCCTCTATTTCAGCCCTGTTCCTGAAGTGCTGATTATGTGACTGTTGCTTTGAATTTGATTGATGATTTAATTACTTCAGGTAAAATAGATGTTTCTAAAATTCCAACATAACATTTAAATAGATTGCAATAAAAGGTTGGATGGTTTTGATGAAAACTGAAGAATAGGTCTTGTCCAGAGGTCACAAACGCGCACTGTTTGCTAGAGGTCATAGTGCTAATAGTGCTACCTAGCATGCATAAACACATTTTGTCTGGCACACTAGTCAATATAATCATATTTTCTTTCTTTGTTTAGCTTGTCAATAGGATTATTTTCCGTAAAGATCCAAACAATACCAGATACAAAAACGTTGTAGCTCTCAAGTGTTTTAAATTCCACCATTTAATCATCAGTGACTTCCGTATGCTTAAGTTGCGTAACACCCACGTACACACCACTGTATTCAAGTCTTGAGGGTGTGTTTGTGTGAGGGAGCACTACTCTTTCATAAGCCTCCTCTTAGCCTCCATCAGTTCACTGTCTGTCTGGGACACTTAAAGCTTGGTTCGATTAGCACTGGGACTTTCTCTAGTCATGACCGGGGTATCCTCGCCCGTCTTGTTGTTGCTACTTTTGACAGTGAGTACAGAAGGAGTTTTCTATGTCTGTTGTTATGTTTTCTATTGTTACAAACTGAATTGTTCATCAAAAAATGTGAAGTGTGTTGCTAATGTTGCCTGATGTCAAAAAGATTCAAACCAAAGGATACTACGCTGATGAAAGAATCACTTGTTTATTCATTCTTATCATAGAGTTCTTGTTTACCTGCTGCCATGGCACTGTCAAACAGGAATTTGGACGAAGAAATGTTCTTTTTGCTTACTTGTTCTTACTTGTTTACAATAAACAAATAAGACCAAGTGTAAAGGGACTTTTTGCTCTTAAAGGGTTAGGGTAAGCTCCATTTGCCCATCTGCAGTGGCTCCCTTTAGCTTTGATAACTCTCTAAATATCGGCTATTGTCATTTATTTTCGGTTGTACAGTGGACTGTCTCTCTAAAGTAACACCTATTATAGTTTGAGGTGATACTATGGCACTAAAATAACAAAAAAATGTTTCAGTATCTCGAAAAATAGGCTGCGTCACATCTTACTAAATCGACCCGCCGTGCATTTTTCTGCGGGTGGTTTATCTCGAGTTAGGAACACACATAAGAACATTATACATCACACACATTCAAGTTGACACAAAGGCCGATTTAAAAAGATGGGTCTTCAGTTGTTTATTAAAAAGTTCTACAGAGACTGCAGACTGAGTGTCTACAGGGAGAAAGTTCCATAGAGTTGGAGCCACGACTTCAAAGGCAGTCGCCTTTTAGTTTTTTTAATGCGTATGTGGGACAACCAATAATCCCTGTTTGGAAGACCTGTGTGACCTACTGGTGATGTAGGGATGGAGAAGGTCACATATGTATTCCGGGGCTTTTCCATGAAGGTCTCTATAGGTTATAACAAGAACCTTGAAATGTATTCTGAAAC
This sequence comes from Eleginops maclovinus, assembly GCF_036324505.1. NCBI lineage: Eukaryota > Metazoa > Chordata > Actinopteri > Perciformes > Eleginopidae > Eleginops > Eleginops maclovinus. The sequence goes on along the minus strand of NC_086357.1, from coordinate 6,058,175 downwards.
GGATGGGGAGCCAATGTAATGATCTTAAAATAAGTCAAATGTGAGTCCTCCTGCTGGACCTTGTTTACAGCCTTGCAGCAGCATACTTGAACATTTGACAGTTCAGAGATGACGTGCTGAGACAGGTGAAAATGGAGTTACAATAATCCAGCCGGGATGATATGAAAGCATGAATGATTATTTCAAGCTGCACTTGAGACACAACAGTCCTGAGCTTTGCAATGTTACGTAAATGGAAAACGCATGTACGGGTCAAAGATTTAATATGCTGATCATACACATTGCCTGATCATTTGTCACACCAAGATTACGTAAATTAGACTGAACAGCTGAGGAAATGGACTCAAATCTCTGGCAGACACATTTTCCTCAGGAATTTACCTTGTATTTGGCAACATTCAATTCAGATCAGTTTCCCAGAACCCAGCCCATGAAAAACATCCCCACAAAATGATGCTGCCACCACCATGCCTAACTTTATGGATGGTATTTTCAGGGCGATGAGAGGTGTTGTGTTTGCACTAAACATATTGTTTTCCATGATGGCCACTAAGTAAATTGTTAGTCTTTTTTTCACACGTCTTTACGCAAATCCAAAAGTGTTTTCATATTTTTTCTTATCAATGGCTTCTTTTCTGGTCACTCTTCCATAAGGCTAAGCTCTGGAGTGTATGGCATAAGTTGTCCTGTGGACAGATACTCAGATCTCTGCTGTGACACATGCACTTTCTAAACAATTATTATAAGTTGGGAAGATTAGGAGTGTCCCTAAAGGTATTTTCTGAGGTTAATAAATATGTTGAATGTGCTCAGCAGTTTCTCATACATGTGATGTTCCTGGTGACTCATCTGAGCCCTATATCATCACACCTGTTTTGTTGTCTTGCTATGCCTATTCATGACAGAACAGGCGAGGCTCAGGTTAAACCCCAGGGAGTGACTGGGTGTGTCAATGTCTCATCCTAACACACAGAGACTGACAGTTGTATGCTTTTCTAATTATATCCGACTTCATGCTAAATCCCTGAGAAATACAAGATAAAACCTAATGTCAGCTTCGTACATGTGATACATACACGTGAATTTCCACAGCTATGATGATATGCTGAAGCTCCACCACTGTTTGCTATTAGCACAGTGAAAGAAAAACGTAATACAACTCAATGGCTGGCATAGCCCATTCAGTTTGTTCATAAGTTTTCTAACTTGTAAACCACCTTCTAAAAATGTATACAAATATTATTACTAAACAGCCTGCTAGAGAGTTATGCTGTTCTCTTAGAAGAACCATATCATGGAAGTTGTGACAGTCAATGAGAAAGCTACTTTATGTAGCAATGACGACTGATGAACCTGGAAAATTAGATTAGGTTAGATTCGACTTATTATTGTTGCTCATAGTACAACGAAATCCAACCAGAAAGTTCTAAGAGAAGACAAACTGCTGTCGCAGTTTATTCAAAGTATATTCAAAGTTATATTTGTAGGTTTCAGCAAGAGAGTTCAGCAGGGTTATTATTTTGTGGGAAAAAAATATTACTGAGCCTCCTCGTGCTTTGTTTGGTTATTTTCTTTAGCAACGGAGGGGAACAGGTTTGTGAGGGAGGTAATTGTGGAAGAGCAATATTTATTTTGGCTGAAAACCAGGCTTTCATGAAGTGCTGTATTACATTTGAAACACTCCAACAAATGTGAATAATGCAAAGAGAGAGGCCCAATGTCTGCCAGATTGAACTCTGCATAGGCAGCTGGGGGGAAGTTTGGAGAAAATGAATGCAGCGCTTCTTTTATTACATGAAGAGGTTGCCAAAGTTTAGACCTAATCTCACTGTCTGTGCATGTACAGACTCTGTCCAACTGGCACCATAGCGTCTATGACATGTTTGTTTTGTTCTTGTTAGAACAAAACAAACATGTTTTCATTCTTTTTCAAATTTGATGATACATGGTGCATAGTTTGACCAAGTTCAAACAGGGTGGGTCTTAATCCGCCAGAATAACTGTGTTAGTCGAACAGATGTAGACAATTGATGTTAATCCGTAGCCTTAATTTCTAGGATGTGTTCTTAAGCCAAGCCAATCAATGTGAAATAAACCATGATATTTCGCAATGACAAGATTGTTGACCAGTTTAAGTGAAATGAATAAATAATTACTTAAAGTAACCATTCATAGTAATAAGATAAGGAAAGCACCTGAAAAACAGCCAATAAATTCACTTTGTGGCAAATGCAAGGGGTGACAACAAGATGGATCCAAAGCATAGAAGATAGAACAAGATAAAAAATATTACACAATAAAGGTTTATTATCATTTTCAGGCGCATAAGAGCAACTCCAAGAAATACCTCAATTAAATCAGTGTTTTTAGTCCTGGATACGCTGTGGCTTTCATTTGGTGTTTGATAAAAAATAAATTATTTATAGCAAAATTATCATCATTCTTCACCCGACCATTGTCAATGATCCACATTTGTTTTCCTAATTGCATATTTGCATAGAGTCTTTTAGTCTGAGTTATGTGAAAGCAAAAACAGGTACATACGTGGTACACAACAAACAGAGTGTAGCAGTTAATACATGTTTTGGCATACACTTTAAGGCATAAAGTAACTGATTATTAACATTGCTTTATATTACCACCATGTTCTTGTTCAAAAAATGTTATGGTCCCTTAGATGGTTGATTTCTTACTATCAGCAGGAAAATGGCTAGGCACTATCGTCCCGTAGTCTCCTTGAAACTGACCTTGGTGGTGAGGAGGAGGGGTTAGGGTTAGGGATCCTAGCTTGATTGTATCTTATTGAAAGCAGTATCCTATGACAAAGAAGAACTTCTCCTGTCCTAGACATTATCTTTTCTGTTGAAAAGGAAGTCAAATCTAGAGGTACATTGGGCTTTTTGTAAGCTTCCTGGATGATTATTGATTTTTAGCCTCTCTGTGCTAATCAGTCTGACTAGATATCCGACTGAATTCTCATATTCCTCTCCTGCACATCTTGCATTACAGCTGCAGATTGTTGCTGTGGTGAACGCCAACTCTGAAGACAATTTGGTAAGAAGAAAAAGATTATGGATTCCCCCACCAAAGCAATTGTCTGAAAATGAAGACTACACTCAAGACGAAGCTATTGCCAAGGTATGTCATTGCTCTTTAACCTAAACTCTCTGAAAGGCTTTTCAAATCAAGTCTAATCTAGGATTAGAGTTAGGGTTATCAAATATAAAATCATTTTGGATTAAGTGTACATACTTATGAATGGATGTAATGCTAACATGATCATATACATTGACACTTAAAAAAAAAAAATCTAAGCTTATAGTCCTGTCATTAATTTGAGTACATGGTCCTCAGAAGTTTAAGGAGTGTTTATCCGACATTGTGAGGAAAAGATCATCAAAAATATAATACAAATCCGTCACCAGAGGGGGCTACTGGAACATAAAAAAGAGAGCACTGGAAGCCAGACAATTTTGAAGAGAAGGTAGCATTCTGAGACAAATACAAAATGAAGGTTTTGAGCTTTTGGTTGTTTTTCTCCTCATGAAATATATATTTTCTTTCTTTGTTTTTCCTGTTTAACAGGTTTTTGGTGCATCTTGCTGGTGCAGTGGAACGGTGAATGTGAATTATTGTGATTAACTGAATCAGCTCTGCATGTTTTTCAGATTCATTCGGATTTTGATGATGGCACAGGTAATATTGAATACTTCCTAGAAGGTGTTGGCGCAAACCAACATCCCTTCAATGTGTTCATAGTCGACCGAAGAACTGGATTCATTCGTGTAACCAAAGTGCTGGACAGGGAGTACATTGACTCTTACAATGTGAGTTCTAATTCTTCTGTGCATTTCATAGATATTCAAATATGTTACAGTCAGGTGCAACACATCCATCTTACAGGCTATTCATGTTTGTAAATGAAACTAATGCATTTGATGAAGACAGCAATATTTGACTCTACTGTTTCAGCTGTCAGGTATTGCTAGGTTTAGGAATGGCAATCTTGCAGAGGAAAACGTTGACATACGATTCAAAGTAAAGGACCAGAATGACAATCCACCAGTGTTTCAACCCATGAAGGCCGGAGAGGTAACTGAGCTTAGTCCTCCAGGTAAGATTTTTTGCTTCTCGTGGCCAATTCTAACAACTGTCCTGTGTTGGGATGGCAATGCAATCCTTAATGATTTCTTTAAATAATGGGTTAGGGTTTATTTCACATCAACACCTGCCAGGGTTTACCCCAACTCCCGCCTAGACAGCAACCCTTTGATGATAAATGGTTATATATGGAAGGGCTTCTCAACACTGATGTTAACTATCTGTTGGTCTTCTTTTTTCTGCAGTATTTGAAAAGATGATTTGGCCCAGACCAGATTTTTATCTTGTGATGTAAACATCGATTAGTTGTTCAACTATTTTGATAATCCATTCGACTTTAAAGTAATTTTTCAGGCAAAAATGTCAGGAAATCCATTTTAACCTCTTGAATAGATATATCTTACTTTTTCCTAACAGTTTTATATTATATTCAACTGGATATCTTTGGGATTTGGACAGATGGAACAAGACATTAAGGGAACTGGGATGGAGCTTTTTCACTGACAAATTATAGGTTGAATGATTAATCTAGAACACAACTGGCAGATTTAACAAAAGCCATAGTGCAAATATATCTAATTTAAAATGAGACAATATAATATGCACTTAAAATATTTCCTCCTGCACCCTTATCCTTCTCTTAGCATTGGTATGTTTTTTTGCAGCCTTGGCCACCTTTCCATCAGTATAAAACTATAGGCCTACTGTCGTTTCAACGAGTGCATGCATCCCCATGAGCATGCACGAGATTCATCTCTATAAACAGATGATGCATATTAATACAGTTGTATGCAGTAAGCAGTCTTTTTGCAAAGTATAAGAGGCAGCATGCATTGCCCTGATTTCTCCATTGGCTATCATTTGACAACTTGCTTTTAATACTTTCTTAACAATGCAGTCACAGATGTTGCCTCTCACTTCATACCCCATTCCACATTGCAAATTTCTCCCCCAACTCTAAACAATAAGCAACGCATGAAAAGGTTTTGGCTTTAATATGTGTGTAATTGTGCTTCAACTGTTCTTATTCATTTTTGTTGTGCTGGTGTTTTTTCTGTGCTTATATCCTGTTAATGTGTTAATGTTTTTGTAGTCTTTTAGGTCTTGTTTTAGTGCCATTAATCTGCCCAGTACTGCAGATGAATATTACAAATGATGGCTGTATTTGGCACATTTACATGGTGCTAGTGTTAAATATTGGTAATTTTCCCTTAATAAATACAAAATAAATAAAAGAAGGGGTGGTATTTGGTGTTCTACTGAAAGTACATGTCGTTTGAGCGCCTAGTCTGTAAATGATAACGTCAGCAACACATATTAGAGAAAATAGGATTTACACAACCTTCAGCCCTTAAGGATAAAGCATTTTATGTGTTTTGGTGGAAATACTGGATATAAATATATATTTTCTACAACAAAACTACAATCCTTTTCAAGTTTGGGGACAGTTTACAGATATTTAGCCATACAAAGGGCAACAGATCTTCACATTTCTGGACAACCTGCTCTACTTCCTTATTTCCCTCTTTACAGGCACTTCAGTTATGAAAATAATGGCAACTGATGCTGATGAACAAGGGAATATTAACTCTCAGATCGCCTATACTATCATTGATCAGAACCCACCTGGTGGGATGTTTGACATTTCTCCAGATGGGACCATCTTGGTCAAAAGCCCAGCCCTGGACAGAGAGGTACTGTACGAGTTGCATCCAATAAGACAGTGTCAATTATAGTGAACTTCAATTATGAACTCCATCACATGACCGATGTCAGCTAATCCAATACCAATGCAAAATCGGTCATGAAGGTGTTGATGAGTTGAGAGCAAAGTTGCCCCCCCAAGTCCCTCTCCAATCCAAGCTCAAAATGATGAATCCACAGATAGTTATTGTATATTGTTTTTATGGCCTGCATATCTTATTAACAAGCACATTGCACAGGTCAATGTTGTTTTTACAGCTTGTTACAGTGCCCCAGAGTGACTGACTGCACTTAATATAGTGCAGGCTTTAAGCAACATTAATATATCTATAGGATCCTGATCAATTGTTTGCCTGTCACTCAGTGCTACATAGGGAACCAGCCTACTGTTTGACCTTTCCCATTACCATATCATTTAAATTCATTGAAATCCAACTCGAGATATCTTTATTATCAATCAACCAACCAACCAATAAATCAGAGTACTTCATTCATTCTAGATGGAAAATAGGTTTTATGACAGTTGCACCATATTAAAGTAAACATGTGCAATAAAAGCCCTTGTAGCCACTGGGGCACAGCATATAAGACACAGCATCAGAAGTATATGACCATGCAATCCTTGTCGGCCCAAACAAGACGATTGATGGAAGCGTTGTTGTCAGAAAAACAGCCAGATATTGTGTAGCGCTGACTAAATCCTTATAGATTATTGAAGAACCTTTATTTGTGCAGAGTAATTACCCTGTATCTTAAAACATATTGACTTACTCAATGTACAACTTGAATAAAACAGACCATTAAAGAGAATTTACAGCTTGCTTGTTTCTTCGCATAGGCAAAACAATTGATCTATTTTGGATTTAGGATATCTTAAACATTCTTCACTGAATTAAACAGTTAAGAATTCCTATGAATTCCCCACAAGATATCTTCTTGGTAATCTATCTATCACAGATCACCTGGGCAACGCCTTGACATGATTTTTTTTCTCTAAGTACAACATTGATTGTTGCACTGACTGCTCCTAAATCCTCTGTCGGATATATAATATTGAATGCAACATCCAGGCAGAGCACTTTAAACTTGTTCATGAAGGACGTATGATAAGGTCCCCCGTCTAGCTCTGAATGACATAACCAAGTTCAGTTTCTGTGAATTCTATAACTGTTGGCATTTGCAGGGAATCATGGCATTGCGTCTCTGTGTAACCTCTGAGAGCAAACTGAGTTATAATTCATTGACCCCTTTTCGGAATTCACACCCTTTAGATTATTCCCATCTCATAGCAATATGATTAGCTGCCTGTAAGTAATTTGTGACTGTTCTTTTATTTTAGAAAGCCGATAAGTACACTCTGACGATCAAAGGTCAAGACTTAAATGGTGGACCAGGCGGAAAAAGTGCAACCAGTACTGTTGTCATTAACGTCCTAGATGTGAATGACAACCTTCCCACTTTGGAAAAATCTATGGTAGTTTTCTTACTCACACTCTTCCGTATCAACATATTGAACTGCATCAACAAATTAAACAAATTCTGCATCTTATAACGTGTTTGACTTGCAGTATGAAGCCAGCATTGACGAGAACAACGCCGGAGTGGAGGTGATGAGGATCAAAGCAGAGGACTTAGACATGACCGCCACAGATAACTGGGAAGCCGTGTTTGACATCGTCAAGGGCAATGAAGCCGGATACTTCAGCATCAAAACAGACCCCTTAACCAACGAGGGAATCCTAATGCTCGACAAGGTACTGCTGAGTGAGCAACACAGTAGCTTCCCCATCATGAAAGTTTGAGATGTAGACATGACTACCAAAAAGGGGAACTAACTCAGAAACAAACAAGTGAAACTGTGATCTAATTGGCATTTAGTGTGGCTGTTAGTCAGTGTTAACCTAAGGCTGCCATCTGCAGTGTCTTATTCTTAAACTTCAGCAATATATACGAAAAATGACCCATCTATGTGATACAAAACCCTATTAACTTTTTCATTATCCATCTGAATGGTGGTGTCTATGTTTCAAATGTTACATTTCGTTGATTTTCACATTTATGTAGCAAAAGAAGTCACCAAAAAAGCGATCATCTTGTAAAAAAAAGGCAAGAAGGCCTTAATCTTCCCAATTCAAAACCATGTTTCTAGGCAGCAGAACTTTGTAGAATGGCTGAATGGTTAAGAATGTGGAAGGGAACAGCAATGTATGATGTAGATACACAGAATAATACAACTTAAAATGATAAGGAATTATTCGGTGAGTTCTACCTTGGATGCTGTATGTGTTGTATTTGATAACAAAGGCTTCTATCAGCTAAGCAGTTTCGTTTGGGAGTACCATAATAAATAAAGAGCTTTTTGAACATTAAAGCATAGAGACATCCCAAAGTAGTTGCACAAAATACAAATATGAACATGGAAATGTGCATAATAGGGCCCCTTTGTATACTTGTTGATACTAATCTCATTGTATTTGTGTGTGCCATCTGACAGGCTGTGAATTATGAGGATGTGAAAAACCTTGAACTCGGACTGGCTGTAAGGAACAAGGCAGATCCTTATGCTGGATCTGGTGGGGGAGGAGGTGGAGCAAGCTGGTCATCCGGTGGGGGAAGTGGTGCCACTGGTGCAAGTAGTGGTGGCGGCGGCGGTGGTGGCGGCGGTGGCGGCGGTAGCGGCGGCGGTAGCGGCGGCGGCGGTAGCGGTGGTGGATCAGGAACCACTTATAACACCTATCCAATCAGAATCAATGTGAAGAACCAGCCGGAGGGGCCAAGTTTTGACCCCAAAGTAAAAGCTATTCCCATCTCAGAGGGAGGCAGCTCCTTCAACATTAATGATGTCATTGCCCGCTACACCGCTATAGATGGAGACACTGGGAAACCAGCTGAGAATGTCAGGTCAGTGCATAAACACACACATACACATGAAAGAATCTGCAAGTACAACATCAGCTTGATTTTTGTACAATCAATGATAATACTGTACCTGACACTGTTTTTCTGGTGTAGGTATGTCAAAGGAAATGATCCTGGCAACTGGCTCACAATCGACCCAGAGACAGCTGAGATCAAACTGAACAAGATGCCAGATAGAGAGTCTCCATACCTGATCAACGGGACGTATTATGCCAAAGTACTCTGCATTACAGAAGGTACCACCTACTTTGTATCTACCCCCAGCATCAGTTGTTTTTTATGTAATGATAGTATGAAGTGAACCTTACCTGTGGGAAAGTATGAAACATCCAGCTCTGCTAGTGACTTTTACAGCAAAACATTTTCAAAGAGGTGAAGCGTTGTAGAAGCTAAGGTTGGCCAGAGGGTGACAACGGCTGTTGGTTAGTGTCCTGTGACTGCACCTGACTGTCACTCAAAGTGACCAATACCATAGCTATGCTAGTTTAAGTTTAAATATAATTTGAAAAGGTTCTTCGTAAAAGATCCAGCCCCTGCATGTTCACGAATGGGGAAACTAGCTAAAACCAACTAAAGCCCTTCATTGTCCAATAGCAGAAGAAGAACTAATGCATTCGTCTCTGAACTTGTGTATGAATAATTAAGTAGGAAACAAATTAATTACTGAATGATTTGTCTTTATTTCTGGTTATTTTTCTCCAACACAGACATGCCTTCTCAAACAGCCACCGGCATGGTTGCCATCCAAGTGGAGGATTTCAACGACCAATGCCCCACCCTAACCAGTGACTTCCAGACTGTATGTACCCCTCAGGATGCCGTTATTGTGAACGCTAAAGATGAAGATTTGTTCCCCAACGGACCTCCTTTTGACTTTGAAATCATCCCAGAGGGCACCCAGGGCAAATGGCAGGTGGAGCACTACAATGGTGAGGAGATTACCGGAAGTATTTAAACGTGACATGAAAAACATTCAAATAGATATGCACACTGAAAAACTGAAACTTTGACTTTAATTAAATGTAATATACTAACAAATTACACATAATAGTATAAGGTTAGTTGTGATACTATTAAGGTGAAATAAAAAAGAATAGGTTCAACTTGATATTATTGTTTTGAAATAACTTAATACAATTATGTGTAATTTGTTGACATAATACATTTAGTCAACGTTTCAGTTTGTATAGTGCAGTTAGAACTGGCTCTGTTTCAACATGAGTTGGTGTCTAGCACATATTAATTTATTTTCAAAAACACATTTTCATTTTGAATTTTAGCGAAAATATTAGAGAAAATATATTAACTTTCCACACTGTTTGTCTCGTGCCTGCAGAGACTGCAGCCATTCTGAGGTTCAAGGAGACCCTGTGGCCCGGTTTATACGAGGTGACTTTTGTGGTGAGGGACCAACAAGGGGAGGCCTGTCCAGAACCACAGAAAGTGACGGTCGAAGTGTGCACCTGTGAGGATGGGGTGATGTGTGGAAAACGGGGCGAAAATGGTCAGAGCAACAGAAATATAGAGTTAGGCCCCGCAGGCATCGGACTGCTGTTCCTGGGTCTGCTGCTGCTACTATGTGAGTATGATGAGATGCTCACTGGGATGAAGGGTGTTTGCTCTTTTTACACTGCAAAATATATAGATAGACTAAAACTGTTTTGTTTTTTTCAGTCTTACTTCTGTTGCTGTTCTTCTGCAATTGTGACGATACTGCAGGCTTTACTCAGATGCCTTTTGACACCAAATCTCACCTCATTAACTATCGCACTGAGGGCCAAGGCGAAAACACGGTGAGACCAACATATGTATCACATTAACACACTGTCATTCACACAGGTTGATATTATCAAGGTCTTTTGAAAGTTAGATTAAGTCATGTTTGACTCGAAAGCATAATAGAATTTGACTCTGTCTCACATTTGGATCATTGGTTATAGGAGGTGCCACTAATGAATTTGCCCGTACAAAAGGATGCAAATATGGTCATGGCTGGAAACACTTTTGCATCCGCGCCCATGGCAGGTATGGGTTTCCAAAAATCTGTCTCTTCAATGGATGGGATGAATGGAGCTCTTTATGGAGAAGGTTTCTCAAGAGCCCAGAGAGAAGAAACATGGGGGAATCAGCCCAGCAGCAGAGGCTACTACTCTGAGTTTGAGAGCAGAGAATCAGGAGCAGGAGGATTGTATGATGGCATGGCTCTGCCAGACCACTTCCTGGGACAGTACTACAGTCAGGTGAGAAACCATAAATATTTTTACTTCTACAACCACTGCAAATGTCTTTCCTAAAACCAAAGATTTCGCAGTCTACGAGGGAACCTATTCACAAAAAAGGTTAACCTGACCGGTCATTTCTTTATTCTTCTTACACAGAAAGTGAGAAGTGAAAACCCTGAAGGGAAGGACAGCCTTTTAGTGTATGAATACGAGGGTCAGGGCTCCCTAGCTGGGTCAGTGGGCTCATGTGGCCTCCCGGAGTCCGAGAACGACCTGCACTTCCTTGATGACCTCGACATGAAGTTCAAGACCCTGGCTGAGGTGTGTGGAGGCAAGAAGATCCAAACTGATATCAAACCAGCCTTCATTCCTCAGCCCAGTGCCTCCATCCACACTCACACCTCAGCTTCAAGTGTGATGACCCAACAGTCGCCTCCTCCCTCCCAGCTGCAGCCGCCTGCCCCTAAGACTGTGGTCAGGGAAACATCTGAACGTTCTCAGGTGGTGAAAGAGAGCACGGCCAGAGCAATGGAAGGGATGACCACAGTGAACACAGGGAGGACCAGAATAAATGAAGGGGTGGTGAATCAAGGCCAGATGATTTTGCTGCAGCCTCAGCCGCAGCCGCAGCCCATCTACTACACCACCGCCACCCCTGTGCAGATGCAGTACATGGTCCAGCCACAGGTTCAGAACACCGTGATGCTGACTGAGGCACCAGCCTCTAACCTGCAGGGCATGGTACTGCTCAACGGCACCCAGACAGGACATGCCCAAGGCATGGTGGTTCAGGGACAGACAATGATGACCAGCGGGCAAGCCGGGGGCCAAGGCATGGTGGTTCAAGGACAGACAATGATGACCAGCGGGCAAGCCGGGGGCCAACGCATGGTGCTGGTGGAGGGGAACGGGATCCATGGAAGTGGTGGCAACCTCATCCACACAGGCAACCTTTCTGGCTCCCAGACCATGATGCTGGTAGAGGGAAAAGTCCCTACAGGGACAATGAAAGGGCTTAATGGCAGTCAGACCCTCCTCATGCAGGGGGGCACTCTGCAGTCAGGGGGGCTTTCAGGATCTCAGAGGGTCCTGGTGGTCGGAGGGCAAAGCAATGGAGTGCATCTGGTCCAGGAGGCAGGAGGTGTGTCTCAAAAGAATGGAATCTCTGGCACTAAGAAAGTCCATTCTAGCAAGGGCAAAACATCCGCTGGCTCCCAGAGCACCCTGGTGACTTCCTCTAGCACCACAGGGAGCAAAATTCCCACCTATTGCAAGGTGCAGGAGAAATTCACTGAGTTATAATATGGGAATGGAAACTGTATAATAAAGTTCAAACATCAACTTATTCTGCACTGATAGGATTTAGGGATAGGGTTGGAAGGTATAGGGTTAACGCCAGAAAGTACAGGGTTAGCCCCAGAAGCAATTTGGCATGCAGCATGGACACAAGTAAATGTAGCTATTAGGATATAGACGATTTTTTTCAATACTTTGAGCTCAATAGCCACCACATTGAGCCTGCACATTCCACGTAAGTAAAACAGATGTAGTTTCAATGGATATTGCAGTCAAAATGTAAGGTATTAGACATTGCTGTTTTTGACGTGCCCTATTTAAATCCAAAGCTGATTTCTAGATAAATCATGTGTGTATTACAAAATCATGTTTGGAAGAAACAAAACATAAATTGTTTGTTCTGTTTATTTGTTTCCACTAACTTGCACTTTGGTTTTCTGTAATGGGACCTGATCTAAACATGTTTCATCTACTTTTACAAATGTTTTTATATTAGCATGATTTCGATTGTTGCTCTATGGCTAATGGTAAATGCTGGGTACAAGGGTTTTAAAGGTTCACTGTCGTGATGTTATGTGTCATTTCATTTAATTCTAAAATCTTGCATATTTTGCTATGTTTATGATTGAGACGCTATACAATTTGATCAGATGACATGAAATAGACAAAACACTTTTTATTTTCTTTACATGTTTATATTTTTTAATGGTAAAAACTATGGTTCATGCAGTTGAATAAAAACAGTGTTGAAATACTTTTTTTCTATGGAAATGTCTGTCCCCGATGGGAAACATTTATCTCACACTAACTTCAATAAACTTTTTCCTACGTTTCACTTCAGTTCACCAAGTGCTTTATGTTCGTCTCTGTTTGCACAACGGGAGGCTGATATAATATTTAACGCTATATGAAAAGTATTTCCTTTTGTATTGGCAGGAATTGTCTTGGTAAAATGCCAGTGATTGACTGGGAACACTAAAGATCAGGACAGAACATGCTCAGGGCAAAATATGTCCCCTTAAAGAAAGCATTCACTCCAGAAAGATATGCATATTTTCCAACCAACTTACACTGCCAACCTTAAAGTCATTAAAGCTTGTTCCTGCTTGAAGTTATACAAATCTATTGAAGATTATTTTAAGATGTTTAACCCTTTAAATTCCAGCTGCCTTGCATAAAAATAAAAAGCTATTTGAACATTAAAGCATGGAGACATGTACTAGTAGAGGCAAAAAATACAAACATGGAATATAAAACTATAACAACATATAAAAGAAAAAACAAATGTATAATCTCCAACAAAAAACATGTTTAATATTTAATATATTATCTTTTGATAATGTTTGACCAACACAATTTTGTAAAATCTTAAATAAATCTTAAACTTGCACATTCTAGACAGTATGACTGGTCTGTCTCAAGAATGAAAATGCAAGTAATATAGGTTATGGGAAATGATTTGCTTCTAAGCCAAAAAATGGTTTGTAATTCAAGAAGTTACCTTCTCAGGGGCAAAAAATAATAAATATGCAAAAATAAAATTAGTTGAACTACCAGCAAGTTACAACAAGATTAAGTGGAACTACAAAGTTATCTTTTGTTTTTGATCAAAGTACGTGAACACATGGTTCATACACAGTTCACTAGCTACAAAGCATCGCTATCAAACTGCAATTCAGTATGTAAAACAGTATGCAAATGCATCACTGTTCAATGCATCTTAGTGTGTACAACAGTAAGTTAACACATCACTGTTTAAAGAGACTCCACTACATACAACTTTAAGTGAACACATCTCATACATATACTTCTTCTAGAATATTTGAGCTGAATCTTGCAGAAGGCATTCAACAAGTGCAATAAAAACCAGCCTCAAGTGATTCTATCATCAGCTATGATACATGTCCCTTACACCCAGTTTCACAGCGTAACTGAATCACACTGCTCCAGTTAAGTACTGTAGTCTGTTTAGTTGTTTCTAAAATATTTCCATATTTTGCATTTGAACAATCTATCATCATACTGTCATACATTATGCTTTGCACCTTGTCATCTAACTTGATATGACCGGAATTCCTAGTAAATAGTAAATATATCCAGTTTCAATTTGGTTTACAGCATTAAGCAACTCCATGGAATTCTAAACAATAAATTCCTTAAAGGGCCCTACTATGCTAATTTCCAGTGCTTACATGCTTTAATGTTTAAAAAGTGCTCTTTTCATTGCAGCACAGTATCAGACAGACATGTATGGATGTGTTCTTTTAAAAGATTTGAGAGATTGGATTTCACCATACAACTGTTTGGTTTTCACTATGAAAAAAAAACAAAAAAACAATTGGATTGCCATGGATAACAATTGGCCCCACATATATTCAAGACACCATTTTATGTTCATTTTCAGGTTAATATTTGTATTTTGCGCCTCAACTGTGACATGTCTCCATGCTTTAATGTTCAAACAGCTCTTTATTCCTCTCATACTGCCTGTGCTGCAGCACCTCTTTTCACCCTCTGTCTGAAACCAGAGCCCAGTCTGCTCTGATTGGTTAGCTGGCCGGCTCTGTTGTGATTGGTCAACCGCTAAGAGATGTCTTGCTCCTTAGTCAATTACATATTATTATCTTTTGTGCTAGGCAATAGAACGGCAAGGGTTATGTAGTGAGGTCAGTATGTTATAGAAGTTAACAAAGGAGTCCAATGGAGGTGTTTCAGACAGTGAAGTTTGGGATTTTAGCATTTGCAGACCATGAAAGTGCACATCTGTATAACGCACCACAGGAAAGGGAAAACCCAAAAAGCACTGTAGGACCGGGTCTCAGTTTGGCTTTGAGAGATGAAGCTAGGTGGAAGCTGGGAAAAAGTGACAAAAGGAGTAGGGAGAAGGGATGAATGTCAATAGACAATTCACAAGAAATAAAAGCATGGATGCCCTTTTATGAATCATACATGCGTATCTGTCCTATCCTGTGTCCCACAATTGTAAATAAAGTAACACTATGTAGGACTCATTCCGTGCATAAATATGTTTACAAGTTCCAAATGATAATTATCTTTTTTGGAATGTATGTAACATTTACAATGTGTAGAGGGGTAGGTGAGCACTAAGGGAAACAGGAGGAGCTGTGTAAATGGAGCATAATTAAGGGGGCTGGCACATCTAGAATAAAAGAGGATGGAGAAACAAGGAGGAGCAGAAGGAAACTGTACATGTTCTGAGGGCCTGTGGATGTCAGGAGCTGCTGCAGAGCAACAGTTTGCAGCTTTTACCTGAGACATGGAGGGTCTGAGAGCCATCATTTTACTGCTTCGACTGTCTGTTGTGGTGAGTTCAATGTTGTCTGTCCGTCCGTCTTTTTGTCCATCTGTCTGTCAATAGTTGGCATGAAATGTACTGAAAGACCAGAGCGAAAAGTACTTATTATACTGAATAATTCATAAGTGTATTATAATTATTGATGCATTGATGTGTTGCTCACTTAGATGTTGAAGTTGGTAAAGATAAAGCTCATTTACATTATACTTGTTTCTTACTGCTGGGTTGTTTAATGTAATGCATTATTTATCGGTTGATTTATAGTTTATATTAATATAATAATCTGAATTTCGAGTAAATAACTTCTAAATAAATGTTGTGCAGTAAAAAGTATAATAATTAGGTTTAGACAACGATTACAGACTTGTGGAGTAAAAGTAAAAAGTAATAGAAAATGGAAATTACAATTAAAGTACCTCAAAATTGTATTTACAATGTACACGGTAAATGTTATAATACAGCTCTATTTGTAAAGTGCTTTTCTAACACTGGGTACACAGAAAACAGGAAATTCAATTCAGGTCAAACGTTGAATTTTTTTGGACAGATGCAGCAATAAGATTTTAAGTAAAACAAGAGCTGAAATAGGCATACAAAAGATATAATAATAATAATACAAAATAAATTGGTAACCATGAAATGAATCCAAAAGCATCCAACAGATAACTCGCTCACTAAAGGAAAGACAGACCCGTGACAAAATCAATAGATACAATTTAATATTAAAAACATTAAATAAATAAAACCATGCAAAAAGAAGAGTAACATTTGTTAAAACACTAATTAAAGGGAGTTGTTTTACTAATGAAAAGCTAATCTACACAAATATGTCCTCAGTCGTCGTTTTAAAATAATTCTAGGTAGGTTGTTCTTGAGTTTGGGTTTAGTTGATAAAAGCTGCCTCGCCAATCTTATTTTGGGGGACTTCAGGTATATTTAAAAAGCCATATCACTCAGGACACCTCAGTGGTTAGAGCTGGCGGCCCATATATGTGCTGGGATGTTTGAACCTTACAAGCCTCCCCTGTCTCCCCCATTCACACTATATCTCAAATAAAGGCACTCTAGCCCAAAAAATAAATTTTAAAAAGCCATGTCATTCTGCTGACACTTTTTAACCAAAGATACTTACATACACTTTAATAACAGGCAATTTGAGTAGAATATATAATAACTTATTTCCTAAAGGGCATTCCATAATATATTGTATATTGTTGGGAAAAGGTGCATTACTGACAACCTTGTGTTTTGGCACATCACTATTAGCAGATAACTAGCACACCAGCTAGATGAAGACACCATGCTAACCCATCTGAAAACAAGATGTTCTAAAGTCTTATTTTTAAATGTTTTTGGGACAGCAGAACAGGCTTTCAGCTCAGATTTAGCAATCTGGTGAGGTGACATCACTCCATTGAATTACTAAATATAAGCAAAACTTAAATTCAATCAAAGCCAAAATTATTACATTAAATGATGCGGTCAGACATCTCCTGGCCAGGATCTTTGTGGGAAAACCTGCAACAGCAGACTACAAATCCTGGAGGGCACACAACTTTGTAAATATGCTCTTCAACAAATAGCCTTCCCTGAGGCGCTCACTTTCTTACAAGAACATCCTTCTTGCTGCTGCTTCACTAAATCACAAGACAGATCAAGGTGCATCAGCACATGTCACATCATGCTGCCGTGATAAGTTATCACTTAATGGGGAACGTGTTTATTCCAATTTTGCGTGCTTCATTGTATGCGTAAAATTTGGAAACTTATCAGAAACTCACTGCTTTACCAGAGAGGCAATTAAAGCTGAAACAAAACATTAGACAACACTTGCCATCCCTGCTATATTATTACCAAACAATTTGGTAATGCTGGCAGAGCTGAATGCGTGGTAATTGCCACCTCACCCTGGAACAGATCTCCTACAGCATAGAGACAAACACAGCCTCCCCATGGAGCTAATTCCAAGTCATGCAACTTCCAAAGAAAGATATACACCTTCCTAACTCAGCTTTAGCTGTCATGATGTATAGCGGTGGCTGCTTGTGCACTGCCGCCAGTTGGACTGAGGGAGGCAAACAGAAACTCACAGCCCCTTGGAAACCACACATTTTCCCTGGTTTAGGGGAGAGGGAAAAGGAACCTCTCAATTACACCAAATTTACAGAATAGAAAATAAACAAAAAGTAATTTACCTAGGAAAAGAAAAACAAACCCATCACGCTCCTGGTATTGTCATCTCAACGTTAGGGATAAGATAAGTGTTAGGGTTGGACACAAATTTGTTAAGACTGACTCGTTGACTGCAGGTGCTTGAATGTGTTTAATGTGAAGCACATATTGCCAAAAAAGAAACGTTCATCTTGGTGAATAGAAACCTACACCCGAAGGTTTTGGCAATGGAAAAGAAATTGTTCAAGAACACTGTCCAAGTATTCTTGAGTGTTCGTATTTCAATATATATTTTTTAGTCTATTTAACGTACTACACAAAACAAAGGCAAACAACAGAAAATAACCTTTTGTGATTTGGGTCTTCAGTTTTTAAAGGATCTGTAAGCCAAAAAAAAGCCATTTCTATTCATTACCTCGAGAAAAGTGAATGCATAGGTGATTGTTTTGGAAAAGTTCATACTGCTGAAAACCCACACAAACAGCTCCATCTGTAGTAACAACAGCACTGCAGTAACAAATGTAACAGACTCTCTCTTTGCAGTTGTGGAGGGGAAGCCATGCATTCAGCGTCCCACATCTCAGACGCGACAAGAGGGACTGGATTCTGCCACCAATAAGAGTGAAAGAAAACTTTGACTTCAGTAAGGCAGGCCCCATTGCCAGGGTAAGAAGTTCCTTTCATCCCTTTATCTCTGTGTATAAGAGCACCAGCAAAGTTCATTAATACTATCAGGCGAAAAAGTTAGACTTGTCAAAAGATTTATACTAAACCGAGGACACACAATGATGTATATACAAGGTACCAATACATGTGGGAAGAAGTATCTTGCGACAATCATCTGTTTGGTAGATGACCCTCCAGCACAGCCATACCATTTTTTCTTTAGCTAAATGATGGCCGAAAAGCAATCACAAAAAAGGATGATCGCAACAAATGTCTTGAAACCAAAATGATAGTTACGCATGTAACTACGGTTCTATGAATTCTGGATGACCCCCAGAGGCAGTGCGTAACACGGGATGTTATCCATCTCGCGCATGCGCAGGTCGAGTATTTAATATCAACAAAGTCACATGTGACCTGGGGTGACATAGGTCAGCCCCGCCTTTATCAGCCCACGTTACATGCGTAACTATCGTTCTATTTCATTCTTACTGAACGCCAGAGGCAGTGCTTAACACTGGATGACTATTACCAACATAGTCACGAGGAATCCAGTATCCACCTCACCTTATTGATGCTGCCCATAAGGCGAGCCAGCGTGAGTGTTGACATTAGTCTACCCAGCTCTCTCATCGTGAAGGCGAACGCCTTCAGAGATGTGTCATTGCGATTCTGAACAAAAGTGTCTGTACTGGAGATGTAGCGTGCAGCTGTATCATAGCACTTTATTAGAAGGTCATCAGTAATGCAACCCTTGGCCTTGGGCAGCGGGCATCAGGCCTCAAGACCTCCTCTGGTGCCACAATTAGGGAGGCAATGGCTGGATCTACTGCGGGCATCCGGTCCAGTCCATGCCTGTTGGCATCCTGCATGGAAGCCAAAGCCTTGCAGTCACTGGTGTGGTGAGAGAGGGATTTGGGGTCTGGCCAGCACTTGTGGAGCTCCTCTATGTATGGCAGAGAGGGAGGCACAGAAAAACTGCTTGTGGCGGAACATGCCTAAAGAAAGCGTTAGCTGGAGTGCTTGCCTTTGGGGTTTCATCCAGCCCTAAGCGTGCCAGTGCCATATGGAAAATAGGCTTAATTGTTGCTGGGGCAGCCAGCTGAGTCTGCCCTAGAACCACTTCCTGTGCGCTGGGAACAGCTGTCAGAAGCATGGTTGGGAGCAATTACTTCTTCCTGTACGGACCTGCCCTCACAGAAATGGCTACAGGACACCCTTGTAGACAGTGAATCTGCGTCCTATTCTAGTGGGGTAGGAGCTTTAGCCTGTGGGATATCAACCTGCTGAAAGTTAAGGAGCAATGACATAATCTCAGAGAATTCCGATGCTAATATATCCACTTTGGCAGCCAGGCTTTCAGTCTTCTTGGCCTTTTTCCTAGGAGGGGCACCCCTAGCTGGGGAGCGCACCCTTACCTCAGGTCTAGCTGCTCCAGACAGGGGTAGCTCACAGTCAGCCTGCAGGTCTTCCACCTTCAGCCCATGTGGCATGAAACTGCAATTCATGCATTGACCGTCAGTCAGCCCCTCCCTCAGGTGGACAACACCGAGGCATGAGGGTCACTCATCATGTCCATCTGCAGCTTGCAGTGGAGCCATGCAGGTCTGGCAATCATGTGAGCCTAGCATGGCGGGGCTCAATCCGACAACAAAGAAAAGTTGGGCCTGCTGGTCCCTTTCCAGGTGATCCACGGAAATAAACACACAATTTTTATCTTCAAGTAGGTGCTTGTTGACAGCTAAGCCCAACACGATATGACAGAATTCTTTTGTGGTAGCAGACCTCCCAGTTCATAAAAACGGTAAAAGGACAGTCTCTCATTGCCGTTTTTGATCAAGACAATGCCCTCCTTTGCATACTAATCACACCATTATGACATTTCTGGAACATGTCTTAACACAAGTCTTGTTTGTATTTTATCAGGGATTTCTATTGAAGTAAATCACAACCACGTTATTTTAAAAAACAGTATTTAGTCCAACCCGACAATTACACTGCAAGTCAACAAAAATATACCTTAACAACAAGAGCGCTCAAAGCAACAGAGAAACCCCTTTAAAGACATTTAAAACCAACATAAATTATAGTGCATTTTGCTTATAATGTTTGTGACAAGACGTCATTTCAAAAATGTTTAAAAAAGAAGTTCCAGGCTATCACCGTAACAACCAATAACAGACACAACACAGGAGTTTTTGTTTGTTGATTTGAGTAATTATAGTTTGTATGAGTGTGTCTCTTTTATTTTGTGTGTTGTGTGTTTGTCATCACCAGTCAGTATTAACCAGTTGCCTTGAGGTGTAGTTCCGAGAACACACCTCTCAACATCTTCTGGCTTGATAAATGCCCGGTAGCATTTACTGTATATTCTCACTGGTACTAAAAAGCTTTTATGAAATAGGTGTGACACACCGATACTTCAGCTTTGGGAACATGTGTTTGGGCTCCTTCAACCACTGCAGGGCATCTGACTCAGTGACACTCCATGGTGTGGCAGAGGATGTTGTCCCTTCGAAGGAGCTTCAGGAAATTACTTTGTTATGTTGTTCTGGCTATGCTACTGTTGAGGCTGTGAAACACCTGAGCTGTGCCCTCTTCAGACAGCATTGCCAGGTTGTTGGTGGCAGGTTTCAGCAAATCCCGCCATCAGCTAATACAGGATGGAGATTTTGACTTTGGACGAGGCCTCTCAGGGCTTTGTAAGTAATCAATAAAGTCTAAAACTCTGATTGAGCCTTTGCACTGACTTGAGGACTTCCAGGTCTTGCCAGGTCAGAGAGAGACTAACTGATCAGCTGTTATGCTGAGATATTTAACTTGTTCTGTGAACTTCTGTCCTCCTCTTGCAACTGAATTGGAAGCTGCTCTCTACCTTCTTACACACAGGCTGTTATTCAATTGATAATAATAATAATAATAATAATTTCCCAAGAGAAAAAAACCTCAGGTGATGGCAAAACACTGCCGTCTTTTCCACCTATTCGGACTAACCGTTTTGATGATGTTAGTCCCGTTGTTGGTGGCAATGCATACTTAACGATCTTCTGTTAAATTCCATAATATAAGCGCTTCTTGCAAACCTTCTGCTACAATCTCTCTAATGTGAACTTCCTGGAAATAGGTTGTTTAAGGACACACACACAGTTGGCACTGAATGCAGAAGTTCAGACCTTAATAGGTTTTACCAAAGTTTGTCTTAAAGGTCTCTTATCATGCTATATTTGAACAATATATTGTGGGCAATATCTATACAAAACATGTCTGTGAAGTTTTTTGCTCAAAATACCAAACAGATCACCCATTGTACCATGCCTTCTCAGTGTTTAGCACTAGAACAGAGACGTTATATGTATTATATACAACAACACTAAGTCCCTCCTGCAGACATCCTGCTGAACACACAGACACACAGAGGTGCTGCAGAGCGGATTTAGCTCACGATTGTTTATTGCGGACGACAGGTTGGGACGTGTCACGTGGGCGGTTTTTAAAGATGTGGGTAAGGAGGAAAAGACAGAGGGTTGTATTTTCTGAGACTTTGTGAGTCTCCTTACACACCGGGGACACATATTTATATATAAAAGACATCAAAAAGTGCATTTTGCACAATATGGGACCTTTTTTTTCTCGTTTTTCTTTTGCAACCTACAGCCCGGTCTAAATTCAGAACGTCAAATACCAACTTAAGCCTAAAAGATGCTAATTAAGGGACAGATACAATGTCAAAACAGTGGAGTAAACCAATGCTAATGAAAACCTGCTGAATGTTGTCTTCCTTTGTTGTGTAGGCACTCTGGTTGGCATTGTTAAAGCTACTGATGCAGACAAGGCAAACTGTTCAAATTCAAAGATCGCCTACAGTATTGAGAAGCAGGACCCCAATGATGGCAGAGACCTCTTCTACATAGACAGAGAAAGTGGAACAATCTACATCCAAGAAAACACCTTAGATAGGGAGGTCAGACAAATCACATACATCATATATCTGTCTCATGCTGTACGATTACTATAGGTTTTAGATAGTTGATCAGATTGTTACTTAATGATAAAACTGTGTTGGTCCTCTGTTTTTCACAGAAACAGAGCTCCTACATTTTAACAGTTAAAGGAATGGATAATGACGGAGCTCCAGGAGGCAACACAGCCACCGGCACCATATATATCACAGTATTGGACATCAATGATAATCCACCCAAGCTGGAAAAAGACGAGGTATCAACCTTTTTTTCCCAGGGGAAAATCTAGTTATATGAGCTATACCATGTATACCATGTTGACTTGAAACTTTTAGGTTTGAAAACAGCTCTTTATAATGTGAAAACCATACTGTACCTTCACCGATGCTAAAGTAAAATAACTGCCCCTCTGCCTGAACATTGAACACTTTTCCACTGCTCTGTGTAGCGGTAATGTCCCTATAGGATTTTGATGTGTCTGACAAAGAGATAGATGTTCACATTGGTGCCCCTCTCATGTCTGCATTATGGCCTACAGTATATGAAGCTACAGCCAGCACCTAGTTAGCTTAACTGAGCTTGGCACAAAGATTGGAAACAAGTGTTAAACTAACATTTATCTAACATAATACCTGGATACACATTTGCTTCAAAGGCTAACGAATTAGCTTTCTTTATCTTAGCAGTAAGAAAAAAGATACTAGCAGTAACTTCCTAGACTCTCTAACAGTAGCCTGGAAATGTGTTGTACAAATTATCATTTTAGTATGGCAAAGATAATTAGTGAGCTTTAGAGTTGCTGCAAGCCAATGCTAGCTGTTTGCCCCTGTTTCCAGTTGTTGTGCTCTGCTAAGCTAACTGGCCCCTAGCTATCAGAACAGAGAGACATGATAGTTACTGTATATCAATCCTCATTATCTATTTTGCTGAAAGGCAATCAAGCAAATGATATTTACTTAAAGCTTTTGAAATCAATAACTGTATGATGAAAAATATCTCTTGTGTAGTATACAGGTAGCATTGTGGAGAACAAAGCCCATGTGGAGGTCATGAGGTTTAAATCGCTGGATGCTGATGAGAAGAAAACTGACAACTGGCTGTCTGTTTTTGATATTGTCACTGGAAATGAAGACGGGATATTCAACATAATAACTGATCCCCAAACCAAAGAAGGGATTCTGATGCTTGTAAAGGTAGATCTGAACTAAAAACGTTTTTTATTTAGCAAATTAATACATTGTGTCAATTTCAACACCTTTGATCCTTATAATCATTTGAAACCAATCAGGAAAATGATGATCAAATAACCTTGAAATCAATTTATGTAGAAAAGGATGAATCAATCACTGTCTATAAAAGCAAAGTTTCTACCAGTACACATCTTGAAAAATAAGGTTCTCTATCCAAGGCTACATTTAAAGACATCCAAATCTTTAGTCTTTCAACAGTAATTTTGTGGCACCCCAACAGTGTCTTCCTATTTAAGACCCCTGACAACATGTCTGGAAATGCTTTACCAACATTTTTGTCATTCCTGTGCCACATAATATGTTTTGGGGGAAAATGTAGTGATTTATTTTCAGCAGGACATGTTAAACAATGACCTATGAGTTTAAGCTAATGTGGCTGCAATCTGTTTTCCTTACAGCCGGTTGATTTTGAGGAAAATCCTGAAGGAGGAGGTGGAGATGATGGAGGAGGAGGAGGAGGAGGAGGAGGAGGAGGAGGAGGAGGAGGAGGAGGAGGTGAAGGAGATGGAGATGGAGGAGCAGGAGGAGGTGGAGGAGGAGGAGATGGAGATAGAAATGAAGGAGGAGGAGGAGGAGGAGGAGGAGGAGGAGGAGGAGGAGGAGGAGGAGGTCCAACTGGTGCAACTGGGGCAGGAGCAGGGACTAACACGAAGAAAAAGAGGCCAACAAAAGGCTTTAAACTTTACCCCGTGAACATCGCAGTATTGAATGAGCCTGAGGGCGTCGCCTTTAGACCCTCAGTAAAGCCTGTCTCTGTGTCTGAGAACCCGAAGGAGAATCCATTGAGGGAGGTGATCGCTGTCTACACAGCCACTGACGCTGACACTCGAAAGCTTGCTGAAAATGGTCGGTGACACCAACTCATCTTTTGCCTTATATGAAATCAACCTTATTGTGATAAGAAATGTCCCTGGCTGTTCTCTCTCAAGCTCAAGCCTTCACTACTGTATCCAGCGCGACTGTTTATCAGGGCCGACGACGGGGCGAGACGGCGCTTCTTTTCGGTGAAGGAAGCCCAGCAGTTCTTGGCATCACACCAGAAGTCCGGATCTTTGGTGGTAAATGACTGATGCCAGCAAGAGGCAATTGGCTACTCAGGTTACGCTTATTTTATTTTTTTCTTGGCATGCTTTTTCCTCTACCCAAATGGACAGACTTGATTATAGCCTAAGCTAAATTGGCGATCTCAGACTGAGTTGCAGTGTTATAGAAGCGTTTTCCTTTCTCCTGGACTGTACCCACTAATGTGACCTAACCTAACCCTATAGGTGTAACCTGTCCAGCAGAGTCCATAGGTTCTAGGCACAAATTGTTTAAAAGTAAAACCACTGTTCAGAGGTGTTTTGAAAAAAGAGGAAAAAAGTGAAGTCTCTTGTTTTATTATGACTGTGTGGTAGGGCGGGAAACTACAAGGGTAAGGAGCCCCGGGAGAATTTTGATAAGTAGGCAACGTGGCACTTCTGTGTCTGAAGTGGGGGTGGTTGCGGGGTGGGGGGTGCTACCTGTATCTTCTCCTTTTATTTACATATATTTGTTTGGTTTTTTTCTTTTTTGTTGTTGTTTTTGTTTTATTTCCTTTTCTTTGTCACATACTACTCATATATTACACTGTATAGTCCTAAATCACCACTACCTTAATGGAAAGTAGACACACAATGAATAATATTTGTTTCATATCATGGAATGTCAAGGGGGCAACTCAACCTACTAAAATAAATAAGATTATATCTCATCTCCAAAATCTAAAAGGAGGTGTGGTATTCCTACAGGAGACCCAGTTGCATTGTGTTGAGACTATACGCATTAAAAGGAGTAGGTTAAGCCAATTATATCACTCAAAGTTTAGTGCAAGAGCCAGGGGTGCAGCCATTTTGATTCAAAATAATATTCCATTTGAAGCAGATGTCATTGCTGACTCAACTGGTCGGTTTGTTATTGTGTCAGGGACACTCTGCCAAATCAAAGTCATCCTAGCTAGCATATATGCACCTAATTGGGATGATGAACAATTTATTTCAAGGGTTTTTATTTCTATTCCCAATATTGAAACATACCACATTATCATTGGGCGAGATTTCAACTTTGTACAAAATGCTGATTTGGACAGATCTTCCAATAGACCACATTCCCTCACGAAGTCTGCCATGTTACTAGCGTCTTTTGCAGGAGAGCTGGGCATGTCTGACCCATGGAGGCGCAAATTCCCTGAAAAAAATGGTTTTCTTTCTTCTCACATGTCCACCACACCTATTCTCGAATAGATTTTTTTATTGTAGATAACAGGCTGCTTTCAAATGTACTCTCATGTGATTATCATAGCATTGTGATCTCAGACCATGCTCCCACGTCACTAGACATAAACTTCCCCAACCACAACCGTTCTTTCAAACCGTGGAGATTTAACTCAAATTTGCTTGCCAATGACCCTTTTGTAGACTCCTTAAGATCAAACATTCAACTATTTTTTGAAATAAATGACAAACCAGACGTGTAATTTCCTACACATCCCACCTCAGAAAAATCACCATGTCTAGTCAAACAGAGCTAACACAAAAGATTCTGGAAATTGATGATAGCTATGCAAATAACCCAGACCCTTCACTTTACAAAAAGTGTCTACAATAACTGCAGGGCGGCAATAACTACATTGCAGAGTGGAAAATCACCCAGTCCAGATGGATTCACAGTAGGATTTTATAAGAAATTTGCCCCACTTCTCTCCACAGTTCTAAATGACATGTATAATGAGGCGTTGGAGCTTGGCCGACTTCCTCCAACCTTGACCAATGCTACAATTACTCTTCTCCTAAAAAAGGACAAGGACCCCTTACTTTGTAGCAGCTTCAGACCCATATCATTATTAAACGTGGATTATAAAATTCTTGCTAAGATTTTAGCCCTCCGTGTTCAGCAGGTCCTGCCAGGGATCATTTCCTCAGATCAAACAGGCTTCATGCTGGGGAGGCACTCATTTCACAACACTAGGAGACTCCTAAACATTCTGAACATGCCTAGCTCCAGCACCCCTGAGATAGTGGTCTCGCTGGATGCTGAGAAAGCTTTTGATAGGGTGGAGTGGAAGTTTCTCTTTGAGATGATGGATAGATTTGGTTTGGGTTCAGGTTTTATATCATGGTTAAAGTTGTTATATTCATCCCCGGTGGCATCTGTACAAACAAATAGTGTGCTCTCATCCTCCTTTCAACTTCACCGCGGCACAAGACAAGGGTGCCCACTGTCCCCTTTACTGTTTGCCATGGCCATTGCACCTTTGACCATCTGGCTAAGATCTGAAGAGAAATTTGAGGGCATTTCACGTCAAGGGACAGTACACAAACTGTCACTGTACGCCGACGACTTGCTTCTGTATGTGTCCAACCCTTCTACCTCACTCCCCGTAATTAAAAAATTTTAAAACAATTTGGCCAACGTCAGGCTATAAACTACATTTTGGAAAGAGTGAGTTATTCGCAATATGTGAGCACTGTTTCATATTTTCATGTGTCTTCACATTGTGTACACTTTGTATGGTTGGTGCTCAATAAAACATATTTGAAAAAAAAAAAAAAAGAGTCACGCCATTTTGGCTTCATGCGCCAATGAGCAACTTTCATATGATTGAACAAGGTCCGGCCTCAAATGTTGCATCCAGTTCTCTTTATACTTCAATGGTAAGGTCAGGAGAAATGGGGCAAAGCCTGTGAGCTAGTTCAGGCAGTCATCTCGAGCACCAATGATACATTCGCACATAACGCCCCTCGTCACTCTTGCAACCGACCAAACAGTCTCCTAATCTGGCGCTCTATTTAAGCTGTCAGATCTGCCTACCTCTGCCTCACTAATGCTGCTGCTGCTGCTGCTGCTGCTGCATTCACGTTAGCGATCCTCGCCTGCCCCACCACCACCCCAGCTTCCTCTCCAGCTTCCTCCCAAGCTTCCTCCCAGCTTCCTCCCCAGCTTCCACCTGTAGGCTCGGGGGATAGTTATCTAATCATCACTCAATGTTCTATGTTGATATGTGGAGTGATGAGGCCTGAGCCTAGACGCCAAACTCAAACTATATACTGTTTCTAATAAACATATCAATGAAACACAGGAGTTGTCTGACTGAAATAACAGTTCATCCAGATGGTCTAATGGAAACTGTCACACAATTTAGGTCATCATTTAGCTTGTTGTGTATTTTGCCCAGGTCTCAGAAGTTTACTTCTGTGTTGTCGTGTGCTCAAGAACTCAAAGAACAGTACCCAAGTTGTATAAAAGAATAAAGAACCAAAAGATATAAGCATGTGAGATGTTTTTCAGGAGTATATACTGTACGGTCATTACATGCACCCTTTGTTTGGTAGTTTGATATTCATTCATGTTGACAGACAAAGCAACAGGTGGGAAATGTTGAAAGCTACTTAGAATAGGAGGCAAAATGTAAGTTTAAATGATGTGTACAAATTCTGAAATGTTCGCAATATTTTGAATTCCAGTCCGATGGCATGTTCCTAAATTAGCCCTACAGGGTTAAATAAATGTCAAACGAAAATATGCACACATTTTATCAAGCTACGTCAGCTATGTCTCTTAGCTTTTATAGTTATAGCTGGTCAATTTTTAGGTTTTAAATTAGCTTATGAGAGACACATGTTGTGGTCATAGTTAGTATTACCATTTCAGAAATGTTGCCTTGAGTACAATTTTATATATATTAGGCATGGCACGGTTTTGGTGAAAAAACCGAACCGTACGGTTTGCTTGCCACGGTGCGGTGCGTCTGTGCACCGTACGGAGTCCACGGTTTTTTTTTTTTTTTTTTTTTTCTCCAGACGTTCGACGTTGCATTGTAGCCTAATGCCCGTATGTTACCACGTGGTTTTCATTCGCGCGAAAGAAGCGAAAGCTAAGAGGTCGAGGTGTGTCAGCTGTACAAACATGGCAAGTGGGAGTGGAGAAGGCGGGCCGCCCAGGCCGGAGATAGAGGATGATCCGGGAGCCGCGGTACGTCATGCCCTCTCGCAGATACTTTGGCACCAATGTGATACCCAAGTTATATGACGAGACAAGGGAGGAAATAGTGACGGAGTTGTCTTTGGCATGCCACGTAGCTCTGACGACGGATGGATGGACTTCTAGGTCCACGGAAAGTTACCAGACAGTGACTGCCCACCACATTAATCCCCAATGGGAGTTACGAAGCTGCGTATTACAAACGCGCCCAATATACGACAGCCACACAAGCGAATTTCTTTCCAAAAAGCTACGATTTTTTTACAACACAGGCAAGAAGCACAAAGCCTTTCCAAGATATAATTCGTGAAGAGGTCACTTCATACAAGGAAACAGGCTGCATCTCTGTGGATGAAAATCCCCTCGCATGGTGGAAGACCAACGCACGTATCCCCATGTAGCAAAGTTGGCACAACGTGACCTGGCTGTCCCAGGTACATCTGTGCCAAGTGAGCGGGTTTTTTCCACAGCAGGGGACATTGTAACTGCAAGTAGGTCTCGTCTCTTGCCAGAAAATGTTGACAAACTCATTTTCATGCAGAAGAATATGAGAATTAAGTGAAAGGGGGAAGGCTGTTTTAAACAGTGCAGTGTTTGGTTCTATTGCAATATTTTATACTGATTGTGTCTGTGTGTATTTTGTTCGAAATTTTGTTAATATAACAGTGGCACTGGCACTTTAAGTTTAGATACCAAATCCAGCCATATGTTTCAAAGCACTGCACTTTAATTTCAAGTGAAAAAAATACATCCTCACTCTCAGGGATTAGAAGAGTTGTTGATTTTGTTTTCTGTTAGGCTGGTTGGATGGTGGGCTCATATTATGTTTACGGCCTCATGTTCTCATAGGCAATTGTGTTCGCCTGTTCAAAGGACAGCAAACATTCCTGACACTTATTTTGAGTAATAAAGTAAAACATGTTGAAATCATCCATGTCTTCCCTCTTGCTCTATCAAAATACTACCTTTCTGAGATTGTTAAAACAGTGTGCTTAGAGTCAATTGAAATTCAAGTTTGTGCATTATTGTTACATTATAACTATAATTTTATACCCTTTTAAATGCTGTATCCTAAACTATGGTTAGTAATAGCATCTGCCTAAGAATATTCTCAGAGACAGGGCTCCTGTTATAAACTGGCTGTTACCAGAATGGCAAGGACCAAGTTGTAATGCATTGCTAAAGGTAATGTCATAGAAGTGTTGTGCTGTGGTAGTAAAATCTTTTCAGTGACTATT
Organism: Eleginops maclovinus; assembly: GCF_036324505.1. Lineage (NCBI taxonomy): Eukaryota > Metazoa > Chordata > Actinopteri > Perciformes > Eleginopidae > Eleginops > Eleginops maclovinus. The sequence goes on along the minus strand of NC_086357.1, from coordinate 6,028,334 downwards.
ACAGTGTTCCACTGGTGTAACGGCGTGTATTATGGGGCTACGATAAAAAAGTAAAAAAAACACCAAGAACCGTACAAAACCGTAAACCGTGGACCTCAAACCGTGATACACCGTGAACCGTGAGTTTTGTGATCCGTGCCACCCCTAATATATATATATATTGTTTTTGTGTTAATGTCTGCAGAAGGCGAGATGTTTAGCAGAAATGCAGACAGCGAGGGATTGTATTTTGGATTATGACTACGAAGGTCAGGGCTCCTATGCTGGCTCAGTGAGCTACTGCAGCCTCCTGGAGCCTGACAATGATCTGCACTTCTTCGATGACCTCGGATCCAAGTTTAAGACCCTGGCTGAGATCTGTTCTTCACCTAAATCTCCAACAACTCTAATACCTCGAAGCATTGTCACCCCAGTAGTGGATAAAGTAGACCATGTAGCAGGGCTCTCATCTGAGATTAAAGCCAACAACTTCCATGGCAAGAGCCTAAAGTGCAATCAAGATGTCGTTATCAGTCAGTCCACGGATCTCATGAGATCCCACATAGCTTCCACCAGCAGCATGCATGGTCAAACATCCAACAATGTCATGGGCTTCAATGGAACTGCTTCCAGCAGTCAGTATAGGCCGTGTTCACTCAGCATCATGCCTCAGTCACCTCTTGTTAGTCCTGTTAGCTTGCTACCCTCTCCTATTCAGGCGATCATACCACAGCAGCAGCAGTCTGTCTACTACATCAGTTCCCCTGTGATGCAGCCGATGAACTACATAGTTCAACCACAACTGCAGAGCACTATGATGCTGGCGGAAGCTCCTGTCAGCAGCCTGCAGACCATGATTCTGTATGGGGGGAACACTGCTGGCTCCTTACCTCCTAGTACAAGAAGAGGCAACAGGGTGGCAGAGTAGGACCAGGGAGAGGGGACATGGCTAAGGTCTCATGTCCCAGGCAAGATGATGGGTGGTCAGCAGGAGGGGTCCTATAATCAGAAGGTGGAGTCAGGACAAGGCAGTGTAATGTTGGGACACTGATTGGTGGATAAATCAGTTTTGGAACTTACACAGGAACACAAGTATGTCATTTTAGCCAGCCATATATTCATGTTACTTTTTGGCCATGTTTCATGTTGCAGACTCATCCGGTCGAATGTGTTCCAGTACTACTTTCCGGTCAGACTCAGTGTTTATTGCTATTTAGCTCATTTTAGCACATTGACATTCTAAATTAAGATTATAAACAAGGTAAAAATTACACCTGCTCAACATAAACATTAAAGCTTTGTCAATTCAGCATGTTAGCTTGCTGGTGTTAGCGTTTAGCTTAGAGCAAGGTTGTGTCTAAGTGCAGCCTCACTGAGAACTCTTGGACAGGTTTAAACCACTAAAATGAATCCTGTGGTTATGCTAGGACTAGCTTAAAAAATTGAAATGAATATGTGCCAAGATAAATACTTAACCCTTCTATCTCATTCATGAGGTGTTCATGCTAATAATGAGATACTGCTAATGTTGCTCCATTCTGTTCAGTTTAGACTCATTCAAAACAATTAGATGAGGCAGATAGAGTTATGGTTAATAAGTAATTAAATGATGCCAGTAACAGAATACAGTAACAGATCAGTTGAAAATGATGACAGTAATTGTGTTGGCTTGAAATTACTTTCTACAAAATGAAACTTGCAAATTAAATAATTTCGAAAACAAAAATATGTGTTCAATACAGTTCTTTAAAAGTATAAAATGTTTTATTCTTACAATGCAGATGATTTCGTTATTGTATATTTATATATTTTCAAATGTAATGTTTAATGTTAAAACATCTCCCTACTGCACTAAAGCTGCATTTCCACCACATGGTACGGCTCTACTTGTCTGGACTTGACTCACTTTTAATACCAGGTGCTTTCCACTGTTTTTCCTCTTTCAACTTGGGAAAGTACATTGTAAGTGTAGGAGTAGACGATCAGCTGTTAGAAGCAACAGCAGTTGAATCTGCCATGTAAACGGGGGCCTCACTGAAACATTTCATAGGCAAACACATTTTAAATGTTGTAAGATGCATAGTCCTGCATAGTTTTGCTCACTTTTGTAAAAACAAAATCTTGTTTAAGTGAAAACAAAAGATAAAGATAAATGAATATTAATGGCAGTTACTTAAAAAGTATGTTTTAATGGGGTTTTTGGGGGGGTTTTAACGGTTAGCCTTAATGAGTGAGAAGAATGCAGGAAAAGGTCTCAGATTTCATATCATCTGGTTTAAGTTGGCTATTCTTTCACTAGATGGTAGCACATAGCTACTGTTGTGCATTATAAATCTGGTGGGGAATGTGTGCATGACAGGAAGCAGCATAAACACTCAAAGACAGCAGACCTGTTTACCCTGTAATAGTATCTGTTGTAAAAATGTTAGAATTCTGATTAGCATGGGTTAATGCAGGGGTGTCCAAACTTTTTTCACTGAGGGCCACATACAGGAAAACACACAAAGGGCTGGGCCCCTCACCTCATAAGTGAAGTTATAATTTAGCAGAATCAATCAAATGTAAATGCTTCATACTTGAATATGCTTTAGGAAAAAAACAGCCTGCATCACAGCTCTCCGTAGGGTTTAATTTATTGTGTTGGCAGCTCATTCCTTAAACTGAAGCCTCAGATTGCTGATAATAAAGGGAGATATGAAGGGTTTATTTCAAGGTTGTTATGTTACGTGTTGGGGCTTTTTTCTTATCAACTTAGATTTGTCTTAAAATGGTTTCAACTTTAATTGACTGAATTGATTTGACATTGGGCTTATTAACACATGAATACTTCTACTATATGCCCCGGGCTGTAGTTTGGACATGCCTGGGTTAATGTATTCCATGATGTAAATTGAACGCAGGAAACATGTTGATGTTCAAAGGCTTATAGTTTGCAGTCACTGTAGAGCTTACAAGGTCTGGTGGAGGAAACATCAAAAACAATGTATTAGGTTGTAGCCGCACATCCTGTACTGTATCCCAAAATTAACAAACTGTAGCATAAAAGCTTTTTTTATGGTTTTAAATATTTTAAAGGTAAAACAAGTCTTTTTTTTATACAATCACTTTGTAGATTAGTCATTACTGGTGCTGTTTTGGAAAAGTTCTGTTTCAGTCAGGGTTGAAGAGGGTTTATAGTAAATGGTGTTGATGAACTATTCCTGGTTTGAACTTGTCTTTTTGCCACCTTACATAATGATTTTGACAACAGCTCTGGCATTTTTACCCCACCCTGCCTAAATCCCCTCCGGTTGCTTTAAAAAAACAAATTCTCAACTGACAAACTAGCGCATATTCAGGTTCATACAAACATGCACATAAGACTTGTTCTATAGCATGTCAACAACACAAGTGGTAGAAAAGACAAATTGTACAAATTGAGTCACAGAATCGAGTAAATGGATGATGTTTTTCTGAGAGCCGTGATGTGTGAGAGGGATGTGAATTTTTTGGGGAAATATAGTTCCAATAAGGTTTCTATTGATCGTCATTTCTAGTCATTAATTGTGTTTTCTGGTGCATATAACACAAACATGTATAGATCCATGACAAAGGTTAATAATAGTGAAGAACATACAGTAGGTCTCCCTAAAATAATCTTTATTCCCATTGTTATACCGATGTGAAAGATTGAGAATTAAAAATAACAGACAATATCTTAGAGACAGTTTTAATAACAACCAACATTCAATACAAAGGTGCGTCTTAACGAAAACAAGCTCAACATAACTTAAATTCATTAAGCCACTTATTATTCGTATTTTATATGTATCTATATTAGGGCGGGGCAAGTTAACGTGTTATTATTGTTATCACATCAATTAATGATGCCAACAATTATTTTATCGCGCACCAACTGTTTTTGGAAATCATATTATATTTGATTAATCGCAGAAAATCTTGCAGAGGAATGGACAGCTTTGGAGGAAAAATTGTGAGAATGACTATGTAACATTCAGATGGAGCCGGATTATTAACTAAATCTAGGGCAACATGCAACCGGCTGCATCACGGCCTGGTGCTGCTATTGCACCGCCCTCGACCGTAAGACTCTACAGAGGGTGATGAAAACTACACAGCACATCACCAGGACGGAGCCGCCATCCATGGAGGAATTCTACTGCCACCGGCTCAGGAAGAAAGCACACAGGACTTTGAAAGACCCTCATCAACCCAGCAACAAACTGTTGTGTCTGCTGCCGTCTGACAGGCGGTCTCGCAGCATCAGGACAAAGCAGTTTGACGGGTGGTATGTGAGAAATACAAAACAAACCTAATACAAATGAACACCACCTCTGCAACGGTGCAATAAAATTTAATTAAACAAAATGAAACGTGAACTCTTAAATGTAAGATCTCTATTACCTGAAGCAGTAAATGATTTATTACCAGGCAATAACATTGATGAATGTAATCTCACTGAAACCAGGCTGAGACCCAAATAATTATGTGAGCACATATGAAAACATTCCAAACAGTCATGTTTATAATCCTGATACTTGAAGCACAGGCCAAGTAGGTGGAGTCCCATCCATTATCGAATCAGGCATGAAGTCAACCCCGCCCCGACACTGAATTATAACTTTTTTGAAAACCTTGTCCTTAGTCTTTTGCACCAAGCCAGGAAAAAGCTGCAGACAGTTTTTTTACGGCGGACCAGGCAAATTTAACATTTCACTGTCCACATAATCGTGCTTTATCTGAACATTTTTAATAACCTTGACTGTCCTGTTACTGGACTACACGCCATAACACAAACATGCCTGCGCCAGAAGTCTGTTGAAGGTGCTATAGCTTGATTTTAAGAAAGAACTCAATAGCATGTCTCAGTATAAAAAAGGACTCCTATGCCCCCCCTACTACAAATTGAGCATGTTGTTGAAAGTCCTGCAGCCGTTGGACTCAATTGCATACCCCTAACACCCACAAACTAACAACTTAAAAGTAAAAGCCCTTCATCTTAACTGAAAGAGTCTTGTTTAATTTGGATTGATAATCTTAAAAAATATGGTAAGGCTCTCTCCGTAAAGCCAGATCAGCTTATCAGTCATCTTTAATAGAGGAAAATAAGAACAATGCCAGGTTTATTTTCAGCATTGCAGCCAGGCTGACAGAGAGCCAAAGCCCTATTGAAACTCCTATTCTTATATCGCTCAGTAGTAATGACTGTATGAGCTATTTAATGATACAATTATAACCCTTAGGAACAAAAATGAAAGAGTTATCTTCAAATATGATGTAGTACAAATACTGCCTTCTTTCATCTATGTCGGTCTTTCTCAAAGAGTGGTCCGCGGACCACTGGTGGTCCGTGAGCAACCCCTAGTGGTCCGTGAGTATTTTGGTAAAATGTCACATTTGAAATGAATATATTATAAGTTTAAAGTGTTTCTCAAACTGTCTTAAAATGACTAGTATCAAAGCCCGTCTACGGAAAGCCCCTTCACTCTCTATTCACCCCCATTGTACCGAATTTGGCTGCAGTTCACCTAGGGGGCGATCGCGGGCAAGTGCAGAATACATGGACCCCTATGGAGCTAGGCGGCTAGCTACATCATTCTCCTAGCATATCGTCTACAAAATCCAAAATACTACTGTGGTTTCCGAGAGGTCGACAGGGATTTTTCGTCAAAACTGGAATAATCTGGGGGTCATAGCCTTTTGTTTTCTTACAGGTTGGGCAGTTGCGACCCAGGTTCTGCTAGCATCTGGCTAATGAAAGCCGATTGGTCAATGAAGAACTCACGACTGGTTACGACCGAAGAATACGCTTTGTGGTACCTGTCCACAGAACATCAACAACGCCAAAGCCCGTAAGTTCTCTGGTAATAGTACTCACAGTGCTAATATAGCCAACTGAAGCAACCAAATAACGTATTTTTTCAAAAACGACATATTCACATCAGAAAGTCTTCATTAACACTTAATTGTTTGTTAAGATTTGTAAATTATGAGTATCAAATAATGTCACACCTTTTCAAAACATGTAGAGCCGAGTTCAAATCAGTCCCACGGAGCCAAATCAGCTGCGATCGTATGCAGCTGTTGCTGCGAGGGAAAGGGAAGGGAAGGAGAGACACAAGGTGCCGTAAAGCAATTTATCACGCATGACGTCATCCGATTTACAAAAACCTAATTTTAGTCAAAATCAAGCGAATATAAAATACTAGCTATGTGTCGTTTGTGAGGATTATCCATTCCATGTTTAAAAAACTATAGCAGTGATTTAAAAAAAAATTATATCCAAAGAAATGTAGGAATCTATGGGTGGGGCTCCATAGGACCACATTCATTCTGCACTGGCCCACCAGCGCCCCCCAGGTGCAGTACCATACCGGAACGGTTTTGAGAGTGAACGTTCTCGTCAATATTAAAAGTTCTCTGCTAGTATAGAGTGTAGCATAGATGTAGCGTAGCTACGTAGGTTCGTAGCTACGTAGCTACGTAGGTTACGATCTTACGTCATAAATGATTTGCGCGGTCAATTTGAGCTGTCAACTGACAAGATGGATCGATGGCTAAAGACAGGGTCAGTTAAAAGAAAATTAAATGACAAATCTGACGTGACAGTCAAGGTGCATCGTCCTGATGCAGGAGATCCAGCAACTACAAGTGGTTCAGCCGCAGCGACAAGTGATTTTGTGTGCGTTACTGAGTCCCAGGACAGCGGTTCGCCGTCTAACCACCACCCGGCTGAAAGCTGTGAAACTCGGCTTGATCGCGGGAAGTCCAGCGCTAAAGTGAAAAGAAAATATCACAGCGACTACATAAAATTTGGATTTTTCTGGACTAGAGATGAAGAGGATCCCAATCCACACTGTGTTTTGTGCTACGAGTCGTTGGCTATGAAACCCGCCAAGCTCAAGCGTCATTTTGAGAGCAAACACAAGGATTACATCGGGAAACCTTTAGCATTGTTTGAGAGAAAACGTGATGAACTTAAAAAACACATGAGGAAGGCGCCCTCACATTTTTTTGCGACGGGGGAAAATGCGAAGGCTACAGAGGCATCATACAGGGTATCCCTTCTCATCGCAAAAACAGGGAAACCTCATTCGATAGGTGAGAATTTAGTCAAACCAGCTGCCAAGGTTATGGCTAATGTATTGTTTGGGGAGAAAGCAAGCGACGAAATTAACAGGGTCCCCCTCTCCAATGATACTGTGATTTCCAGTGGCTCTCAAAATTGGCATACCTGGCCGATGTCTTTAGCGCACTCAATGCTTTGAACTTAGCGCTGCAGGGAAAAGCCGTCACGCCTTTAATGTGCAGGACAAAATTAAAGCCGCACGCCTCAAGATGGAATTGTGGTGTGTCTGTTTTCCGACGCTTGTGGATTTTCTCCTCGTTGCAGATGAAGAGCTGGACGGCGGCACAATTGCAGCCTTCAAGGAACATCTGCAAGGCCTTCACTTTCAGCTGGGAAGATATTTCCCAGAACTAGATGCAGGCTATGAGTGGATCAGGAATCCATTTGGGGACAAAACGCACATCGAACACGTCAGTTCCAAGCTCCCATCAAGACAGGTTGACAGCCTTGTGGATATCGCATCTGATGGGACAGTGAAGACGACTTTCAGAGAGAAAAGCTTGGCAGATTTTGGGTCCACGTCCAGCCTGAGCACCCAGAGCTGGCTGACGCTGCTCTGAAACTGTTGATGCCGTTTCCAACCACCTACAACTGTGAAGTTGGTTTTTCTACACTTGTTGGTCTGAAAACAAAGCAGCGTAACAGGATCAATGTGGACTGTGATATGAGACTAAAACTCTCCAGTTTGGATCCAGACATTGTTTCACTGATGTCTCAGCACAAGCAGCACCATTCCTCCCATTAGGTAGCAACAGAGACACGCAGTGTATGAGTGAGTAAACAATGCTATTTGTAAATGTAACAGTGTAAATAATTACCTTGTGTTTATTGTTAAATTCTTGTTAAACTTGGGCCTGCAACCAGAGTTTTACTGTATTTTATTTTTGAAAATACACAGCAGAAGTTTGTGTCGTACTAAATGCGGTGCATTTTGCGTATCTCTCTGTTCGCTCGGACATAAACTCAGTAATAAATGTAGTCTATGTTTCATATGATGTGTAAAATCTATCAGCATTTACCGTTTAAATCGCATGTGAACGAAATGCTTGTAGAATCCGTAGTTGTATTTGTATCGTTGATTTAATGTGTGAACGAGCGATATAGAGAAGGTCACATAAAGCTGTTATTATTAGGCTGTAATTTGTAATATACTGTTGGAGTAGTAAGCAGGCCTATTGTATTTATTCTAGTTTATATTTAGTTATATTTAGTGTATATTTCTCCTTCCTTCTTTGTATTGAACTGTTGCACCTCAATTTCCCTCGGGATTAATAAAGCTTCTTGAATCTTGAATCTTGTTTTGGGATATTGGGGGAGTTAGGTGGTCCGTGAGTATTTTTTTATTGGTTAAGTGGTCCTTGGTCTGAAAAAGCTTGAGAAACACTGATCTATGTATTATTCAGGGGCTTCCAACTTTCATCCATCTTCTCTTTCACTTCATCTGTTTTTCGCTCATTTCCAAAAAATGCATATTACTAATTCAACATCCAGGGCATCATCCAAGGAGTCTCCTGGCAGGTTGCCAGTTTTAAAGGTTACATCTTGATCATTAGTTATGGTTGTGCCTGTTGCTGTGAATTGCCAGACCTCCACCGATTGAAATGTATATAGATATTTTTTGTAAATCTTGGCTTGTTCTGTAAATCTTTTCAGGGACCTTCTTCACTGGCCCACTCTCAATGATGCAACACAAAAACCATTGGACAAGGAATTAGCAAATGTTAAGCTTTTACGAGCAAGTTGTTCTTACATGTCACAATGACTGGGACTCATTTGCATGGACTCAAACCAAAAGTTGAAAAAACGTACAGGAAACAAAGCTCTTTAATCACTCTTTAAGAGGAAAATATTGGCAAAGGCAAAAGGCTAAAAATACAACTAGATAAATACATGTGGTTTTTAGTACAATCAAAACAAGAATAACAGGCAACGATTAAGGGTGGGGCTGACACCACTGGGAAAACACGCAGCGGCAGGCAGTCTTGGGCACTGAAGCGAGACGGAACGTGAAGTGCAAAATGCCAGAAAGAGAGAAACAGAGCTTTCTTTCTGCTGAAGACTCTACCTATGCCATTTTACACAGAGGGAACTGAGAACAGGTCAGGCATAGGAGTTTATAATCCAGAGAAAATGAGGAGCAAGAGATAAGTTTGTTGACTGACCAGGGTCAGAAGTTGACCATCAAGGAGACTAACTCTCAAAGGGGAGTCAATGGAGAAAAGTAGCTTAAGACAAGAGTAATTAGCATTTGCATTGGGGGCAGGGTATTAGCAGGTACATTAGATGTGTCTACCAGAATCAATGCTAGTGGTGAGCTTAATCAAAACATCCACAAAAATAAAATCACTAAATCCTGGTTACAGTAAATGAACCCACAGGCTTTCATCCTTTTCGGATGGTCTCCCAGAATATGATAAAGTCCCAGCTAAGAAAAAACACTGAGCAAAATCTTAAGTTTCCAAGATGGCGCAGCGAATGGCTGTAGCGTGTCCCTCTCCCACTTCGTAATTGTTGTTTTACTTTTTCTACAACACACAATCATTTCCCCATGTCAAGACCTTGGTGGTCCAGTTGATGGGATGAAGAGAATGATGAGTGTATGCTGCCTCTGGTTTTCATATTCACATCAGTGTTATTTCATTTAAATGTATTTAAAGTATAGTATATTATGTTCTTAAGATTTGCCATTTTTATTGAATTCAGGCCATTTTTTTAATATTGATCTCATGTTTTGTATATCATTTAGATTTTGAACATTTTGTAGGTAGAGGCTTTAAATAAGCCCAAACATTTAATTTATTTGTTTATCATTTGTTCTGGTATGCTTTTATATTTCTCAATTGTGCAAAACCATTAAATAAAGAAAGATCTAGATGTGATGAGGAGAGGACTTCTGATGAGCTGAACCTAGGCAGAATCTGTTGCATGCAATGACTTCTGACAGCAGTATAGAGGAGAACAGATTTAAAGTTAGAGAACAGCATCATGATTGGCTGTTGGAGATGGTATAGGACTTCATTTAAGCGGACCAACGTTTTACTTTAGTCTAAATATATTTTACACCTGTACTTTTATTTGAATACAATACTAGTAGATGCCTAATATGTACAGTATATGGCCTGCATACATCAATCTCTGTTCACCCTTACACTTCTTTAATGTTGACTAAAATGTTAAATTTCATAAATGAAAATACCTATTTTCATTTTTTTCAAGCATTTCTGAAACTGAAAACATTTGTGAATTATTGAATATTTGGTAAATACTGAACATGTGAGTCTTAGGCGGACTGGCAATCTGTGTGTTCTGGAAAATCACGGGCCTGCCGTTATTCCAGGGTAGCTGATGACTGCAACGTATGGATGTACTTTTTCTTTAAATTAATTTAAGTAGCACACGGAGAGGCTTCATGATTTAAAGGTTTATTGTCATATCGGACACACAACTCGGGTGTAGCATGTAATGAATGAAAAACTTGGGTCACAAGTTCCTCAACAATGCAATTAGAAGACATTAAATACATTTAAAAAACATCAACAATAACAATAGTGCAAGCTCAGGCATTAAGTAGTCTTATGGCCTGTGGGGGGACGGCAGCAGACAGACCAGTTTGATGCTGGGGTGATGGGGGTCTTTTATAATGCTGTGGGCTTTCTTCGTGAGCTGCTGGGAGTAGAGGTCCTCCATGGATGGCAGCTCCGTCCTGGTGATGTGCTGTGCAGTTTTCACCACCCTCTGTAGAGTCTTACGGTCGAAGGCGGTTATCCTGACAGAGGGTTACAGCACTACTGCAAATATTTAGTTCTAAATATTATTAAATGAAATAATTATATTTTCTATAATACGCGTTAAGATTCAGGCATTGTGACACCGTAGCGCTGCCAATGCGACTCACCAGGACTTTTTGTTCTGAGTTAAAAAAATTATTTGCAGTTCACACAAGGAGCCTTACAGATGCTGTGATTTTTCATGCTCAAGTATACTTTCATTGTACACACGCTTATTGTTAAGATCGCTAACCAGGGCACTATGGCTGTGTCCCAAATAAAAAGTTCCTCTTAACAGTTGGCAATAGGAAGGATGAGCCCCGGTGACATGTCTTTCATACTAGTTATGAATACTAAAAGAATCACCCACATTTACTCTCAGATACTTGCAGACTTTACTGACTCCTGCTCTGCTGTGCTGTGCTGTGCTGTGCTGTGCTGTGCTGTGCTGTGCTGTGCTGTGCTGTGCTGTGCTGTGCTGTGCTGTGCTGTGCTGTGGAGTGTTAATTGACAGGTGTTACATGAAAACCAAAAGCAGCCACACGTGTACATATGCATGCCTCATAAATTTGCTTGGGTTATTTAATAAATAATACACCCCCGCATGGCGCCACCTGTTGTTGGCTTCGCTGGATCTGAAATCAGGGCTTTGGAGAACACAGCTGTGATGTTTCACTTGCCAAAAGAATACAGGTTTATCCAGTGGTTAGTTCCAGACAGTTGCATAGTAAAGTTTCAGGGAAAAAAATAGCAAAACAACCACAAAATAAAAATATTGTTTGTGTTCTAATGAAAAATAGTTTACTTTCTGAGAACTTACACTCTGTAAGTGTCTAAACACTACAGAAAGTCAGCCGAAAATATTTTCAACACCTGTGACGCAGATAAGGATGGAAATCTGCTAAATGAAATGCTTTTGAATGTTGCAGCTCTGAGAATATAAGCCTACAAACATTTTGTTACAAGTTCAATTACTTAATAACCCTGTTCAGGACCTGAACGCAGCTTCAATATCTCAAGACATACTATTACATATTTTCTTTATCAGTTATTATCCTACTTTAATGCGTATTATGTGTTTAGCTCTTTTCTGAACAAATTCAACAAGCGGAAATTGAAAAAGCCCTTTTTGATGATAAACTCAGTGATTTGTCATACACTCTTGTATGTATTCATGGACAGTGGAAGACAGCGGTACCTGCACTTTCAAAAATTACTCTTTGGTGTATTGTGGCTTTTATATGTGTACCAGCACTTCTCACAGGCTGCTGGTACTCAGCCATTTCAAGTCATGTTCAATTGATCCTTTTGCCATTAAAGAGAAAAAACTGCTTCACCCAGGCAGCACTGCTTCCTAGCGGGGTACCCAACACTGCATGTGCATTACGTTAGTGCTCAAGTGCTTACATTAGTGCACCTAAACAACCTAAACTTCCTCCTCTGCTCAAACACTTGTGTTACAGGGTTGCATTTTGTGCCCTCTACCTTGTCGTCAATTTAAAAAACTTACATTTTTAGCATATATTTTTAAGCATGTGTTTGATGGCCTATATGGTGTTATTGTCGGTCTTGTGTTTGTTGATTTTAATAAGCATATATTTGTAGATGTTTAATGAACAATACACACAATGAAGCAACTTGTGAAGAAATGTTTTAAAAATGCATCTCTTTCTCTCTCACTTACTCACTCACACGCGTTATGTCTTTTTCACTGATCCAAGCACTCCAATACAAAAAAAAGTAACTTGTAATTTGAGTAACTTTATAACGAAGTACTTTTTTACTCTTACTCGAGTAGGTTTTCCAATTGGAATATTTACTTTTACTCAAGTAGATTTTGAAGGAAGTAATTGTACTTTTACTTGAGTACAGCTTTTCTGTACTCTACCCACCACTGCTAAATATTAAGTTACATTATAGCATATTTATAATTTGGCGCCTAATTTTAAAATGACCTTGAAGCAATCGCGCTAGCATCGACTGGTTTAACTTGATAGCCTACAAGCCTAGAGAATAGTGTTATTTGCTAGGGTACAACTAGCTGCTAGGTCTCCAGCTAACAAGTTTGTTGCACGACCAGAACATGATAGCTAGAACAACTTACCAACCATTACATTTGGTTCAGCAATCTACACAATTGCCTACAACATAATTGCTGCATTTATTCAGTTACATTCTGTTGTCAACACTTCCTGAAGCATATATTCAACTAAAGTTATACTGTAAAGCAATAGCCTACTACTGCAGCTAGGCTTGTTCTGGGTCGAATGCAGCTAGGACTAGCTCGTGCACTGAGAAAACAATGCAACTTACCTCAACGTGTTTGCGGAGGTTAGATGACGAATTTTTGAAGGCTGATATCTTGTCAGTTTAGGGTGTGTTAGAAATAATCAATATATTAGAGCGGAACTTTAAAAGATAATTCACTGTTTCTGGACGGATCATATTTGTCCATTTCCGGTAGTATTACAGGATGTTGTTTTTAGCCTCAGATAGCATAAAGCTAATATTGTTTTGTATATATGAGTAGAGGGAGAAGGACCAGTGGAGTTGCATACTAAACACACCGCCTCTACCTCTCACTCATTGATGCTGCAATGATACAGTTGCCTGTTTAATAACTGATAAACCTCCTAAGAATTGCATAATAGACTATCGTAGATGACAGCTCCAGGACTTCGCTAACAAGATGGCGACGGTGACGTCATAAGAGGACCCGCCCCGACGACGTCAGCCTATAGAGGAGGATCCAGCCCCCCGCTACCAACCAATGAGAGCACGACAGCGGGGCGCGTCTGATTTTGAAGTTGTTTATTGTATGGTCGGAAAGGGGTGGTTCTATAAAACATGTAAGGATTGTGAAATCGAGCTCTCTTTTGTTCCGGACCGCCAGACAGTAACTACTGATGAGCTCCGCTCAGTCAGTGGCCTGTGGACGCGTGTCCCGGGCTATTGAGCCACAGCTGTGAAGCTTTTGTAAAACCTACCGCTGCATCCTTTTATTAAACACTCCTTTTATAATTTTTAAGGGAGTTTTGCTTTCTTTATTTTAAACCGTCTCCTGGGCTTCAAATAAACGAACATTTCTTACAGGTGACATAGTAAGCACTTCATTATGAAGTTTTCTCCCTTCCCTCACTCCCAACCTAACGGTCGACTCGTCTCCTCGGCTTTGGAATCGCAACAATGTTGCAACCGGGGGAGGGCGCGTCGCTAACCTGTAGGCTTGTATTCCAGTTAACGAAGATATGTGTACTTTTATCAAAATATTTTAATGAAGGCACAATGGAAAATCTAATTGAGTAAAGAGTAGAATTCTAGTTCAAATATTTACTCGAGTAAGAGTAAAAGTGCAGACTTAAAAAAGGAACGTGGAAAGTACTCGTTACCTGAAAAAAATACTTTTTTACTCATTTGCGTTACTTGTAACGCGTTACTACCCACCACTGGGCATAGGGTGTGGCTGCCGCTGCAATGGGGCTCTATTGTTTATACACCCGTGTTTGCGCCCTTGATGTGTTCCTATTCTGCCGTTTATTTTTATTCATGCGTAATGCTTAATGTACTCTGGTTGATTCTAGTTGCTCTCTCAGGAATGCATAAAGATAATTTATGAACAGGTATTTCTCAAAATAAACAGATCTAAATTAAATACATGCACATGGTTCTATTTCCATTGATCAACACCTCATCACAACCATGGGTGTGCATTACAATTTAAGTATTTTAAGTATATACATTTGTATTTTGCTTGTGTAACATCTATTTTAAGCATGCCAACTTGTACTTGAACAAAACTAGTAGATTTACTCTTTCTTTATCTTTGCTGTACATGCTACAAGGCCTTGTGAAGGGCTTCATCTCCAGTTTTTTCTTTTTTATTTCAAATAAAGGGCAGTATAATTTAACCTGGAGCAGGCTGAGAAGGACTTTGCTTGTTATTCAATGTAATAATGGTTTACTGCTACACATGCTAATATGTAAATAAGGGAGTACTGGCACTTTTTTATCCCCACTTCAGGCAGTGTATACAGGTTCCTTTAGTAGTGACCATAAAGAACAGATTGATTAAAGAAAATCTATTCAATTGGTAATGAATAGTAAGTTGCCCAAAACATGAAATAACAACGACTTGGTGTTGACTTTTGTGAAAAGAACATATCTTATTCTGAGGCTATTATAACCTTGTGGGGAGAACTTCATCCTTCATGTTAGGATCTCAGTTTTTGTATTTATAGTTTACAGTTTTATTTTGAAATGTATCTTGTTTTTGTGTTTGTTTGTGTCTACTTTACTTCCTGTCTTTAGTTTCCCTCCTGTCTGATTTGTGTTCACCTGTTGCCCCTGTGTTTCACCTCCCCTTCCCAGCTGTGTCTTGTCTTGTGATTACCCTCCTCTGTATGCAGTATTGTCATCCCTCTGTGTTCTTTGTCACCAGTTTGTATTCAATACTTTTCCTGTGTTGTACTTTTTCCTGCGTCCTAAGTCTTTGCATTTTGGTTGTCAGCTTTTACATTCATAAAAGCTCACCTTTTGTTACACTTTTGTACCCCTACCTCCTCTATCTGTTCTGCGTCTGGGTCCTTTTCCCCCATCCGTGACACTTCACTTAAAAACTTGGTTGTTTCGAAAACAAACTGACACTGCAAAAAAAGGTGTACATTCTAGGAAAGCATGTTGGTCCTTGTCAGCTTGGTCAAATGTTCTACCCAGAGGCTTAACTGTACGCTTGCAAACTATACATCAATGAGTAGACACGCCTTTAAGAAACATGCAGTCATGTGACAGGTCCCCTTGTGATAATCAACAGGAGGTGGGGGCTTGGAAAAGGTGTGTCTCTGATAGAAGAGGTTTAAGGCTCATGAGTTCCTCCTCAATGGGATTTCCCTGCACAAAAGGGACAGCTAGTGTTGGCTCAACTCGACTGCACTCATGGCTCTCCTCTCCTTCTCAGAAGTGGGTCTGGTGCTCCTGTTAGTGTTGGCTTTGGTGAGTATTCAAGCTACTTTAACACTGACACACAGGGGCATGCTGCAGGAGTTGATGAAACCTGTTGTTGCAGGACAGGGGTTTATTGTTCAAGTGGTCTAATTTGCAATTACTAAAAATCAAATTACTGATGAAAAGCACACTTAAGAAGGTATGATGCATGCCTACAGTATTATTATTATTAGTAGTAGTAGTAGTAGTAGTAGTAGTAGTAGTATTATATTATTATTATTATATTATTATTACTATTATTATTATTATCATTCATATAATAAGCAGCATGCTCGTGTACAGTATGCCAGTTTTTGATCGCCAATAGTAACATAAAAAAGGAATATTTGTGTCTGTGTTTTTGCAGTTCATGATATTTGTAATGGTGTGAAGATGTTTAGTACATGGTGTTCCCTGCCCTCTACATGGTGATCCCTGCCCTCCTAACCCTCCCCAGAAAGAAAAATCTATAAGAATTCCATTTGTGATAGTGTTGCCGCAAAGACTGTGCTATAAATGACTTGTTAGCAGATTTTTTTGGTTTTCTTAATTTAATTTTAATAACAATTTGACTAAGTCACTCATACAAATACCTATCATGGTTGGCTGGGGCTGCGCTATGACCTTATACCAGGGGTATCCAAACTTTTTTCACTGTGGGCCACATTTGGAAAACATACGAAGGGCCTATCACTAGAGGTGAAGTACGTATAGCAAAATCACTCAAATTCAGGCAAATTATTCTTGATATTTGAATATCTTGATGAAGAAAAATGCCTGCAACACAGCTGTCCATTAATAGTGTTTAATTTACATTTGTTACAAAAACAGTTGGCAGCTCATTCCTTGTTGTTGTTATGAAATACTTACATAACTGCAGCAATGAAAACTGTGTAGTATATTTTTACATTTATGCATATGTATTTAAAAAGTACAATATAAGACAAGCAGTAGTTTCATGTGGGCCATATTCCAATATACTTTTGGAATTTGCTGCTGGCCGATTTAAAATGACCCCGGGCCGTAGTTTGGACACCCCGGCCTTATACTGTTGAAATCTTAAACACTGTCTCTTTTGCTGTTAACCCGCATTTAATGTGCCACATTAAATCCCCCCCAGTAAAATTGGTCTAGAACAGCCACTGCTTCAGATGTGTTATGAATGCTATTAATGCCATTTAATTGAAAGCACTGTCAGTCAGTGCAAGCATCATCAGTATTACCTTTATGTCCAGGATTTGTTTTTAAATACTGTACATACAATCTGAACTTGTATTGATGTCATTGTCACATTGTCTTGTAACATGATGTATCTTGTTCGGTTCTTCCTGAGCATGTTGGCATTGCTGTGGGTACCCTTAATCAGAAGTTTTCCATTTGTGTGTGGTCAGGAGAAATGTCTAAAATTACAACATCACAGCTCCAAGAGCCCACACACACGCACACAACCACACACACACTTTATTTATCTATATGGTGCCATTTGGACATATGACATACATACGCACAAATACAATGAACATACATCAAAGGGCACATCAGAGTAAAATATGAAGACATATTTATCTATATCTAATTGAGAATAAGAGAATGCTAAGGTAAAGACAGTCCATGGAGAGCTTTGGAGACCTACTAAATAACTTGAATCTGGTGCTTTTTTTGTGGTCTTGGTCTGTACACATGCTGCTGCACGATCTCTGGATGATTTGTAGCTTTTTTCTTTAGGAAAACCAAAGATATGAACACTGCAAAAAATAAGCCTGCTAGTAACAAAGACAGGCATAATTATGTCAGTATCTCTTTCCAAGAGAATTGGTTGAACTGTAGACAATTTCTAAGTTGGTATAAATGTGGTAATTAGTGTTGTGATGATTCAAAATTCTGATCTGTATCTAGAGGCATGCTTAGCCTTTAGTTAGGGGCTTGGCCACAGATTTTAGGTTGTTCAACTCTTCTCTGTTTCTCTCTCTTTTTGACCTTTTCTCTGGTGATTACACCATCTGTATTGTATTTGCTTAATGTGCATTGAACCCTTTTAGCGATAGGGTTGATGTTGTTTGTCATAGGGAAGTGAGCAGTTATGTATAATCAGCATAGCTATAGAAATTATCTTGTGTTCCCTGACAATATTTTCCACTGCAACAGATAGAAAGTGAACTGAACACAGGTGCCACTGGCTCAAAACCAAAAAACAATGGGATTGCATATTTGCAGCAAATAAAAAATTAAGTCAACTGTCATGTTCGGTTTCCTTTCAGGCGCTCAGTGCTGAGTCAGGACCGAGGATGCCAAAGACCCTGAGGAGGAAGAAGAGGGAGTGGATTCTTCCTCCTGCCAAGTTGATGGAAAACACTGATTACCGACACAAAGAATTCATTGCCAAGGTTTTATCCAAATCTTATCTCCCACAATTTACATATACAGTCATCATCATTTGTCAAATAAACAGGCAGAGTGCCCAGATGGATGCTAGCTTCAAAGTAAAAAAAAAAAAAAAGGTTTCTGTCATGCCATTGGCCTGCAGTGATCCAACCTGTTTCAACTGGTTTGAGTACTCTGCTGCTATTAGGTGATTTGGCCCTGGGCTGGAGCGCCTATGCTAATATATAATACAAACTAGGTGTCATATTAACAGCGTGTATGTTCCCAAGAAAACTGCTTAGATAAGAAATGGGGTAGGGCCGAACATAGTGTACCATCAACGTGTGAGTTTTGAAATGTATTATTAGAGAAGCCACGCCTGCATTAATTATTTATGTGTACAAATATGAGTGTACACCAAGATTTATTTTTGCAGAGTGATTCATATTTATTACTATAAATAAGTTCAATTAATGCACAACATTTTATCATGAATTCAAATATAGTGCATGCACACTTTTATTTTAAGTACTGCTGTATGAACATACGTGCAATAACATTTGGTTTGCAAACACTTTGAACCAAAAGGTACTTTTTAACAGCAGTGTTCCCTTTACAAAGGAGCAGTTAAAACTTAACGTAAATCTCAACTTAAATATTAATTAATGTAATCCAATCAAATATAAAACCAAAGCTATTTGCCACTGCCAGGGCATTACCGTCTTATTTAGTTTTTCCCTCAGTGTCCAGTGGGAAGAAAAATCAACTCTGGTTCAATCAACTCCGCCGCCTGGAAGAGGTTTAAAATGTCCATGTAAGAGTTTGGTACCTTTCTCCATGTTTCTGTCCCAGTCAGTTCTGTCCTGTTTTGGTTCATGTGTGCAGTGCAGCAGTCTAAGGCCCGCCCCAAATGCTCTCATTGGTCAAGCAACTACTGATCAACATCCCACCCCTCCTGTGACCCATGTTTTTTCTGTATGTGCATTCAGAGCCAATGAGCACCAGACTTTCAAAATAATTATCAATATGATAATAATTGTCGGCATTAACACGCCCAGCCCTATTATAAATCAATTTATGACTCTCCTCTCCAAAACCAAAGTGACTGCCTGTGCTGCAGCATCTCTTTTCACCCTCTGTCTGAAACCAGAGCCACGTCTGCTATGATTGGTTGGCTGGCTAACTCTGTTGCCACTACACTGCTTTGGAGCGCTTGCATATAGAATTGCAGTGTTAAAGGCAGGGAGTGGAGAAACTCCCTCTGGAGGGAACTTTGGGAATTGAGCCTTTGCAGACCATTTACATGCACAGATTTCTTACAGAAACGGGAAATCCCAAATAGCAATTCTATGATTCTTCTGTCTGTATTTTTTGTCAGATTCGCTCTGACAAAGACCTAGGTGACACAGTGGTGTATTCTCTCACTGGAGAAGGAGCTGACAAGGATCCCATCAATCTCTTTGTAGTGGACCGAAAGACGGGGTTTGTACGCATCACTGATATCCTTGACCGGGAGGAACGGCAATTCTACAATGTAAGTCTTCTACTGTCCTGAAAGCTGATGAAACTGGTGGGAAAATAAAGCTCAAGTTCTTTCAGTCACAGAGCTTTACTGAAGTTCACCAGCCTACCCTTGTGCATATATTGCTGTGGACATTTGTTTCAGATCAGATCAAACAATTTGTTTATGTCATTAAACTCATTTACAATGAGATTTTGCAGGCTTCATTAATGTAAGCAGTGATTAAAACAGTTATTAAAGGGAATACAAAAAAAGAACTGGTAACGCTCACATATTTCAGATTTTTGTCCAAGTTTTGTGCAAGTAGATTCAATTTTTAAAATAAAGTAGTAATTAAGCTGTACGTAAAGTTTAAACAAAGTGGTGTTAACTGGCTTAAATTCACACAGACCTCAAGAAATGTATTTTGTGACAACCAAAAGTCATGGGACAAAATATGCTTCCAGTTGAGTTTTATAGGTCTGTATTTTAAGA
The DNA here is from genome assembly GCF_036324505.1 of Eleginops maclovinus. Classification (NCBI taxonomy): domain Eukaryota; kingdom Metazoa; phylum Chordata; class Actinopteri; order Perciformes; family Eleginopidae; genus Eleginops; species Eleginops maclovinus. The sequence goes on along the minus strand of NC_086357.1, from coordinate 6,008,122 downwards.
GACCAGGCTTGGCACACACACAAAACAGCAGCGATAAGAAAGTGCAGCAGTGACAAACAGTCAGGCAGTTGATGAAAGTCAATTGATTTTGTTTTGAACAAACATGCTCAAAAATGCTGCAAGACGAGGCTGGAAGTTCCGGAATGAACTTAGAGAAGCAACATTGAATTGAGGTTTTTTTGTCAAATGGCTTTCTGTGTTTTTTCTTCAAAAATCAATAGTAAAGTGTTTCTTCATGCAGCTAACAGGGGTCGCACAGTTCAACGACGGGCAGAAAGCAGAGGACGATGTCCCACTTGCAATCACAGTTCTGGACCAGAATGACAACCCTCCTTATTTTGAGCTGCAAATGGGCAATATCACAGAGGAGAGCAAACCAGGTAGTGTTACGTTTGTGAACACATATAAGTCTGCTGCTGTGACAGAATGATGGAATCCGTCGTTTCATTTCATTCATTTTGTCCGTTCATTAGGAGGAATGCGAAATACATTACGAAACGTAACAAAATGCCGGAAACGGGGAAACTTAAGAGTGATGCACACAGCTGGGATCGGAGCACTTGTTGATGTTTGGGGATTATAAGTTTGGCCTTCTGTCACTGCAACTAAAATGTTAGTTTTATCTGCTGATTTTAACAACTTGATTGCATGAATCCTTCGGATATTATTACAGATAGGTTGTAAGCCAGCCAACTAACGTAGCTAATCTAGCCATACTGTATATTGTGAATATACAGACAAAACATAAAGCACTACAATTATCAAACAGGCTTACGCTAACAGTGGCAGTGGGTCAAATTTAAAATCCCTGAACGTCAATAAGCACTCCTTTCCCAGCTTTGTGCATCACTTTTTAGGTTCTCTGTTTTCATTTTCTTTTTGAAACTTTTAGTACTATATTATATTATAATATTTCATCTCCAATTCACTTGTCAAAAGTTAAGCAAAGGCGACACTGTGTGTAAATACTTGCAGTGAACAAATTCTCTGACGTGTGACGGATTGTGCTGTGATCTGCTGCAGGAACCTTTGTTATGCAGATCGAGGGGAAAGATAACGACCAAGCTGGAACAATTAACAGTGAGCTCTCCTACAGGATCCTGAGTCAGGAGCCAGCAGGCACCGGTCAGATGTTCACTTTAGACAGAAAGACGGGCAAACTGTTTGTTAAAGAGGCAACGCTGGACAGAGAGGTGAGGCCTGTGATCATTGTATATCAAACACATTGCACATATGTGGCAGCACCTTTCAAAAGAATAATACTTAATGCAGACTGTGGCTGCAAGCTGGTTCGGCCTTCTTTCAATTGGAAAGTTGCGGGTTCGATCCCAGCCCCTGCAGTCAGCATGTCAATGTATCTTTGTATACTATCCCAAGATACTTAACCGAGTGGCTCCCATCAGGATGGCCAATGGTGTAAATGGGTGAATGTGGACTTGTAGAATGTAAAGCGCTTTGAGGGGTCGTAGAAACTGGATAAAGTGATATATAAATACAGTGCATTAACCATTCACCATAAAAAGGTTTTAGCCCTAATCTCACCTCAGGCATGCTATTCCAAAGTCCAGGAGCCATTACAGCTAAGGCTCTATATCAGGATAGTCCAAACTTTTTTCATCGAGGGCCACATACAGAAAAATATACAGAGTTAGCAAGTTAGCAAAATCAATCAAATGCAGGTGAATAATGCGCAATACTTTCAAATGGTTTAAGAAAAAAACAGCCTACATCCCGTCTGTCTTTAGGGTTTCATTTATTTTGTTGGCAGCTCATTCCTTAAAACAGAAACCTCAGATTGCTGATAATAGGAGTAAATATGAAGGTTAAATTTCAAGCTTGTTATAGAAATAAGTTATTGGGCATTTTTTTATCAACTAAGATTTGTTAGAAAATGTTATGAATTCTAAATGACTGAATTTATTTGAAAATTGGGCTCATTAATATATTGGAGAAGTACAATAGCGAGATATTGCACTTCAGGATATTGCACATTCCGACTTGCCATGGCCCTATGTACAGTAGTGCAGTTGGATATACATAAGGTGCAGATGAAATTAAGAGAAGAATTCCATCATCAGTGTTGTCAGTGTCAGTGTTTGGCAGTGTTCAGTTCTCGTATCGCTCTAGAGTAGAAGCTGTTCTTAAATCTGTTTGTTCGTGATTTGATGGACCTGAAGCGTCTGCCAGAGGGCAGCAGGTTGAACAAATGATTTCTAGGGTGGGATGGGTCTTTCAGTATGTTGGCTGCTCTACTGAGGCAGCGAAAGCTGAATAAATCTTCCAAAGAGGGCAATGAGCAGCCAAAGATCTTCTGTGTGGTATTGATGACCCTCTGAACGGCTCTCCTGTCTGCTGCTGAGCAGCTGGCATACCATGTCTATCTATAATTTGGTATTAGTGCACCAGTTGTTAGTTGTCATAAATGCATAACCCCCCTCCTTTGCTCTTACCAACTAGCAACGACGCATCTCAGGATCTCAGGTTGCGGGAGTGGACATAGGGCAATAAGAGATCTGATAAGTAACTCTGACTAGGCTTCTCAGGTCTTCTGAAAGGAAGCCAGGATTGGTATTATCTGGTCGTATCTCCTAACCTGTCAGGGTTGGGGAAACAGGACCCAAGTGCAGTAAATCAAGGGGAGGCAGGTAGGGGTCCAAACAAAAAGCGGGGTTTATTCAAAAGCTGTTGATGAAAACACGAAGCAAGGGGAATTACAGGACAACAAAAACACTTAGCTTAACACATGAAGGCCGACAGGAACAGGCATGTAACATGGACTAGATCAGCTAAGAAATGACGACGAACGAACAACACACAAAAGGGAAACAGGGACTGAATACACAAGGGTAATCACAAGACAACACACAGCTGGAGAGGGGAGGAGAAACACAGGGGCAACAAGTGAACACAATGACACAGTCAGGCACAGAAGGGAAACGCAGACAGGAAGTGAAGCTTAACATGACACAAGAGGGGAAAACATTTCAAAATAAAGCACAACACAAAGACATGACAGATACAAAACAAGGATCGTGACATAACCTGAGTTAAATTCCAAGCAGCAGAGTTTTGATCAAGATGAAAGCAGGAGAAGGATTTTTGTATTTATGCCATGGGAAGGTAAAGTTACAGAAATTGAAATTGGCTGGTAATTTGTCTGGAAAAAAGGATTTAAACTATTATTGAATAAGAAATAGTCTGAGTTTGTCTAGGGTGAAGTTTTGGTTGAACATCAAGACTTTGGCAGCGCTGATTGATGGAATGGGACAGAGAACCTGTGTAATGACTATTGATCTTTTAGCTGCAGGAAAACAACTTGCGGATTTCATTTGATCAAAAGACTGTGTTCTGATAGTTTCAGGATCCCAGGGTTTTTACGTTATTAGAATTAAGGCATGATGAGAATACTTTAGTTGGAACACAATTTTCTTCAATTCAATCAAAGAATATTAAACAGCCTGTTTTCCCTCCAACAGACGCACGACTTCTTCAAACTGGTCATAGAGGGTATTGATTTGGGAGGGGGACCAGGGGGCCTAGCAGGGACAGGAACAGTGGAGATCAGAGTCCTGGACATTAATGACAACATCCCCACCCTGGAAAAATCTGAGGTACACACACACACACACACACACACACACACACACACACACACACACACACACACACACACACACACACACACACACACACACACACACACACACACACACAGTTTCCAGCCACCTTGATGAATTTTCAATTACCTTTTAAGGGTATATCCAAAAGAATACAACAAAACTACTTTTGGATGTTCAGATTTGTTTGGCTAAAAGTCAGAGGTGTAAAGTAACTCGTACATTTGCTCAAGTACTGCACATAAGTATTTCCATTTTATGCTACTTTGTACCTCTGCCCCACTACAATTCAGAGGTAAATCTTGTACTTTTACTGAACTACATTTATTTAATACCTTTAGTTTAATTGGCAGATTTTGATTAATAATGTGAAATATGATCAACACTTAAATTAACCTTTAGGCTCCTTGGGCCTCTATTCTTTAAAGCTTCCACTGGCTCAGATAATAAGGCAACAACATAATATGTTACCACAACTATACAAATGTACATAACATTTTCACAATTATTGTCCAATGAAAGCATTAAAATGCATCAACAAAAGCAATTGTTCAATGTGTCAGAACTTTTTCCAAACAACGATGGAATTGGGGTTCTTGTTTTGGGACTAAAATAAAGTCAGCACTCAGCTTCAATCAGCAATAAAAAGAAACCACAAAAAGGTATTATGTAGTCATGAACCTCAAAACGTAACATCAAGAAAAACTATCAAAATCAGGATAGTATTCCCATTAGTGAAGTTCAGTTTAATTACTTTTCTTATCCCAGCGCTGAATCGTAATGTAGGTCACATTATGCAAAGCAGCATTCCTTTTTTATGAAATAGGTATCTGATAAATCATCTACGATGCTGTTTAGTCCAAAGTCTAGTCTAGGGCTATCAAGTCCACTTCACAATTCAGTCCCCACGCTTCCTTTTTTATGTTGATGAATGTATCTTGGCCATTTGTGCTCCTGTAAATTAAGTCAAAAAGACAACGGTTAAAACTAAGGTATAGTAAACATAGCTACAGGCCTCTGCAACTACAACAAGACACATGGTAACATGTAGTCGTATGTGGAGAGGGATCATGAACACTGCCTGGCCTATTTCCACAAACCCTATCGGTGGCCTTTTACTTCTTCAGAGTGGATGATTTGGAGTTTCTTTTGCTTGATTTTTCCAGTTCATCAGTTTTGTAAACAGAATAAACACAGATCTGACAGTAGGACTTTTAGCACTAATGTTTTGAATCATGTTCTGCTTGCAGTACAATGGGGAAGTGGAGGAAAATGTTGCTGATGTAGTTGTGATGAGAATCAAAGCTCTGGATAAAGACCTTCTAAACTCAGACAACTGGTTGACTGTCTTTGAAATTGCCCAAGGAAATGAGGATAATCTGTTCTCAATTGAGACAGACCCGGTAACCAATGAGGGCATCCTGAAGCTGATTAAGGTATTTATGTGACTTTAAAAACATTGTACTTTTTTATCCCACTTGACCAGTGTTTGGTGGGGCCATAACGTTTGCCTGCTGCTTCATATTTCTTCTTATCCCCTCTCTCAATTTGTATTTACTCTAATCCTGACTAAACAGGCTGTGGATTATGAAGATATCCAGAATCTTGAGCTTAGCCTGAGCATTAAAAATGAAGCTCCTTTTGTGGATGGTGGTCCTATATCAATGGATATGGACATCCAAGTTGGAGAGGGTAATCCTATGGCTACTGGAGCTGGAGCTGGAGCTGGAGCTGGAGCTGGAGCTGGAGCTGGAGCTGGAGCTGGAGCTGGAGCTGGAGCTGGAGCTGGAGTTGGTGCTGGAGCTGGAGCTGGAGTTGGAGTTGGAGTTGGAGTAGATGCAGGGGTAGACCTAGGGGTGGATGTAGGTGTAGACCTGGGCGTAGATGCTGGACTCAAGCCAAATGTTGGGGTTGGGCCTGGAGTGGGAGTTGGAACAAAGCCAGGTGTCAAACCAGCAACAAAGCCTAAGCCAAGTGAGCCAGCAAAGAGCTATCTCATTAAGATAGCAGTGAAAAATGTTCCAGAGGGTCCAGCATTCATTCCCAACACCAAGATTGTTCCTGTATCAGAAGATCCAAAGGAAGCACCTGAAGATGGAGTGATCACAGTGTTTGCTGCTGTCGATCCAGACACAGGGCTACCAGCTGAAGACGTCAGGTAAGTTATACTGCAGGAAACATAACTTTTTTTAAAAAGAGTGTAGAGGATGTACTTGCGAGGTCGAAACAGTACCCCTAGGGGCCTATGGGCACAGATAGCTAATGAGCCCCCCGACCCCAAACCCGCCCCAAGAATGCCTGCATGTCTAATAAATCTGCAATATTGAATAATTGTGTTTGATTCTTACAGCAAATGCTGTGAAAAGCTACTTTATAGTATAAAAAGCGCTTTCACTGATCTCTTCCTTAATTCCCTCCAGCTGAACCAGGGGCGTTACTTGGATCTTTTTTTTTAATGCTATTTTATTTCTATTGTAATGTTCAATGCCTTGTCTTATGTTGTTGCAATGACTACATTTCCCAAATTGGGATCAATAAAGTGCTATCCGTCTATCTACTTAGCAACATCGGGGGCTTATCCCAGCTTGACAATTGTACTAAAATATATGTATATATATCAATAGAGTATCCAAAGAATACACAATATAAAATGTAAATGATTAATTAAAACTCGCTCTCTAGATCTGGACCAGTATACTTGCCCTAATTTTTGTAATATTTAGCATATACACCATCAAAGTTTAGCAATTTAGCCATGCTTAAATTTGAGAATTAGCAGTATCCCAATGTACAGCTAGAGTTGATGGGAATTTGATTTATTTTACAGGTATTTGCTTTAAAAACACCAAATTAACATTTTGACTTTTGACTGATGACCAAATCGTTTTCAAACCATACCACTCAAAACCAAGTCTATCAAACTGATGGTGGCGTTATATGATAAGGGGATAACCACATTAATGCTCAGTTCAGAACAGACACTTGTATAGAATCATGTTAAAATGTGCAGTCAAAACAGCTTGCAATTCTTATTGTCTGCATCTTAAACATCAATCACACAGACAAGAAACTTGTTTTTGAATTTGTTGCATCTAGACAAATAGTTGAAGTGAATCCCTCTGCCATTTCGACCATCTAAGAGGTTGTATTTGACCATCTGACCTCCCTACGCGCTTGGTTTAGTTAGTTAGCTAGCTTCATACCTACACACATAAATATCATCAATAAATTGATTATGTGTTTTCTCCAAAATTTTGAACTATTACTTTTACCAAATTCTTCTTTGTCTTCTTCTTAGGTTTATTGTATATTACTTGTATTAATGTTTTTGTTTTTTTATATCCTACTTATTCAATGTGCTCCAGTTATGCCAAAGCCTTGGATCCAGAAAACTGGTTTACCATCGATGAAAAAACAGCTGAGATTAAACTCAACAAGGTACCAGACAGAGAGTCACCTTTTGTGGTGAATGGTACCTACATTGCCAAGATTCTGGCCATCACCAATGGTAATCCCCTATTTACTTCATAATAATATTGGCGTCTTGATTCATTTCTGTTTGAATAGGCGCTGTCTTTTCATACTATAGGACTCTCAATAGCTCAACAAAACGGATCTCCATAAAAAACACTGGCAGCAATTGTAATATAAATTGGGAATCATACTGGGACTTTGGGGTTGTATTGGAATGTGCTGTTATGCACTCCAGTCTGTGTGCTGTTGAACTTACTAAACTGTTGTCATCCTCAGACATGCCATCAAAAACAGCCACAGGAACAATAGCCATTCAAGTCGCTGACTCCAACGACCACTGTCCTACTCTGACCACCACCCACAGCTCCCTGTGCTCTGATGTCAAAACGGTCTATGTTACTGCATTTGATGAGGATGCTCATCCCAACGGAGCTCCATTCACATTCAGAGTCATACCTGATGGGACACGAGGCAGCTGGGATGTAGAAGTCATCAATGGTAAGAAAATGTGCAAACTGGTTCGGGTCAGAAGACAAAAACAGATACAAACCATTTTCTTTCATTTAGCGTTATTTGTGAAAAAGTAATAATGATAAGGCTGTGTGACTTGACAGTGCCTTGTCCTGTGTTGTCAACAGAGACGAGTGCCGCGCTTCACTCTCGTGAAGAGCTCTGGCCTGGCTTATATGAGGTTCTGGTGGAGGTGTTGGATGCTCAGGGTCTCTCTTGCCCATCCAATGACATTTTTACCATGGATGTTTGTACCTGTGTGGAGACAAATGACTGCAAAACAAAGGCAGCCAAATTAGGAAGTAATTTAACTGAGCTCTCCGCCCCAGCCATCGGCCTCCTGATATCGGCAATGTGCTTATTGCTGTGTAAGTTGATCCTTAACAAAACCCTACAGTACACCTATTTGTGATTTTTACGAATGGCTTGATAACAATATTTAATGTCTGATTCCTGTGTCTTCCTAATCCAAAATCAATCCCAAAATCCTTTTACTTCTCAAACTAAGCTGTTAATAAGTGCATTAAGTGCAGTGCTAGTTTTAAAGGTCCCCTATCATGCAAAATGCACTTTTGTTTTATACATAAATATGTGTCCCAGGTGTATAAGTAGACTCACAAAGTGTCAGCAAACTCTCTGGCTAAATACTCTTGAGTCTCTTGAAATTGTGAAGTCTTGGCACAAGTCTAAAAAAAACCTTTGAGCTCAACGTAACTTCGCTCGACATCGAACTGAATGTTGTGCTTCTCCCTGCAGTTATTCCTCTTCTCATGCTGTTTTGTCAGTGTGGAACAGACATTTTTCCTGACAGTTTTCGTGACATGCCATGGGGGACCAAAGAACAACTCATATCCTACCACACTGAGGGCAGAGGCGAGGATAAGGTTGGCTTGCAATGTTGTTTTTAGTTTTTATGGGAAGACAAGGATACATTTCCTAATACCATTGAAAACAATCATCTGTTTTGAGATCATGTTGCAATGTTAGAGGTGAAAGAAAGCAGTATAGTGGGTCAATGGTTCATAAGACCACATAGGGAAGTTCAACCCTGTCTAATATTGCTAAACCTACACACATTTCTGAGATAACATTGTCCTTCTCCTGTTCTTTATTTTTTAGGAAGTTCCACTTAATAGTATACCTGTATCTTTGGGTCGCAAAAAGACATTTGGGGCGGCCCCAGGATCATACTCCAAAGGCACTACTACAAATACTAAAGAAAATAAACAGAAAATTACAATCCATGATGAGTTTTTGGAAAGGTTTCAGGGCACGAGGGAAAGTTGGATGGAGGTCGACAACAATGCTCACAGATTAACAAAGGAATTTCACTATGGTTACGGCAGTGCAACAATCAGCACAAACACACTACAGCGCTCGACAGCTTTGTATGGGGACATAGCCTTACCTGACGCTTTCCTGAATGACTACTACTCACAGGTATTTTGTATGCCTTGCATGCAGCTGTTTTATTACTTTTACAAGATTTCACCTTTAAAGACATGTTCTGAAATGACTGACACCAGTGTCTGTGCTTTTCCTTCAAATTTAACAGAAAGCGATGTGTGCTTTGCCTGCGAAGGACTGTTCTTTGGAGTATCATTTTGAGGGACAGGGCTCCTCTGCTGGATCTGTGGGCTGCTGCAGCCTCCTGGAGACTGACAACGACCTGCAATTCCTCGATGACCTTGGGCCAAAGTTCAAGACTCTGTCTGATATCTGTTCCCCTCCTAAACCAACACCCAAACCTTCCCTGACACACAAGATAGTAGGTGCAGTCCAAACCACAGTAAATAAGGATGAAGCTGTTGTTAAGCCCAAAGTGGAGCGCACTGTTGAAACAGAGCATACTGATGTCAAGACAGTCATGTCACCTACTAACATCTCCAAATCATCTGTCAGTACTGTAAACACTGCCCATCAATCCATGACATTCTCTAACTCTAAGGTTACTAACATCAGTCATTCTGCCACTCTGGCCCCTCAAGCTTATCATTCTGCCACTCTGCCCCCTCAGGCTCATAGGGTTTTCATACAACCTCAGCCAGTTTATTACACCACCAGCCCTGTACCACAGCCCATGAACTATGTAGTCCAACCACAGCTACAGAACATGGTAATGATGGCGGAGGGGGCCCATGGAGCCAATTTTCCAGGCATTTATGTAGTGAGTGGGAACCAGAGTTCTTCTTCAGGACTCGTAGTCAGTGGACTCCAAGGCTCCCCTCCTGGGCTAGTGATTCAGGGCATTGAGAGCCCCAAAAGCCTTTCCAGTCCAATTAGCCCCACCTTGATTCTACCCGGTAGTCCAGGTGTGTCTATGGGCTCAGGTCCTGCAAAGGGTTGGAAAATGATAGGGCCAAATCCTGATGGTAAATATATGATAGTTAAAGATACGACAACACCAGGTGAGGCAGTTAAGAAAGACCCAGGCTCATCTCAGGGCACTTTGCCCAAAGGTGCCATCCTGGTAAAAGAGGCTGCTCCCCCTCAGGGGGTGTTAAACCCAGCAGCTCAAGGGAGTGTGTATGGCATTCTGCCACGACACACTGTTGCTAAAACTGAGGGTGCTGTTGCAGTAAATAGCAATTTGGGGCAAATATGGGTTGGGCAGCCAGGACTGATGGGGTTGGTGCCAGTAACTGCTTTTGGAGTTGGTGTTGGGAAACCAGGAATGGGAATGGGACATGTGGTGACAGTTAAACCAGAAGTCATCCAGGAAAACGTGAATATGGAGGAAATGACTGCGGATAGTGTAATCACAGTCAGTGATTCACATGAAGACGTTAAGGCTCAGGAAGAGCAACTGCTAGATTCTGATGTGGGACCCTGTAGTATGGATGACAAATTGTCAGCAACTCTTCCAAACATGTCTTCAAAAGTGACTTTGAATGCATCTGAAGACATCCTCGATCAAGCATCAGTGCCAAAACCACAGTTTGGACAAAGTGAAGGGATTCTGATAGACAAAGGCAATGAAAAGACAGATAGTGATGAGGAAGCAATCCCATCATCACAAACGGTCAGCCCTGTTTTCCTTGGTGATTTCAATCTGACATCAGCCTCAGAAGAAATAACCACCCAAGTGCAAGAAGACATGTCTAATGAGTCAACCAGGTCACCATTAGAGCAGCATCTGTTTACAGCAAAAGACAATAGTTGTGGCCACAAAGAAGAAGAAGATAATCCACAAAATATAAAATCATATCTAAGAGCGGATACAGATCAAGTCAATGCAGATGCAGACAGTATGGAGAGAAGTGATGAAGAGAAAGAGAGTATTATGAAGGAAGGTGTGTCACAGCAGAATTCAAGCAACTCTGATGACCTGGATGAAGACACTGAAAGACAAAATGCTTTGGGTTCTCAAATGGAAGATCATTTTATCTCAGATGATGACATTGTTGATGAAGAGAAAAGTGAAGATGCTGTGGATGCAATGGTGTCACCAGTACGGCAAAATGTAAAATTCTCAGATGACCAAGCTGAAGGGAGTGCAGAAGAAAATGTATCATGCATGACTTCTCAAGCTGATCACACCTTAAACTCAGATGATAACATAAATGCCCCAGAGGTAGAGGATGAGAGTCTTGAAGAGGGGATGACATCCATAAAGCAAAATGTTACCATCACGGACTACCAAGATGAGTTTATTGAAGGACAAGCTGTATCAGGAAGAAGTCCTTCTTTGGAGGATCCTTTAGTCTCAGAGACAACAATGTTGTTGAAGAGAAATGGGAAGTTTCCTTGGAGGCAATGGTGTCACCGGCACAGCAAAATGTAACATTTTCAGATGACCAAGCTGAAGGGAGTGCGGAAGAAAATGCATCATGCATGAATTCTCGAGTTGAAAAGACTTCAATCTCAGATGATAACATAAATGTTCCAGAAGAAGAGGAAGAGGAGAGTATTGAGGAAGTGACATTATCCATAGAGCATAACATTAGCAGCATAGATTACCAAGATGAGTTTGTTGAAGGACAAGGTGTATCAGGAAGAAGCTCATCTTTGGTGGATCCATTAGCCTCTGAAGAAAGCAATGTTGTGGAGGAAGAGGAATCACCTTTACATCAAATCTCAGATAAAGACAATGCATCGCACACAGTTAATCAAATTGAGGATACGTCTGACTCAGGTGACAATGTGAGTGATGGAGAGAAAGCAGTGGAACTGGCACCATTCTTACAACAAAACAGTAGTTTTTCTGATGACCAAGAAGAAGAAAATGAAAACGAAGACGCACCAGACACAAGTATTTACATAGAGGAGGAGAGCAGTAATTCTGACCAGCAATTAGAAGACGACTCTCTGTCTTTTCAAACTGAATGCTTATCAAAGGATAGTTCTTATTTAGCAAGTCAAAGTGCAGAGATGAATCAGCTGCCAGCATCGTCAAAGGTCGGTGAAACTCTAGAAATACCATGTGAAGTTATTACACATCATGTAAGGCAAGGGGTGGACTCTTCTCAGGTAGGAGACATACCTTTGGATATTCCTGAAAGAGAAGATAGTGTTGGTCAGGCGTTTGTGAGGGATACTAATATGGAGAATTTGGATTCCGTTGTTATATCTTCTGAAGGAGAGAGTTATTCCAGGGTGGCGACAGGACAGGTGTCTATGTCAAGTGAAGATAAAGGGGCCAAATCTGGAGATTTTGCTCTGGAAAAAGGAAAGGGAGAGGTCACTGTTGATTTTGCGATTAGAGAGGAATTAGATAACAGTGCAACTGGTGCATCTGGTCAGGTAGCACCAATATCTTCTTCAGAAATTAATGTGGTAGAGGAGACCCTTTCTTCAGTGTCAGAATCAGACCCAGACTCTGGAGCGACAGGAAATTTAAGTTCCATTGTAAAGAGTAAAGTAACTGAGGAGGCTGCTAACATTGTTCTGAATGAAACCATGCAACTGGCTGGAGAAGCAACTGGGGAAGGCTCACATACTGTGTTGGATGTTGTGTCAAAAGCTTCAGATGATATGCATGAGCCTGTAGGGCAAGTGGTGGGGAAGTGAGTCCTCTACAGATTCAGACAGTCATGAGCCCAATTCCTCGTAACAAATCAAGAAAGAGCAAAGAGGGTTCTAAGAATCCTAAAAGTCCCAAAAGCTCCTCTGGAAAATGTAAACAACAGTGAGTGCTCTGAATTCAATGCTGCATCATTACCTATACAGAAATCCATACCGTTAAATGTGGATGTCTGTTTAAGGTCCAAATGGCTGAAGAAGAGGGAGATGCAACAAGATTTGGGAGTGTCTGTCAAAATGACTAACAAATTCAAGTAACGGCAAGAAACGTGATGTTTATTACCAAAATGTTAACCTGTTCGTGATTGCAAAATAAGCTAATTCATCTTGTGCCTCTTCAACGCACTACCCAGGTGCCCATCCCCCTTACCTTATCAAAACAGAGTATTACCAGTTTGTGAGTACACGTCTAAATGCAGTGCTGAAACCCAACATGCAAATGTAAAGTGACAAAAATTCACAACACAATGAGATGTGGATAGAAGAACCACAAATGACTGCAAGACAGAATGCTCATTAGGTAAAAACGAACAGAGGGAAATTTGTACAAGGGATCCTATACTTTGTCTAGTTCTATCATCTGTCCCCTGAGTTGTCATACAGACATAAGGCTATTAGTAGAAATTTTTGAGATTCATGGATTTCACCTTATTTGGAGGTGTCTCATTTCTGGAGTCAAAGTCATTGAATGATGTATCTATGTGATGGCTTTCTGCTTGATTAGTGCTACAGGTGTTTTTTGTGACGTTGAATAGAAATCCATGTATGGGTTATTAAAAGTTTTGCCATGTTGTGATGGGGACTAATCCACGGACCCGAAAAAAGGGCCTGTCTACTTTTAGCGTTTTTTTCTCCCTAGTTATGCAAGTTAAAAGTCCAATGTTCTTGTCTATGAATAAATTTAAAAAAAACATCCCCCCCTCTGTTTTTTTGTCAAATCGCACCCTGCAGACAACAGCTAGAGTATGGTGTAAAAGGGAACTGCGGACCGAATCCGGACCTGAATTTTACATTCAGATTCAAGTGCTCGATGTATTGACACAACTCAACTGATGACAGGGATTTTCAAGTCAGGCCATCACATCAGATATTTGCTTTATGTTGCAATGATTTGGCTGTGTGGGGCAGACAGGTGTTGCCCTTTACTTGTGACTTGCTTTTCTTTCAGCCTATGCCAAAATCTCACTGTGTAAGCTATTTGAGCCCAGATAACACAAGCGCTTAGACGGTGTGTTGCACTTTTCTAGTTTAGTAGAAAACTGCCTAGCAGTTTCCCCCTCAACTCAAGCCTTTTAAAACTCCAAATAGCCTCAGTTTATTGATTAACTTTAATTCCTAGAAGTTGTTTGGACAACAAAATGCTAGTTGACTGCATCCTTTGGCACAGGATGCTAAATAGATAAGAGTGACAAAAGATCAAACACAGATGAGATGGGTGGAGAAATTAACCAACAAAGACCAAAGACAGAATAAGGTCATTTGATTGGTTATAGGAATTACGCAGTCTTTGTTAGTGAGGGAAGTGTATTTTTACATAAAGGGATCCTAAGTAACTTTGGGTTACAAGTAAGTTTGCTGACATTAGCTTATTGTGTCCACCTGTAGCAATTGGTCATACCAGACATAAAAAGGCTATAAATTACAAAATCTTTGAGAATCAATGTGCAACAGTTTCACCCTTTGATTTGCAAAAGAAGGATTGTCTGCATTTCTGTGTTAGTCAAATAATCTCTATTGTAAATATGATTGATCTACTGCCTTGATTGGCTGTTGTCATTTACTTAGCAAACTTATCTTACCAAGTTGTTGTTTTTTTTACTTTAAATAAGCAAATATATTTCTGGGTACAAAGAAATTAATTTTGAAAATACAGTATATATGCATGGAGCATAAATTGAAACTTGTCGCTGGGCAATTGTATAACAACACATGGATACCAAAATGGGAATGCCTTTTTGAGAAATAACCTTGAGCGAGATGTTTTGAGGAAATATTGATTGCAAACATTAGTGCTGTCTGTAAGAAAATACCTAGTTGTTCCGATGTTGTGTTTAGATTTTGGGTGGTTGGTCAATCAATGAATTTGAAAGGCATCATCATTAGAGCATTTCTGTTGCAAAAATGCAGCCCTGCAAGCAAAGTGCTGCATGCAAGACCGATTGCAGTAAAATGATAAAAGAAGTGTCAAAATGTACCAGCAGTACAAAAAGTAAAGGTACATTTTTCATTATAAATATCAATTCATTGATGTGTTGTGTATTGTATTGTTGTGCAGTAAAATATAGCAATAATAACAATATTTGTGCCAGGATTGTAATGGATTAGAAGTATAAATTAGCAGAAAATGGAAATACTAAAGTAAAGTAAGTGACTGTAACTGTACAGAAAGCTACTTGAGTGAATATATTTAGCTACTGTCCACCACGGATACTATCCATGACCATCCATAACCATCATTCTTAGATCCCATTTTATTGCTGTATTACACTATTGATATTCCTTTACGGCTAGGCTGTGGATTATGTAGGGCTGTGTATATCCACCGCACTAGGGTTGAGCAGTTGTCACAATCCCGGGCTAGCAGGGTTAGGGTTAGGGTTAGTTGTGCATGCGGAACAGAAATGCTGCTTTGCGAAGGTTATCTTTGAGTTTGTATAAAGTGCTCTTGCCTTTTATTTTGTGAGCTAGTTTTCACATTAAATAAATCCCATATCTACCATTGTGTATCCCTAATATATAACCATGTTTTTTTTTGTTGAAGCCATCTCTTCTAACTTCTTTGAGCTGAATGTAAATGTGAACAACTAGCAGAACCTGTGTAACTGGTTGAAACATAAGATAAGGACCATGCTGGGTTTATGAGCATATTTTCTATATCTACTTGTGGGAGTAAGTGTGTGAAAGGTTATTGGTGATTTTATCTACTCTTAATTACATTATTCAAAAAAGAAATATTCACTGTATTTTAAAATTTTTTTTACACAATTTGGAATTGCTGGATACTTTCATCATTGCCTTTAAGGTAGTCAGTTCCAAATAACCATACGGTGTAATATATACAGTAAAATATTGTTGAAATGTGGCTTTACTATACATTGATTTGTGTATTAAAACAAAGACTAAACTCATGTTGTCAGTTATTAATGATGTCACTGCTTTCTGTCATGCATTAACAGAAATATAGCCCCTAAGGTTATGTGAAGGTTCTGCAAAGGCACTGCTCAGTGGCCAACAGGTTACACTGGCTACAGGTGTAAAAGTGCACCAGTGTGAGGGCAAACCCTGGTTCTGAAAAAATTAAGCCAGTGTACTGTAAGTGTATTAAATTGACTTTCTCTCTAAGATCCAACAGGAGGCGAGTTTACTGGTTGCTGAAAGTAGTCAAAATATATAGAAGTCTATATGAAAATGAGCCTGCTCCTCAATTCATTCATGACCACACTGCTTAGGACATTTTTTTTTTGCTGCAGAATCATTTTAGCTGCTAGCCCTGCGAGCAGAATGTTGCAACATTCAATGCTGACGAAGGCTTTAACTGTCAATAAGACTTGGGGACTTCCGGTATGAGGTGTGTTGAGTAGACGCATAGGCAGCTGGCTCCCACAACTTTTAGTTTAGTTTTCCTTTTAAGCCTCTCCTTTTAAGGATTTTTACTTCGCAAAAGACTAGTGTAACTGTACTGACTATTTCTGACGTCTCGACTATGTCTAAAATAAAGGGCAAGCAAGATAAAGATGCATCCTCTTTGCCTGCTAGCGGAACTTAGCTCTCTGTTAGAAGAGCATAGGAAAACTTTATCTGCAGATTTTAGGTCATCTTTCGAGGTATTTAAGACCACACTGGACGGCTTGCACTCGACTGTTACAGATCATGGGCAGCGAATCAGTTCTTTGGAAGACAACTCTAATGAGGTGGACAGTCGTCTCCAAAAACTAGAGGACGCATGTGCTACCCTCCAACAAGACAACGTGTCGCTCAGAACGAAGCTAGCCGACCTGGAGGGACGCAGTAGGCGCCAAAACATCAGGATTATTGGCCTACCTGAGTCGCTTGAGGGGTCACAACCAACCGCGTTCTTTTCCCAACTACTTGTGGATGTCTTTGGCACGTAGGTCCTCTCTTCACCCCCTGAGCTCGATCGTGCCCACCGGAGCCTCGCACCCAAACCTGCTGCAGGAGATAAGCCGCGGCCTGTCATCATACGCCTTCATCTCTTCCAAGTTAAGGACCTGCTCGTCCGTGAGGCTCGCAGAAGGGCTGACCTGTTCTACAAGGAGCACAAGATCCGATTCTACGAAGACTACAGCCCGGACGTTCTGAAGCAACGAGCAGAATACAAAAAATGGATCCAGTCTGTTTCGGAGGCTGGCAAGTTTGTCCAGAATTCGAACCAAAATGTGCAAGCCAGTGAACCCATATACAAACCTATGCAAAATAAACGGTATCGTTAATGCCTTAAATATGTGTGAAGGCAAGGTGTGCTCTTTCCAGTTGAATCCTGTTTCTGACATCAATGTTAGCTATGCGCTTGCCCTTGGTGCAGCTAAACGTGACGCTATATAGCCATTTGAAGTTGTTTGCAGGGTAGACGTTATCGTTACAGAAACGTTATCTGTAGCCTATCGTAAGACATTCATGTTCCACTGTTTAGTCGTATTTTCAATAGGTTTTCAATAGCAGACATGTGTTCAAATGATATCTAATGCATAATGCACTAGTTGATGTTTTTCTTGAGGTTTTGAAGATTTAATGTTTTCCTTGAAGTTAACTAAGTCGTGGTATCAGCGCGATAGATTTGAGGAAGTATCAATAGATGCTGATCAGTGAATCAGTGACTTTCATGTTGCTGCTGGTTGTTGCAGCAGCAACGGGGTTCGGGATGGGGGGTTGTTGCGTGGGGGGGAGAGTGGTGTGTTTTTGTCACTGTTTTGTAAGCTTTCTTTTATTGTACGTTTATTTGTATTTTTCTATTGTATCTGTGCTACTGCTACTGTAATCCGCAATGTTAGACCCAGACACGTGCTTTATTCTCCCTCTTTGGCGTTGAGCTGTGAGCGGCGATGGGCGGGGACACTCAGGCAACAT
Organism: Eleginops maclovinus; assembly: GCF_036324505.1. Classification (NCBI taxonomy): domain Eukaryota; kingdom Metazoa; phylum Chordata; class Actinopteri; order Perciformes; family Eleginopidae; genus Eleginops; species Eleginops maclovinus. The sequence goes on along the minus strand of NC_086357.1, from coordinate 5,990,414 downwards.
TTCCACTCACACAGTCAATCCCATCATATGATGACTAGTGCAGTCTCGTTCTCTGCACCAAGTGGTGCTGTTCGATTTACTAGTTGGAATGTTAGAGGCCTGAACTCTCCTGCTAAGCGCAACAGAGTGATTAACCATCTTAAAACCCTTAACACTAAAATAGCCTTTTTACAAGAGACTCACCTTAAGCCATTAGATCACGTTAAACTTCATAGAGGTTGGGTGGGGCAACTTTATCACTCCTCATTTTCAAGCAAGGCACGTGGGGCGGCAATTCTGATTCATAAATCAATCCCCTTCTCAATGTCCACTGTCATTTCAGACCCTAATGGACGTTTTGTAATTGTTACAGGCAAAATTGGAGCCAATAACCTGGTTTTGGCAAATGTGTATGGCCCAAATTGGGATAACAAGAACTTTTTTAAGAACTTTTTTTTCTCTCTCCCTGACCTAAACTCTCACCGGCTTATCCTTGGTGGTGACTTCAACTGCTGTCTCGACCCCTCGCTTGATCGTTCATCTAGCAGGCCTTGTGTTCCATCTAAATCATCTCAAGTTATCCAGCTATTCATGGAACAGTATGCCGTCTCAGACGCTTGGTTAACCCTAGCACCAAACAGTTCTCATTTTTCTCACCTGTCCATGGCACGTTCTCATGAATAGTTTTTTTTCTCATTGATAATAAGCTCCTCTCTGTCACGTCGTATTCCTACAATCCCATAGTAATTTCAGATCATGCAACCGTGGTCAAGGATGTCTCCTTCCCAGGCAGATCTCTTTCCCGCTCTCCCTGGCGCTTTAATTCGCTGTTACGTTCTGACACCAACTTTATTAGCACAATTAACAGTCGTATTGATCTTTTCATATCTACTAATTCCAATCCAGATGTATCTGCAGCAGCTATATGGGAGTCATGTAAAGCTTACTTAAGAGGTGAAATAATATCTTACTCCGCCTATAAAACAAAGATTGCTAGGGAAAAGAAAGTCTCTCTCTCCAAGGACATAGCAGAGCTGCAGTCAAAGTGTATAGACACACCTGGTGCTGATGTTTTCAAAGAACTACTCACAAAGAAAGCAGAATATGACATTCTGGCCTCCAATGAAACGTCAGAGTCCCTTTTAAAAACACGTCGTACTTACTATGAGTTTGGAGATAGACCAAGTAAATTGCTCGCTCACTAAATTTCTGCAGTCCTCCTCATCTATGCACATCAACCAGATTGACACAGATATTGGAATAACTATTAACCCTCAATCCATTAATAACCAGTTCAGATATTTTTATGCTTCACTATACTCCTCTGAGTGCCTAAATAACGAAACGCAATACGAACACTTTTAGTTCCTTAGATATCCCTTCCATCAACTCTGAAGTGGCATCTAGTCTGAACACACCATTCACCATAACCGAACTTAGGAGTGCTTTAATGCTTATGCAGAATGGGAAATGCCCTGGCTCTGATGGATTCCCTACCAAATGTTTTAAAACATTTGCAGATACACTGTCCCCACTGCTACTCAACATGTTTAATGAATCGCTGCAAAGAGGCACACTCCCTCTCATGCTATGTCAGGCTACTATCTGTCTTACCTTGAAAAAGGATAAAGACCCTCTGTCCTGTAGTAATTATCATCCTATCTCTGTTCTTTGTACAGATGTCAAAATACTGGCTAAAATGCTGGCTAGACATCTAGAGTGTGTCCTTCCAAATATCATCACCGCAGACCAAACAGGGTTTGTAAAGAACAGACATTCCTTTCACAATATCAGGCGACTGTTTGATATTCTGTATTCACCCACAACCTCTGACAACCCTGAGCTGGTCATTTCAATGGATGCTGAAAAGCAGTGGTGGGCCGTCAGGGCCAGCAAGGCCTTCTCTGCTGGCCTAAACATCATCAGAATGTAAATTAAATTTTGATATATTTTTTCCACAAATACGTATTGAATTATTCCCCATAGTCTATTCTCTTCATTTTATAGCGTTCGTCTTGGCTGCGCTGCTTCCAGCCTCAGAACGAGATTTGGAGGGCTGGCCTTTATGTTAGAGCTTTTATCCAATCATATTTCAGCCATAATGTGTTGCTAGGGTCAAAGAAATCTGCCCTTAGGCCTTCAGAATCAACAGTGCGGGCGCCTGTAGCTTAAAGTGAACGCAAACAAAACTGTGGCGTTAACCAATCAGATTTCTAGGTGGCGACAACGGGCCAGCTAGCAGGCGTACGCTAACGTTAGCACGTGCACATCTTCTGATTGGATACGCACTATTGAGAGGCAGAGCTAGGCAGTAGGCAGAGCCATACAGTCTATGGGCAAAGCTAGCAAACAGAATTAGAACTTGAGCGAGCTAATTTGTGTAGATTTCTACAAGCTATTTTTTTCAACCCACAATGGCTGAAGGAGGAGAAGAGATCAATTTGGTCGAAGATATAATTACAACGCCATTTTCAAAACGAACTTTTCTAGTAAAGCTACACATCTTGAGAAGGGAACGACCAACTCCAACGCTAGCGAGCCTAGCACAGCAGGGAAACTACGAGCGGTACCCCTGGCTCACAGCCTCCGAGAGGCACTGCAAATTGTACTGCCGGGAATGCCTGGTATTTGCAACTGATCGGTAAACAGGAACTTTCATTTATGGGACACGATGAAAGCGCCGAGTCCAGAAACAGAGGAAACTACGTGGAGCTTCTTTCTTTTCTTGCTGAGAACAACACAGATTTGCATTACCACCTGTACACAAACAACATGTTTACTGGGACGTCAGGCAAAATACAAAACGACCTGATTAATGCTATTGCTGAAGTGATGGGAGAAGAGATCAAAATGAAGATTAAAAAAGCACCCTTTGTCGCTGTTATGGTGGACGAGACGTCAGATGTGGGTAATGTAGCACAGCTGGCACTTGTCCTGCGTTATGTGACAGACACAGGTGTCAAGGAGCGGTTTGTCAGATAATCTGATTAATTAAGTTAACTGTAAATGCTGATGTATTGATTATAAATGCTTCAGAAATATTAATATAACTCTGTTGTACTTGACTATGTTAATGTGATGCAACGCCCGGTTATACTGCGTTTCTGTCTAAATGTATAGTTTCTAGAGCCATGGCGTCATAATGATGGCATTAAGAGGTGGAATAATTCAGGTAGGACTGTGTAGGATATCACTGAAGGCCTAGGTGTGAAATGCACGGCCCGCCACTGCTGAAAAGGCATTTGACCGTGTGGAGTGGCCCTACCTGTTTTGCACCTTGAAACGTTTTGGCTTTGGCAATACATTTATATCATGGATTAAGCTTTTGTATACATCCCCTATTGCTTGTGTCCGCACAAATAATGACTATCCTGATTATTTCTCCCTCAAACATGGTACCGGACAGGGCTGCCCACTCTCTCCATTACTGTTTGCCATTGCCATTGAACCTCTAGCAGTGGCCCTCAGGTCCAGTCAGATGCAGGGCATCTCAAGAGGCGGCATAGAACATAAGGTATCCCTGTACGCCGAAAACCTCTTGGTCTTTCTTTCTTGTCCAGACAAATCTATCCCCCTCGTACTTAATGTGTTGAAAGACTTTGGGCATATCTCAGGTTATAAATTAAATCTGCTTAAAAGCGAATTTATGCCAGTTAATGCGGCTGCCACAGCCTATCCCCTCTCAAAGTTACCATTCAGAATGCCTCTGGAGCACTTTAAATATTTGGGCGTCTGTGTAACAAAAAACTATCCAGAACTATTTAACTGTAACTTCTCCCCTCTCTTAGCTAGGCTATCCCAAGATGTCCACCGGTGGTCACTCTTGCCTCTGTCTCTCGTTGGTCGGATAAATTGTATTAAAATTAATGTACTGCCCAAGTTCTTGTATCTTTTCCAGTGCATACCTATTTTCCTCCCTAAACCCTTTTTCCACTCTTTTGATAGCTTAATCTCACAGTTTATTTGGAACAAAGGCACCCCTAGAATCAAAATATTAATTCTACAAAAACCTAAACAGTTCAGCGGCCTAGCTCTACCCAACTTCCTGCTTTATTATGGGCTGCAAACATTAGAAATATATTGCACTGGCGCCAAACCAACAACCAATCTTCATCATGGCTGCAGGTTGAGGAAGCCTCATGTAGTACCTCCTCTCTGATGTCCCTGTTGTGCCTCGCCCTGACTTTGTCACCATCTGCACACTCCAGTAGTGTTGTAGTGAAAAACTGCCTTAGAATCTGGAATCAGTTCAGGCGGCACTTTAGGCTACAGGTAATACCTGTCTTGGCCCCAGTACATTCTAACCCTCTGTTCACTCCGTCAGTTATTGACAAGGCTTTTTTGATCTGGAAAGACCAAGGGATTGTGTCAATAAAACAGCTTTACATTAGTGGCATATTTGCTTCCTTCGACCAACTCACTCAGGTTTTCAATTTGCAGCCCACTAATTTCTTTAGATACTTGCAAGTCAGGGATTTTGTTCGCAAACATTTTCCTGGCTTCCCTGCCCTCCCTTCCCCTACTCTCACTGATGCCATACTTGATGTTAACCCGAGTCTCAAAGGTTCGATTTCAATACTGTACAATACACTTCTCAAAAGTCAGACAACAACCTCTTATGCTTTGCGCATTGCTTGGTCTGCAGAGCTTGGTGAGGATATAGGTCCTGCTGCCTGGAAGCATGCCCTGAGTTGGGTCCACTCATCGTCCGTCTGTGCTCACCATGGATATAAACTGTGTCTTTGATTGTACCTTGTTTTACAGAATGAATCTTTGTATTAATGCCGCTTCATGCATGAGGTGTAATGCATGAAGCGGAAATACCTTGCATGCAAAATCCCACAAATAAATCATAATTTTAAAAAAAAACTGTGATTAAGACTTTTCAGACATATTGGAGTATGTACCGTGTAGTTACAGCAACTTTCTGTTTTACGATGGTAGCGTTTTTTTGCCTCTACCCCACGGTGAGGGGATTGAATGCAGACAAGATAGGAAGATGGTACTGACACGATTTGAAGTCGATCAAATGAAATCTGTTTGAAGGAGTTTGTTCAACTGTGGCATGTGAAAAGTGCAAAAAAATGTTCACCATCTTACATATGCCCACTAAATTACAGGCTTAAAGATGAAACAACCAAGAGGAGCTTAATTGTAGCAATTTAGTTTGAGTCGCTTTGCCTGCACCGATAAACTAGATAAAAAAAGTAAATTGTTCACCAGTCCTGACACATGTGCCAAAAACTATAAAGTCAAAAAAGTGATTCATTCTGCCAATAACAATAACTTTCAACAGGTCCTTCAGACTCTGTCGGTGCACGGGCCTGCAATAATATTATTATTAATAATAATTAATTAAAGAAGAAGAAGTAGAACATTTTAAAAAGTGTCCACCTACACACTCCATTGTTGTAAGTCATCAAATACATCCAATTTATTGGTAAGTGAGATGTGTCTCTGTCTTTGCACAGATGCATTAAAGCACACTGGCGTGAAATCATAAGAACAACGTGTTCCCATCTGTATTCAGCTTCTGTGTTCACATCATGGACGACTGACTTTCAATTGATGTACAAATTGCTGCAAGGTGAGGGATACACCTTCGCCAAACCTGTCCTACAGCTCATCATGAATTATTGCAGTCATCCATACGAAAACAATTACATAAATTGGCTCCTCTTTCATCTACAGCCAGCAGAGGGCAGCCAGCAGCCCTGTCAGTGTAGCCTAAAATGTCAGAGGGTTTGGGATGTACAGTGGGGCAAAAAAGTATTTAGTCAGCCACCAATTGTGCAAGTTCTCCCATTTAAAAAGATGAGAGAGGCCTGTAATTTGTATCATAGGTATACCTCAACTATGAGAGACAAAATGAGAAAAGAAAATCCAGAAAATCACATTGTAGGATTTTTAATGAATTTATTTTCAAATTATTGTGGAAAATAAGTATTTGGTCAATAACAAAAGTTCATCTCAATACTTTGTTATATACCCTTTGTTGGCAATGACAGAGGTCAAACGTTTTCTGTAAGTCTTCACAAGGTTTTCACACACTGTTGCTTGTATTTTGGCCCATTCCACCATGCAGATCTCCTCTAAAGCAGTGATGTTTTGGGGCTGTCGCTGGGCAACACGGACTTTCAACTCCCTTCAAAGATTTTCTATGGGGTTGAGACCTGGAGACTGGCTAGGCCACTCCAGGACCTTGAAATGCTTCTTACGAAGCCACTCCTTCATTGCCCTGGCGGTGTGTTTGGGATCATTGTCATGCTGAAAGACCCAGCCACGCTTCATCTTCAGTGCCCTTGCTGATGGAAGGAGGTTTTCACTCAAAATCTCATGATACATGGCCCCATTCATTCTTTCCTTTACACTGATCAGTCGTCCTGGTCCCTTTGCAGAAGAACAGCCCCAAAGCATGATGTTTCCACCCCCATGCTTCACAGTAGGTATGGTGTTGTTTGGATGCAACTCTGCATTCTTTCTCCTCCAAACACGACGAGTTGAGTTTTTACCAAAAAGTTCTATTTTGGTTTCATCTGACCATATGACATTCTCCCAATCCTCTTCTGGATCATCCAAATGCCCTCTAGCAAACTTCAGACGGGCCTGGACATGTACTGGCTTAAGCAGGGGGACACGGCTGGAACTGCAGGATTTAAGTCCCTGGCGGCGTAGTGTGTTACTGATGGTAGCCTCTGTTACTTTGGTCCCAGCTCTCTGCAGGTCATTCACTAGGTCCCCCCGTGTGGTTCTGGGATTTTTGCTCACCGTTCTTGTGATCATTTTGACCCCACGGGGTGAGATCTTGCGTGGAGCCCCAGATCGAGGGAGATTAGCAGTGGTCTTGTATGTCTTCCATTTTCTAATAATTGCTCCCACAGTTGATTTCTTCACACCAAGCTGCTTACCTATTGCAGATTCAGTTTTCCCAGCCTGGTGCAGGTCTACAATTGTGTCTCTGGTCTCCTTTGACAGCTCTTTGGTCTTGGCCATAGTGGAGTTTGGAGTATGACTGTTTGAGGTTGTGGACAGGTGTCTTTTATACTGATAACGAGTTCAAAAAGGTGCCATTAATACAGGTAACGAGTGGAGGACAGAGGAGCCTCTTAAAGAAGAAGTTACAGGTCTGTGAGAGCCAGAAATCTTGCTTGTTTGTAGGTGACCAAATACTTATTTTACCGAGGAATTTACCAATTAATTCATTAAAAATCCTACAACGTGATTTCCTGGATTTTTTTTCTCATTCTGTCTCTCATAGTTGAAGTATACCTATGATAAAAATGACAGGCCTCTCTCATCTTTTTAAATGGGAGAACTTGCACAATTGGTGGCTGACTAAATACTTTTTTGCCCCACTGTATATACCTTGGCAAGAAGAGAAGTTATACAACTCAAGGTCAATTAAGTGTGTTTCTTTTTGTCACTTATTGAACAAAAAATATCCCCTGTTTACCCTGAACATTAAAAGAATAAAAAGTGTAATGTAAGCCATTTAATGGAAAATAAATTGGATTCTCAGATATTTTTAAGACTCAAGAACTAATCCAATGAATGTAAATGCGTGTTCTTTGTGTTCATACTGTGTTATGATCAAATGTAATGTGCATGTTTTTCATGTGTTAGCTGTAGCACTGTCGCTAGAGTGTGCTGTTTAAATGGGAACTTGCTGACTGCTTTCATTGACCAAAATGAGAAGGTCTGCACTTTGTCAGTTGTAATGTGCAGTCTGCTGTGTAGTTTTGATGAGTTCCATATAAAAGAAAATCTTGGGTTGAGTGAAAAGAAAAATGAAATCATGATTAGGCCAAATGGCAGTTAAAAATTGCATTTGTGCGTGATGCTCTGTGACTTTTGCCTGTGGGGCACTTGTCTCAACTCTCTCTGACCAACCAACCCATTCTCAAACATAAACGTGTAATAGCTACGTTGGTCCACAGGGCAAGATTTACTCCTTTAACGAATAATCCTCTCAAGACGTGACATGGATACGTATTTTTTTCTTATAGCTTTCTAATGGCCAGTTCCCATGTCAGGTGATCGTCAACTTTCCCGGTGTGAAAAGAAACAACATGGCAGATACTCGACTCATTTTAAGTGCAAAATCCTAAATTGTAGGATATTTTGGCCATTATAATGCTTTTTCATTACATTTCCATCGAGACGTGTATATTGTACTTTCAGAATCTAAGTCCAGTGGATGTGTAGGATCTATAGTTTGATATATATTACGGAGATTACTTCAGGTCTCGCCAGGCAAACGTATGCTATGCGCGCACCTCCTTTAAACGTTAGATTGAAACGTTTTTGCCTCCATTCATTTCTATTGACCAGCGTCCATGTCAAGTTATCGTCAATTCTCACGGTATTTCCGGTCTTCGAGTTGTCAGTTAGGTGTCAGCTGACAAGGGCGCAGCTCTCGTTGCATATACCCGGAATTAACATAACCTCACTCCCAATTCGTCATATATTCGTTTGGTAAGGATCCCATCTTTTCATTTCAAAGTAAAGTTTATATTGTGTTCGTTATTATTTTTGTTTATCAACTAGACAACCTGGTCATGTTATAATAAAATATATCAGTCATAAACTAAACCGGAAACAGCAGTGTATTTTGAGGATACAAATAACGTCAAGTTATCATCATCATCATCATCATCATCATCATCATCATCATCATCATCATCATCATCATCATCATCATATGTGCAAAATTAACTGTGAATTCACATCAAAGACAATAATCATGAATTACACATCCAAAAAGCTCCAGGGGGATTTTTTTTTAAAAAGGTTACAATCTTTAAATAGGCATTAAGGAGCGTACTTAAAATAATTCAACTTTAGAAATATATTTTTTTGCTGTTTTCCAGGACTGTATTTTTTCAACAGACAGACATTTATTTATTTTTTATTCATTAATAAAACAAGGATAGGATGGCTTGCTACATCTCCATTACCAGCAGTGTATATGGCATTTCCCCAAAAATATTATTAAATTAACCAAATCAGATATTTGAAGATTCAAAGTGGGCCATTTAATAGTGGTTAAAACATGTTAGCTATTATTTTAGTCATTGCAATGCAAGTAGGTTGTGTTGCTAATGTCTGCTGCATGTTTTGCTGAATACGTTATATTTGATGAAAATAAATTAACATATTAGGAGGAGATACACACTAGGGGGCAAGTAGAAGGCCAATGTTATAATTATAGAATAGCAAATATCAAGAAGATACTGTTAGTGATATCTAGAATATAACAGTTTAGAGCTGGACGTCCAAAGATATTGATAGGAGGATGAGCGAAACAGACAAAATAATTAGGGTTTATTGAAACATTAAACAATATTTTAGTTTAAAACCTTGTTTTCAATAGGCAAAACGCTTTGTGGGTATGTGGAAGCACTTATTTCAACTGACATATATACATTTGTCTTACGCGTATAATACATATGTTGATAGTATAAGAAATTTGCAGAATATGACAGTTTGATGGAGGAAGTACACACATTTGATAGAGAGATGTGCAAAATAGCCGACAGTCTTTATTGAACCATTGGAGAATAACAGATAATGAATATGTTTTATCTGCAGATATTCTCAAGCATCCACTATCCAATATACTGTTAAATTGTTTGAGGGACCGTCCCTGAATTTTACTCAGCTGTAACTCAAATGTTACTTAAGAGTTGTTTATATTTCATATCAATCATCCAAATCTGCAAAGTAACTAAGATAAATATAGTGGAGTAAAAACACGATTAACCTCTGAATTGTAGTGGAGTAGAAGTACAAAGTAGCATCAAATTGAAATAAGGAAAGCACTTAAGTACAGTGTTTGATTAAATGTACTTAGTTACTTTACATCACTGCTGCCTATCAGCTTTTCTCCAATGTCAAGTGAGTTTATCACAAGAGGCTTATCTTTTAAATAAACGTATGTATTTAAGGTTGTGGTCTACCGTTATGGTCTTGCTTAAATAGTTATCAAAATCAATAATATCTTAACATCATGTTGATCTGAAGATGATAGATGGCTACTGCCATATTTGCAAAATGTCTCTCTGAACCTTGACATGTGCATGTTTCAAAGCGTATCAATTGACAACAGGAGGGGTCAGAGAAATAGGACCAGCTGTTAAGCAAAGCTCTATTGACCTTAGCTGGAATACCGTCCAATATTGACACAAGCAATTTTCATCCATTTGTCAGTATCTTATAACTATGAGAAATATACCAATGTACTTTAGAACTACAATTCCCAGTAATTATTGTTGTGGAAAATAAAACTAAATCATTTTTTTGTATTATTTAGTCTCATTTAACCACTTATTATACACACTGTAGTTATCAGAGCAGTGTGTAGGACATGCCAAAATCAGGTACATCCAATAAAATGGTATAAAATGAAGGAAACACATTTCAAGAGACTTATCATTGTACTGATATGTGTGTAAATGTTTGGCCATTTATAATAAAACCTCAGAGTTTCATTATTCTGCTACATTTTCATGATGACTGAGTGATTCTGATGAGGACACCAAAGGCACCTCATAGTGATATTGACTCATCTACACGTTTTGCTTAAAGAAAACCAAACGACTGGAGTTGAGTAGTGCTGTAACATGGAGTTGTAACACAGCACATTATCTTTTGGTATTCTCATTCGGCTCACCTTTAGTCATTCTGCAACAAAGATCAAGTCATTTATTTTAAAGTTCAAGACTTTTATCTGAAAATGAAATGCACACAGTACACTTAATTAAGGAGCATGCACAATCACTTGTAGTTTCTGATTAAATGGGTTTTTTGTTTTACCTTTGTCAGCAACTCTAATTGAGTGAGATGGGGCAGAAAAAGGGCTCAGATCACACTATCACTATCGGTTGTTTTTCCTATCACTAGATGGTAGCACAGAGCAAATTTTGCACATCATGAATCTGGTAGGGAATGTGTGCGTCACAGTAAATATTTTAAACACTACAAGACAGCAGAATTAAACGTTTCATCTTGTTTGCTCCTTTCCGAGAACCAGCACCTTATCGTGGTGGAGAGGTTTGTGTGCCCCGATGAACCTGGGGGCTGTGTTGTCTGGAACCTTGTGTTCCTGGTAGGGTCTCCCATGGCAAATTGGTCTCAGGTAAGGGGCCAGACTAAGATTGGTTCAAAAAGACTTCATGAATGAACATCATTGGAAGCGAGGATACCCGGCCCGGAGGAAGCCCGGGGTCCCCTTCTGGAGCCAGGCCCAGAAGGAGGACTCGTCAGCGAGCGTCTGGTGGCCGGGCTTGCCACGGAGCCCGGCCGGGCACAGCCCGAAAAAGCAACGTGGGCAACACCTCCGCTTCTCCGTCCCGCGGGCCCACCACCTACGGGAAACAACGATGGGGTCGGGTGCGCTGCCAGAAGGGTGGCAGTGAAAGCAGAGGGTCTCGACGGACCAGACTCAGGCGACAGAAGTTGGCTTTGGGGACGTGGAATGTCACCTCTCTGGGGGGGAAGGAGCCGGAGCTTGTGCGGGAGGTGGAGCGTTACCAGCTGGATCTGGTGGGGCTCACTTCTACGCACAGCGTCGGCTCTGGAACCTTACTTCTGGATAAGGGTTGGACTCTATTCTTCTCCGGAGTTGCCCAAGGTGTGAGGCGCCGAGCGGGTGTGGGGATACTCACAAGCCCCCGGTTGAGTGCCGCTTTGTTGGAGTTTACCCCAGTGGACGAGAGGGTCGCCTCCCTACGCCTGCGGGTCATGGGGGGGAAAACTCTGACTGTTGTGTGTGCTTATGCACCAAACAGCAGTTCAGAGTATTCGGCCTTCTTGGAGACCCTGAAAGAAGTCCTGTATGGGGCTCCTGAAGGGGACTCCTTAGTCTTGCTGGGAGACTTCAACGCACACGTGGGCAATGATGGAGACACTTGGAGGGGCGTGATTGGGAGGAACGGCCCCCCTGATCTGAACCGGAGTGGTGGTTTGTTACTGGACTTCTGTGCTAGTCATGGATTGGCCATAACAAACACCATGTTTGAACATAAGGATGCTCATAAGTGTACGTGGTACCAGAGCACCCTAGGCAGAAGGTCCATGATCGATTTTGTAATCGTATCATCGGATCTGAGGCCGCATGTTTTGGACACTCGGGTGAAGAGAGGGGCGGAGTTGTCAACTGATCACCATCTGGTGGTGAGTTGGGTCGAGTGGCGGGGGAAGCCTCTGGACAGACCTGGTAAGCCCAAACGTGTAGTGCGGGTGAACTGGGAACGTCTGGAAGAGTCCCATGTCCAGGAAGCCTTCAACTCACACCTCCGGCGGAGCTTTTCAGGCATCCCTGTGGAGGCTGGGGACATTGAACCAGAGTGGGCGGTGTTCAAAGCCTCTATTGCCGAAGCTGCGGCGGGGAGCTGTGGTCTCAAGGTCTTAGGTGCCTCAAGGGGCGGTAACCCTCGAACCTCGTGGTGGACACCGGTGGTTAGGGAAGCCGTCCGACTGAAGAAGGAGGCCTTCCGGGATATGTTATCCCTGGGTACTCCTGACGCAGTTGCAAGGTATCGACAGGCCCGAAGGGCAGCAGCCTCAGCCGTGGCCGACGCAAAGCAGCGGGTGTGGGAGAAGTTCGGAGAAGCCATGGAGAAGGACTTTCGGTCGGCACCAAAGTTGTTCTGGAAAACCGTCCGACACCTCAGGAGGGGGAAGCAAGGTACCATCCAAGCTGTGTACAGTAAGGATGGGGCGTTGTTGACCTCAACTGATAGTGTGTTAGGGCGGTGGAAGGAACACTTTGAGGAACTCCTGAATCCGACAACTCCGCACTCTATGTTAGAGGCAGAGCTGGAGTATGAAGGGGGATCAATGCCAATCTCACGGGGGGAAGTCACTGAGGTAGTTAAACAGCTCCACAGTGGCAAAGCCCCGGGGGTGGATGAGATCCGCCCAGAAATGCTGAAGGCTCTGGGTGTTGAGGGACTGTCATGGTTGACACGTCTCGTCAACATTGCGTGGAAGTCGGAAACAGTACCGAAGGAGTGGCAGACCGGGGTGGTGGTTCCTCTCTTTAAAAAGGGGGATCAGAGGGTGTGTGCCAATTACAGAGGCATCACATTACTCAGCCTCCCCGGGAAAGTTTACTCTAAGGTGCTGGAAAGGAGGGTCCGGCCGATTGTCGAACCTCAGATTGAAGAGGAACAATGCGGTTTTCGTCCTGGTCGTGGAACGACGGACCAGCTTTTCACTCTCGCAAGGATCCTGGAGGGGGCCTGGGAGTACGCTCATCCGGTCTACATGTGCTTTGTGGATTTGGAGAAGGCGTATGACCGGGTTCCCAGGGAGATACTGTGGGAGGTGCTGCGGGAGTATGGGGTGAGGGGGTCTTTGCTCAGGGCCATCCAATCTCTGTACTCCCAAAGCGAGAGCTGTGTCCGGGTCCTCGGCAGCACGTCGGACCGTTTTCCGGTGAGGGTTGGCCTACGCCAGGGCTGCGCTTTGTCACCAATCCTGTTTGTGATATTCATGGACAGGATTTCGAGGCGTAGTCGTGGGGGAGGGGGTTTGCAGTTCGGTGGGCTAAGGATTGCACCACTGCTTTTTGCAGATGATGTGGTCCTAATGGCTTCATCGGTCTGTGACCTTCAGCACTCACTGGATCGGTTCGCGGCCGAGTGTGAAGCGGCTGGGATGAGGATCAGCACCTCCAAATCTGAGGCCATGGTTCTCAGCAGGAAACCGATGGATTGTCCACTCCAGGTAGGGAATGAAGCCTTACCCCAAGTGAAGGAGTTCAAGTATCTCGGGGTCTTGTTCTCGAGTGAGGGAACAATGGAGCGTGAGATGGGCCGGAGAATCGGAGCAGCGGGAACGGTACTGCAGTCGCTTTGCCGCACCGTTGTGACGAAAAGAGAGCTGAGCCAGAAGGCAAAGCTCTCTGTCTACCGGGCCATCTTCGTTCCTACCCTCACCTATGGTCATGAAGGATGGGTCATGACCGAAAGAACGAGATCGCGGATACAAGCGGCCGAAATGGGATTTCTCCGCAGGGTGGCTGGCATCTCCCTTAGGGATAAGGTGAGAAGTTCAGTCATCCGGGAGGGACTCGGAGTAGAACCGCTGCTCCTTCGCGTTGAAAGGAGCCAGTTGAGGTGGTTCGGGCACCTAGTGAGGATGCCACCTGGGCGCCTCCCTAGGGAGGTGTTCCAGGCACGTCCAGCTGGGAAGAGACCGAGGGGTAGACCTAGGACCAGGTGGAGGGATTATATCTCTTCACTGGCCTGGGAGCGCCTTGGAATCCCCCAGTCAGAGCTGGTTGATGTGGCCAGGGAAAGGAAAGTTTGGGGCTCTCTGCTGGAGCTGTTACCTCCGCGACCCTGACGGAAAAGCGGGAGAAGATGGATGGATGGATGGATCTTGTTTGCTCAGTCAAGTAATCTGAAAAAATAACGTTGTTCATTAAAGCTTTGCTCTTATGCGTCTTAAGTATTTGTTTTTATTTCCTTGAGCTCATTCTGTAGCTTTTTGTTTAATTGTGTGCCATTTTGGCAATGTTATGCTTCAGTCAGTGTTGAAGACGGATAATTGTTCCTAGGAGTGCTGAGAACTTGTATTTTTGCCACCTAACGTAACGTTTCTCACAGCGGTTCTGGCTTTTGACCTCTACTCTCTGTCATGGTTTTATCACTAAAATACATTGTGGTGCAAACGCTATTGTGTCAGAGTTATTACTAAACTAAACGACCATCTAACCTACAATTCATAATAATATTCATACAAAAAAGAAAGAACTTAGTGGGCCCCCCTGGGAACGACCCCACCAGGCAGTTCATCGTGGTTTTGGATGCATCAGTTTGATCACAATGTACCTCGGAGAATGGTAAGTTTTACCCATGTGATTTTCTACTATTATTGTTTGTCTCCTGCAGAACGAAATTATGATGTGGGTAATCTGGAGCTGTTGTCAGTGAGGATTGCTTTGAAAGTGGAGACACTGGCTGGAGCGTTCAAAGGTGCCATTTTTTGTTTGGACGGACCACCGTAACCTACTAAATATATACAGTTCCTGAAAAAATTAAGAGACCACTCTATCCCTACATGTATGGCAACCATTCCATTGTTTGTTGAATTACAACATGGAGAAAACATTTCAGTAGGCTAGTTTATAGAATACAATAAAAAAATAATAATAATAATAATTTAACTCAAAGACATGCCTATAAATAATAAAACAAGACAAACTGATAATACTGAAGTGGTCTCTTAATTTTTTCCGGGGCTGTATTTCGCTATTCGCTACTTCATAGCCGTTATGTAAAGTAAGTGATCTGTGTTATAAATATACATTTAATGTAATTTCTGTGTAATTCCAATCACTTTTATAGTCTAAGGTCAAATTGCGGAGCTTCGCGTCAAACACAGAAAGAGAGGAGAGGTAAGGCAGCCACAAACTCAGACTCCCTCCAGCAGTACCTTAAAAACTGAATGCAATGCAGGCAAAAAGCGTTTGCCTTTTACCATCATTGATATGCAATTAGAGGTGAGGCAGTGAGCGGTTCAGCCTGACCTGGTCTGATTGTGCAAGCCCTATGTCTGTGTATTTTATCTGATGTAATACTTGTAGTCAGTGTTCGAACTATGCCGAGATTTTCAGGGGGTCCCATTTTTCTCTCGGGGGGGGTGGGCGCTTGCTCTTGCGCTTGACTCAGAGCGCGGATCTCGAAAACACAAGCCTACATACAGAATCATACGCGGACAGCACAGCTTTACGGCAATTACGCACACAGGCTCCACACCTGCACACACGCATCGCGTCTGCAATCATAAGGGGAAATCATGTCCGTTGGCATGCTCAAAAACAACATTGCGTCAACAATAATACCACACGCAAGAAAAACACAGGCAACATAGGCCTAGGCCTACTCAACACATCCACCAAAGATCACTGGAAATCATGTTCACATCGGCATACACAATAAAGCAACCAATCTTGCACGGCAACAAGCGTCAACAAACAAATAGGCACCACAAACATGAACGAATCCATCAGGCGTTTCCAAACCCAGCATATAGGAATAATTAAATGCATCATGTCTTACTTTAAAGCAGAATAGACCACAAAGGCCTTGGCTCGTCTTCCTTGGCTGTTGGTCCAGAAACCCATGACGTGGACATGCGATGACCTGATTTGATCCATGATGTGATGAAGGGTGCTGGGTCAAAACGCTCCAGTGGGGGTCCATTTAAATCCACAAAAAGTAGCGATGACAGGCTTTTCTAGCACAGGTTGGGAGATATGTCCTGCTTGCTGTTCACAACTTTTACAGTGTTTTGCCCGGAGTGCCACCTTGCAACTTCCAGTCACGAAACTCATCCGCTGCCTCTTTAGCCGACTCGCCTAGTGTTTTCGCTAGTTTCCGTACTTCATGTTCTCCATACATGATTAACGAGTTGCGGTCTTTTGGCCAGAAGTGCTTTTCCAGGGGTTTCAACATCTGGACAAGGTCCGACTCTGGCATGCGCATTTTAAGTCCGTCAATCACCGACTGATAGAACTGGCGCCGGTTCATTTTCTCCCTGCTCTCGGACAGTTCCACATCTTTAAACAGGCCCACGGACGCGCGTTGTTCGGCCTTCAGTGTGGATTTCCCTCCACTCTCTTTCATGGCTGTCAGGACATCCACTGTCTGCTGAATGTGGCGAGTGGCATCCACTAGGGCAGTGTTTCCCAACCACTGTGCCACGGCACACTAGTGTGCCGTGACAAATCATCAGGTGTGCCGTGGAAAATTATCCAATTTCACCTGATTGGTACTAAGTGAGCGGCATGTAGTGACAGCAAAACAATTCGATGCTCTTCCAATAGAGGGCAGTGTATCAGAGCGATATGTCGTTACGGTAATGCTAGTTGTTGCTGGTTTGGTTGCCAACAGTCTTAAAAAATACAAAGAAGAAGAGTGATATGTCCCACAGCAGCCGGAAGTTCATAGCCACGCTTCGAGTGAGACAGTGCAGGTGATAACTATGGATAAATATTTGAAAAGAAAAAGTACTCAATCTGACCTGGGTCCTGAAGCAAATTCCGACCCAGATGAAAGCCCTAGCACGAGTACTGGTCAGAAGAAAACAAAAAAGGTGAGCCCAAGACAGTACAGTGAAAGTTATCTTGCCTTTGGATTTACCTTTACCGGGGAACCAAGTGCTCCAACTCCGCTATGCCTGGTGTGCGGGGAAAAGTTGTCCAACAGTGCCATGGTTCCAAGTAGCTAACTCAAACGCCATTTAGAGACAAAACACCCATCACTTCAAACCAAGAATACAGACTATTTTGTTAAACTGCGTGAACAGACTGGGAAACAGGCAGCGTTATTGAGGAAAACCACCAAGACGGGTGAAAAAGCTCTTAAAGCTAGCTACCAAGTTGCTGAACTCATCGCCAAATCAAAACAACCACACACCGTGGCAGAGACATTAATAATGCCTGCATGCAAAATTATCTTGCAAGAGATGCTCGGCCCTGGCGCCGTTAAAGAATTAGCCCAAGTCCCTCTTTCAAATAATACAATTTCCAGACGTATTCAAGACATGTCTGCAGACATTGAAAAGATAGTTTTGGAAAAGTTGCGCATCAGTGCTAAATTTGCATTACAACTTGATGAATCTACGGATATCAGTGGACATGCGCAACTTATGGCAAAAGTGCGCTTTGTAGACGGAGACACCATCAGAGAAGACTGCGTAAGTGTGTGCACCGATGGAGCAGCTGCCATGGTCGGGCGCACCAAAGGATTTGTTAACAGGGTGAAAGAACAACATCCAGATGTCATCGCGACGCATTGTTTTCTGCACCGGGAAGCACTCGTTGCCAAAACATTGCCAGAAGACCTAGTTCCTGTACTGGGAGATGTTGTGCGCATGATAAATTTTGTGAAAACGAGACCTGTGAAAAGCCGCATGTTCGCATCATTGTGTGAGGAAATGGGAGCGGAGCATAAAGTGTTATTGCTGCACACGGAGGTCCGGTGGCTGTCCCGTGGCAAAATTTTAGCTCGTGTGTATGAGCTGCGGGAGGAACTTAAAGTGTTTTTGACAAATGAGAAGTATGATGACGCTAAGTTGCTCTCAAGTGATGAGTGGTGTGCAAGACTAGCATATCTGGCAGATATATTTCAACATCTGAATGACCTGAACACACGAATGCAAGGCCGAAATGAAAACCTGCTCACAAGTACAGATAAAATACAGGGATTTCGTTCAAAGGTGCTGCTCTGGAAACAACATGTGGAAAGTGCCAATCTTGAAATGTTCCAAAACACACAGAAATGGCAAGAGAAATGGCCGAGTGTCAACAGTGCTGCACTGTGTGAGACAATAGGTAAACATCTGCAAAGTCTTGAGCAGAGGTTGTCATTTTATTTCCCTTCACTTTCCACTGATTGCCTTGACTGGGTGAGGAACCCATATAGCTCAACTGCAGTTGGAAGGGACATGACATTGCAGGAGCAGGAAGAAATAACTGAACTGAGACAGAATCGTGGTCTAAAGCTGAGCTTTGCTGATCTACCTTTGGACAGTTTTTGGCTGACTGCTGCCAAGGAGTTTCCTATTCTGGGAAACAAAGCAATTTCAGCTCTTCTCCCTTTCTCCACCACCTATCTGTGTGAGCTGGGCTTTTCAAGCATGACTACTTTAAAGACTAAGAAAAGAGAGAGACTCAGAGCTGTTGAGGAAGATCTTCGTGTTTGCCTTTCTTCAATTCCTGCAAGAATATCAGATTTGTGTTCAACTAAACAAGCCCAGGTTTCACATTGAGTAAGTAAAATGAGACTACATTTTCATTATATTTCATTATATAAACTTTTTGAGACATTTTTATTTGGTGGTGTGCCGTGGGATTTTTCTAACGTGAAATATGTGCCATGGCTCAAAAAAGGTTGGGAAACACTGCACTAGGGATAAGTCTCTCCGCTGGAGTTTTAATGATAGGCCCTGCAGCTCACGTAGCATATCTTTCATGCACGCCAGATCCATTAAAAACCCTTTGTGTGTGAGATGTTTGTATAGCCCCAGGAATTTTTTTCTCTCTGTGTCATTTCGACCTGGATCTTCACTTGCTGTTTTGAAGTGGCGCGCTAATGCGGGGAAGTTGTTCCACACTGCTCTCACGGTGTTAAAGCTACTAGCCACCCATCGTATAGTGAATATTTGTCCGATTCTCAAAACCTGCATATTGAGGTCAGCAGCCGCCTCCTCAAGCAAGCGTGCATTCTTTGCGGACTGGTGGTACAGAGCATAGAGCTTGGAGATGAAAATCTCAAAGTGGTTACATCCAGCAACCTCCTTGAGTGAGTCATGGACAGCCAATTCAAGGTGGTGGGCGAGACAGTGGATTGACTGTATGTTGGGGAAATCGCGTTTCAGCCTCGCAATCAGCCCAGTGGTTTTACCGGTGAGGACTGCAGCACCATCTGTGGCGATGCTAATGAGGTTCCGGCCCAAAAACTCGTCTTCTAACCCAGCTTGGCGCAAACTCTGTCTCAAACTATTGAAAATGGATTCTGCATTTGTGCCCTGTGTCAGCTCTGCAATGTCCAAAAATACATTGTCCACGTCTCCTTTCCCACTCACGTCACATTTTACATAAATAATGAGATAGGCACGTCCGTGCACTGTGCTCAATGCCGGGGTGGCAATGGTATCAGGCCCGTTTCTAGGATTTTGGGGGCCCTAGGCAAAGAAGTTGTTGGGGGCCTTTAAAAAAAAAATTTCCGCAATTCTGTGCGTTTTAATCACAAAAGAGGTCAAACATACACTGAAAAGTAGCCTTTATTTTTTTTTTTATTTCCTACTGAAACTGCTGCTTGCGGCCCTTGGCCTCAGCAAATGCAGACACAATCCCCTCCAAGTCCAAAGACCTGCGGACGTCACTCTCAATTGACATGAGTGCCAGTCCAGAGAGCCTCTCTTGGCTCATAGTTGACCTCATGTAATTCTTTATGCGCTTCAGAGATGAAAAGCTCCTCTCTCCGGAGGCAACCGAGACAGGAAGGGTCAGAAGTAGGCGCAGTGCAATGCTTAAATTGCTGTACAGGTCCAACAGCTTCTCACTGTATATGTAGTCCAGCATTTTAAATGGGCACCTGGATACTTCATCTGGAAAGGTGTGGACAGCAGAGTTGATCTCCAATGCCAAGTCGTCTGCATCAATATCATGGAGGGTTTGTTCCACTTTCCTGCATCTCTCATGCAATTTCCCAGTCTTGATTGTGGCCCTCATGATATCAATGCTGAACAGGAAGTCGTACAGGGCATACACCCCCTCCAGTCTGGAAAATCTGTCTTTTAGGCTGGTGATGGCAGTGTCAACCAAAGGCAGGAAGAAGTCCCTTCTGAAGGCCTCTTCTGGGGTCGATTGGGTTTCATCTGTACTCTCGTAAAGGAACTGCCTTTTCTTTTTACGTTGCCTTTTCTCAGGCAATTTCCTCTCAATTTCCAGATCTTCTGCAATCTCCATTGCATCCGTTTGGCTTGATGCGAGTCCATTTTCCCTGAAATCTTCTAGGTACTCTGTCACTCCCTCGGTTTCTTTTTTCAGTGTTTGCATTGAAACATCCGGGCTCTGGAGGAGCTTGCTCATATGGTTAACCTGATACAAAACGTTGTACCAGGTTATTGTGCACAGAAGAAAGGACCATGTTTTAAGCTCACCATGTAAGCTTTTTGCTGAGGACATGGTCTCTGAGTCCCCCTTCTCTGTAGCATATGTCTCCAGTGCTGACAGTCCGTCTAGTATTTCAGGTAGATGGTACCGCACTACCTTCACACTGTCAATTCGGGCCTCCCATCTCGTCCCTGAAAGTGGCTTAAGGGTGAGCTGCTTCACATGCTGCTTCAAAATTGCCCAGTGGTGCACAGAGGAACTGAAAAGGTTGTACAGTCGTTGCAGCATACCAAAAAAAGACATGGACAACACTGAAGACTTGGCAGCATCTGACACAACCAGATTTAGTGTGTGACTGCTGCATGGGATGCATAGCGCCTTGTTGTTCAGCTCTAAAATTCTTGCCTGCACACCCTGTTTGTGGCCCATCATATTGCTGCCATTGTCGTATGACTGCCCACGGCAATCTGAAATGCTGAGGTTGTGCTTCTCCAACTGGTCAAGCAGGATTTCACTGAGCCCTTTACCAGTTGTGTCTTCAACATGTACAAATCCCAAAAAATGCTCAGCAATAGAAACAGGTGTTTCACAGTTGACAATCCTGAGAACAACAGAAAGTTGTTCCTTGTGGCTGATGTCAGGAGTGCAATCCATGATCACGGAGAAGTATTTTGCTTTGTGCACTCTTCTTGCAATCTCCTGTAGGATTTTGTCTCCGACCAGCTGAATGATTTCGTTCTGAATGACTCCACTCAGGTAATGCACCTTTGTCTCTTTGCATTGTATTCGTCTGATGTGTTCATTCATTACCGGATCAAACTGTGCTAGGAGTTCCACTTGAGCCAGAAAATTCCCATTGTGGCGATCATACACGGTACTGGTAGTTCCTCTCAAAGCCTGGTTGCGTTCTGCCAGATGGGAAACTATGGCAATCACTCTCCGAATCACGCCTTTCCAGTGTTCAACTTCAAGTTGCATCAACTCCATCTGTCTTTGATCAATCAGTGTACTGGTTTGCAGTCTCCTCTGAAGGTCGTGCCACTTTTTCACATTGTCACAGTGCACCTTTGTGCACTCGTGTTTTTTTAGGCGATAGGAAAGGTTCTTCCATCCACCGTAGCCACAGGTCGTTAAGGCATTGTCACGCTCACGCTTCCCGAAAACAGTACAAGGGAAACAGAACACTCCATCTGTGTGGATGGAATACACCAGCCACGATCGATGTATATTCTCACCATTTTTCATGGTTCTTTTGTAACTGTCCTTGGTGAATCTTCGAGGAGGATTGTCTAAGTTTTGCGGGAATTCAATGTCCATGATTTGCACAGGTCCTTTTTTGACTATTTCACAGCGCATACTGCTTGTTAGGACACTGGGCCAACATCCTGGGTCATCACTTAATGTGGTGCTTGCAATACCTACAGGTACCCCAGTTCTGGATGGTGGGGTGGTCTCTGCCATGTCAATGTCATCTTCCTCTTTGTCCTCCTCATGAAGTGGAGATGGAGTTGATGGCACTGTTGAAAACATATAGTTGCAAATTAATTTATAGCACAATTGCCATGTGGTAAGTACAGCAACTAGGGAATGGTGATCTACTTGTATAATGCTTTAAAAAGAAAGGGTCATTTTAATACACTTTCATAGCACATGGGTGTTAGGTGATAAGTTGAAATTGTGCGGCTTAATGCACCTTCTGTTGAACCACTGCTGGGAAGTGGTGTGGATGCTTCCACTTGCTCCTCCTCAAGTCGTGATGGAGTTGATGGCACTGCTGAAAAATATGTAATTACAAATTAATTCATGGCACAGTTTCATGTGTGAAGTACGACAACTAAATGCTTAAGGTATGGTGATCTACTTGTGTAACGCTTTATAGCAAATGGTCATTTTAATACACTTTCACAGCACATGCTGCTATAACTTTGGGTCACTATGATAGGTGATAAGTTGAAATTGTGCGGCTTAATGCACCTTCTGTTGAACCACTGCTGGGAAGTGGTGTGGACGCCGCAATGTTGTCTTCCACTTGCTCCTCCTCATAAACATGTGACGAAGACGATGTTGATGGCCCTGGTGCAAAAATAAATAAATACATAAATAATATTCTTTTTATTTATATTGCACATTTTGCATGCATTGATCTCAACAACTCAGTTATTCATTAACATTAGTGAATGTCCCACATATTTGAAATGTCCAGAAGACTCTGTGGGCAAGTGGAATGAATACACACAACTATGACTTGAATTAGAAAAATGTAAAGTCATTTTGATAACATCAAGTGTGTTGATAGAAGGCACTAATAATAGGTAGAAAAGAACGTTACCTTCAGTAGCACCAGAGACAACACTTGGTAGAGCGGGATGAAGAAATTTCAGCAATGCCCCTTGGAGAAAGAATAAGTACTGTATGATTAGCTTGGTTATTTTTCAAATGCTTTTGAAATCCTATCATTTTACAGTCTGATAATTGTGGTGAAATAGATATTAAAAGCATTACACACAGTTCCTACTAGGCGGTTTAGTGGCGGTTTCTATACGACTACAGGTGAAGCACTGCTTCACCAAAAAAAAGTAAAAAAAATAATAATAATAAAATCTTACAATAATCCCGTTTTCACTGGTTTGAAAACAGAAATACAGTCACTAAGACGAGCTGTTTTCCTGAAATCAATTCTGTGAGTGGCAACAGCGCCATCCCCGCACCCGTGGTGTGTCTGTGTGTGTCTGTGTACTGTCTGTGTCCCATAGAAAAAGCTCAAAGCTATCGGTACAGTTTTTAACGGTGGTCCAGTGGTATTTACAGCTATCATGGAGACCAACAACAACAAACAGCAGAATAGGTTTAGAAAAGGATTAATTGACACTAAAGTGGCTGTTTTCTTCATGTGGCTGATCTGCGCCGGGATGTTAACCGTTAAAATGTAAATAAAGTAAGTAAATCAACCCAATGGTATTCTAGCAAAATTATTGTAAACTCCCATGTTAATCTCCTATTAAATAGCTAGCTACTACAGGAATAACTATTTCACTGGTTGTCTCAAGGCTCTAACGACTGAAAACATATGTGAAGTTTATTTAGGATATTAAGAGGAATTAATCGTTGATCAATTTGGCCAGCTGATAACGTTATGAACTTATAGTGAAGTCAAAGGTAGCAGTTTAAGTTTGGTTAGCATGCTAGCATGCCAAACCACTGGTTCCTAGCTAGTCGTCGTTACAACCTCGCTACTCTAGCAAAATATGGTATACCCTGCCTGGCACAATTTTCATGTTGATTGTGTATATTCTACTTACCGGTGTCTTGTTTTCTTTTCTGCTCCTCTTCCCTTTTCTTCTTCTTTTTTTGATTGCCGGAGAGATAATTTCGCTTCATTTTAATTTTTCACTTTTCACTTGCACTTGACGCTGTCGCGCTAATGCATGGGAAAGGGGGGCCCCCTCGAGCTGGGGTATTTCGACTACAATGTGTCGTTGCGCTTTTCGGACATCGCATGCTCTAGGGAGGCGCTGTTGCTGCCCTCGCAGTCGCAGCAGAGCCCTTCATATACAGATGACTGCTTATTATTATGAAGCTATTTAAAATCGTCATTGCTGTTGAATACATGACCTGTCTTATTGGTATGCATGTTGTTTGATTCATGTTCCATTTGTATCAGACTTTTCTTTGAATTTTGAAAAAAAAAAAAAAAAAAAATCTTAACCTGTCGTCTTTGGGGGGCCTCCTCCTACTCGGGGGCCCTAGGCAATTGCCTACCATGCCTACCTGAACGCGACGGGCCTGAATGGTATTATCCGGGACCTTTCCCGGATAATACCATCGACCTGGCCTGATTGGCCACTAACTAATTTTTGTCACTTATCTTATTCTTGCATTAATATCAATTCAACTGTAGTCTGCATAAATTCACCATTGCAGCGCAGCCGCCTGCTGCATCACAGCAGATTAAATAGGTTCTACCATGTAAGGGAATTCTCTCCTCCCAAATGTTTCAGATGGTTTGGCCCACGGCTCGTCTTTTAAATAACAACGGCGCGAAACAGAGCGCGTCAGCGATGGAGGGTAGAAAGAGGCCAGGTGGAACGGAGAGGGCTAAGCTTAAAAAAAGACAGGAGGTGGCAGCTAAATGTGCCAAATTGACAGATATGTTCTCAAGACAAGCTGGTAGGTTACTGAGAGATATGGATAATAGGCCTGGTTGTGAATTTGATCAAATAGGCTATAACGTGGCGAACGTTTGCAATGTCAACTCAACTGTCACCTGACTGCTTTTGTTGTTAAATATGTAAAATCTCACAATTTATATGATTTAGAAGTGTATTCCTATATTCAAAGAAGAACCGAACACTTTCTTTACATTCCAGTTCTGATGAACAATTGCTTAACGCTTTATCACACTGTATCTCCTCATCAACTGTAGCCTGCATTCCCACAGGCGCGCACATGTGGTTACTAACGCAATATTAAATAGGGACGATCACATTTGTTGTTTGATATTTGTTATTAAATGCATCTCAAACATGCAATTAAAATAAATATAATTATTTAGAAGTGCTGTATGCAAATATTGTACATGGTTCGCGTGTGCAGGAACAGGGGCAGCGCGAGCACGTTGGGGTGTTTAGTTGCCTTTTTTAATTACTGGAGAGTCTGCACGCGCGTTCTATCCGCGGGAATCAGCATCATGTTTCATGTTCAAGCCTTCCCCTCCCATTTATTATAATGTGAGCTGAGCCCGCTCAGACCCGTGCAGGGAATAGACTGTTCTATTTTCAAGTTGCAATGAGCACTTATCCGGACACCGCGCGGGCACGACGCTTTGATGTGAAAGGAAGAATCTGTTTTCTTGTCGATTTCTATCCATTTCGGACTGAGCACGAATGCAGATGCAGAGATGTTCACGTCCCGTGCTTGCTGTGTGTAAACGAACCGAACACTTGCTTTACATTCCATTTTTCCATTTTTTGACAAACAGTTTCAAATGTGCTGTCACGCTTATCTCCTCTGCAACTGTAACCTATTTCGTCTCGCCGTCATATCGTGCATTTCCACAGAGGCGCACACACTGTGGTTATCAACTCACTATTAAATATATTTTTTTATTGTTATCGATTGTTTTCTAGCAACAGCTCAGCAGACCACTTCCAGTGCTACTGATGATCCCAAGGAGGGCACGACTACTGAAGGGCCAGGTAGAGGAAGATACTGTAGTTAGTCAAGATAGACATTTGTGATGTAAAATATTGGCATAGAGAAGAAAACCATGGTAGGGTGGTAGACTAAATCATGCAAATCATTTAACACAACCACAATTACAGTAAATAAATAAATGAATTAATCAGTGAATAAAAGGATAAATAAAGTGTGTCATGTTTTCTAGCAACATAGACAACTCTTAATGAACATTTTCTGTAGCCTCAGAGGATCAGGTGCAGTCTGAAGGAGAATGCAGTAGGCATGGAGAGGCCAGGACCACAGAGGAAACAGGTAGCAGGATTTAAAACGAACTAATTACTTGAAATGCATGAAAATAAGCCCAAATGAAATAAGTAATCACTTCAATCAATAATTAATCAATAATTGTCAATGTGACTAATTGCTATAATATAGGAGAGTCAGATGCTGAGAGGGAGGCTCGAGGAACCTTAGAAACAGCAGGAGTGCAGCAGGAGATCTCACAGGCAGCCAATAGCATAGATGAGGAGGCATTTGATTATTTTTCTCGTCCTCAGAGACAAGACCTACAAATGTTTTTTAGTTTCCATCCTCAGCAGCCCACAACACCCCCTGTAGCCAAAGTGTTCTACAACAAACAAGGCACCAACCGCAAATGGTTGACTTTCAGTGACAAAACAGAATCACTGTACTGTTCTGTTTGTTTGGCATTTGCGCCACCTGCTAAAGCAAACAATCCCTTCATTAAGGGTGGTATGAAGGCATGGAAACATATCCATCAGCGCATTGAAGAGCATGAACAAAGTAAGATACATAGGAATTGTGCAGATGCTTACTTTCTGATGGCTAAAGATGCAAATGTAAACAGCCTTTTGGCAGGCAAACAGATGTCTTTACATCATGAGAAAGTTAAACAGAAGCGCCAGGTAATGGAACGCATTGTTGATGTGGTTAAAGTCATTGGAAAATGTGGTCTTAGTTATCGAGGGGATAAGGCAGAGGCTGCTTACACCCTAGAAAACACTGCAGTCAATCATGGCAACTTTTTAGAGTTGCTACTGCTTTTGGGCCGATATGATCCCTGTCTTCAGCAACACATTAGCAGTTGCATTGAGCAAAGCAAAATTCACCATGACAGTGGGGGGAAAGGAAGAGGGTCTCTTGTGACACTTTTTTCCAAGGACATAGTCAACAAAGTGGTGGATGTACTCATCCACCACTTTGATAAAACGCAGAATCGCTGATGAGGTCAGAGAGGCAGGCATGTTTTCGGTACAGATAGACACTACTCAGGATGTGTCATCCACAGACCAATGTTCTGTCATACTAAGGTATGTGACAGATGTGATTCATGAGCGACTGGTTGCTGTGGTGGATTGTGAGAAGTCCACAGGTCAGCATTTCACTGACCTGTTGAAACAGACTTTGGATGATCTCAGCATTGATATTGGCACATGTGTGGGCAACTCCACTGATGGTGCTGCCAATATGCAGGGCCAATATCAGGGGTTCTCAGCATTGCTCTCTGAACTGGCTCCTACACAGATTCACATGTGGTGTTATGCCCATGTGTTAAATCTTGTTCTGACAGACACAACAGGCAGTGTGGTTGAAAGCACATCACTTTTTTCCATTCTGAATGATGTGGCAGTGTTTCTGAAGGAGTCGTGGAAACGCATGCAAAAGTGGGAGGAGATGAGTGAGGACAGACGTCACCAGAAATTGGCTCCAATAGGAGCTACAAGGTGGTGGGCTAAGGATCAGGCCCTTACAAAGGTGTTTGGGAGCTTTGGCGATCCAAGGGATGCTCTCTATGTTGACCTCTTGTTGACCCTGGTGGCAATTGAAGCAGATGACACTATGAAGTCAGTGGTCAGGGCCAAAGCAAAGGGGCATGTGGAAACCCTTTTGAGATATGAGGTTATACTCACAGCCCAGATTTTCCTCCGCATCTTCAGGCACACCTCCCCTCTATCCAAGTATTTACAGACACATGGGATGAATATTTTGTCAGCTCAGCGTTTGGTTGAGGGGACAGAGGAAAGCCTCAAAACATTTGCCAGGGACTTTGAGGGAGTTAAAGGAGCAGCTGATGTGTTTGTGAGTTGGGCCAACAAGAAACTGGAAGAGGCAGACAGTGAACTTGTTGTGGAGAGTTCTCTCCCAGAAAAACGACTCAGAAAAAAGAAAAGAATGCCAGGAGAGCTCCAGGAAGATGACCCACCAGTCTCACCTTATACTGCATTTGAGGTCAAGGGCCATAATGTTATTCTGGACACAGTTGCTGGCAGTATCAACAGGAGGTTTGCAGCCAATGCAACACTTGCCTCAGATTTTGCTTGCCTTGACCCAAACAACTTTGCTGAGTTGAGGGAAAACGGAATCCCCAGTACAGCACTGCAAGAGTTAAGCAAGTGTGTATTGAGGTTTGATGACAGAGCGACTGTCAGCAGGTTGCATGACGAGCTGTATAGCCTGGCATCCCAGTGGGAGAGACTGAAAAAGTCTACTCTGGAGGATTATGTGGTCAGGACAGGAAGAGAGGTCACACAGACTGATGAGGAGGGTAGTGGAATTTCATACATGGAGCCAGAATTTGAGCTGGAGAGCAGGACATGCTCTTCTTGCAAAAACTGTGCTATCTGCGTTTACTTGATCCTCACACAATATAACCTCCTCACAGATGCTTACCATGTAATCGGGTTGGCTTATAAGTTTCTCTTGACTCTTTCAACCACCCAGGTTGCATGCGAGCGGAGCTTCTCTGCCTTAAAATGTGTGAAAACCAGGCTACGAAGCTCAATGTCGCAGGAACTCCTTGATGCATTTATGCTCATGTGTGTTGAAAAGGACATTTTGATGTCCATTGACAATGACACTGTCATTAACGAATTCGCAAAGACAAGCACTTTGCTGAGGAAACTGTTGCTGTTTTAATCTTAAATACAGTATGTGCAGTTTGATTTGTGAAATAACTTTTCTTCTTTATCATTATCTTTATTTTATTTGAATTTGAATTATATATTGTTAAAGTGACGCAAAGTATTATATACCTTTGTTTAAAACAAATAAAAAGCATTGAGAGAGAATTGTTTTTTGTTTGTTTTATCTTTTCATGGACTCAAATTCCTCCTCCATATCAGAGTGGCCTGAATTTGAATTAAATTCCCGGACTGAGAAAATGGCCCACCCCGGCCCTGACTGTGCTCTCATCAATGGTTAGGCTGATTCTTGAATTCATTTCTTTTATGTTTGAAACTAACTTTCTTCTCATTTCCTGCGCAATATGACCAATCATTTCAGCACATGATTTGTCTGATTTGTGCACAGGACCCACTTTTGCCCCATTCAGCTCTTGCAATTTCATTATAGCAGGTAGCTTCTGATAGGCTAGCCTTTCCTTGGCCACCATACAGGCCGATCTAAAGGACAGTGCCGTTTCTTCTGTCGCTTTGGCATTAATCGCAGTAACTCTGTTGGGTAGAATGTCCTTTTGCTTGGTTTCTGTTATCTCGACTGCCCTTCTGTGCGCGTTGCTATCCCTATGTTTGTATATTTTTTTACGTAACCGAATTGTGTCTGGCTACTTACATCCCCGTGTATCCATTCCTCAGACAGGTGTGTGCCACTTCCCATTTCCGATAAAAGGGTTTTTGTGTCCCGGCAGACAGAGCATCCCAACTTGCCATCCTTTGTATACAGCCAGGGGTTTCGAGACTTCCACTCTGTCCACTGCTGGCTCGTCCAGATGCTCGGGTGAGAGAGGGCCACGGACGTGGACTCACCGGCAGATAGCTCCACGCTGCCTGCTCGATCCTGCTGCATGCTGCATGCTGACCGTTGGTCCTGCTGCACGCTGACCGTGGGTCCAGCGTTTCCAGTAATGCACGTGGTTGCGGACGCTTGTCCACTGTCATCTGCTGACTGAACAACATCTTGTTCCTCAGAACTTTTGCTTTTTAAAAAAAATCCAAAATGGGAAAGAGTGCCTTGCTGTCGTTTAGCCATTGCTAACGCTGACCACTTGCACTTACACGATCTGACTGAAGACGGAATTATTAAAAAAACACTTTCTCAAACTTCGGCCACACCCACAACATACATTGTATCAAAATGCGCATGGGAAAGAGGCACAACCACACACAAACAGGCCTAGAATTCGTGAGAAATTATGGGGATAGACTGCAGTCGTTGTCATATCTGTTTATTTTATCTTTGATGTAAACACAACACTTCTGATATGCAAATAGTTCCCGTTACACACGATTTCAATATCAATAAAACACATTTTGCCAATATTTTAGAGACCCCCCAACATTTCCCAAATCATGTTTTCGGGGGATCTCGTGTCAGTTTCAGGGGGTCTCGGATCCCCCGAGTCCCCCCGTAGTTCGGACACTGCTTGTAGTAGGCTAATGCTTCATTACATAACCTCGCCTTCTGTTCTCAAGAAAACTTATTGACAGATGTGTACTGCTGCTGTTGCGTCTCATGGTTAAGAGTAGGACTACAGCACCTAACATAAGAAGATTAACAGGAGGCACTGCTTAAATAATTAGTTCTTGAGAAGCAATAACCTACCTGCCTTGGCGCTTGAGTCCCAGGCAGTTATTAATAATGCTGTCAGTTTAATTAGGATGTGTGACTCATGAAATGCCTCGGTACCAAATCAAAGAGTTACTCGAGCACATTGTGGTTAAGATGGTATTTAATCTGTTATTCTGTGATGTAACAAAACACCAAACATAATCTTTGTGTTCTTGCCTTGAACATATTGCTGAGTATTTATTGATATTTGACAATGAAAAAGGTTTAAAACCTAAATTCTGTATGTGCATCCATCAAAGTATCTAAAGAGCAGTGATGTGCGGTTACATCACTGAAGATGAAAAAGCAACATTTAAATATGACAGAAGCGGTCAGTGGTGGCAGAGCTCTGATGCGCAATCCCATCGAAACTATGGAGCACAGGCAATAAGCGCTATCTCTGTATTTTAACCAATGTAATGTTTGTAGACACTTTCGTTATATGTCCTCGCCTTCCATAGTCAACATAACTTATTTCACAAATGTTTAGAACTGTATATACGATCCCTCCAGCAATCACAACTGCTTTACTGACGGGGTCCTGAGGCCACATACCTGATGCTAGACCCCCATCCAAGTTAGCTAGCTCCAGAAGATAAAAACGAGACGAAATAAAGAGGACTTCTACAACAAGTCCAGAATGATAAAAAAAGGGAATAGTTTAGTTTGATTTGTGTTTGACAATAGTGGAAGGAAATGTGCCTATAAACGTGATTAAATACTTACCTGATGTGAATTATGGAAAATATGGATGCCCTTACCCAGTCCCTGGACCTTTTCAACAATTTGGGCCCACAGCCCGTACGCGATTTTGTGTTTAAATACCACTTGCCAGTGTTTCAAGATATTATACCAAAAGCCTCATAGACTGAAGATATTCACAGATAATAACATTACACAATCAATGATCATTTCTGAGGTGTTTATTTATAACAAAACATCAATAAAACCACAATAAAACAAAAGTATTTCAGAACACTCACAAAGGTAGCCCTAACCTATGTTAACTTGAACTTGGAGGATAGAAGCGTTATTTATAGGTTGCTAATGAAAATGTACTCAATACTGTGGAAGTAAAAGCTTACTCAACAGGGCACTGGTCTCTGCAACTCAAGCTCACTACCCAAGGACATTACAATGTCCTTCTCTATGGCCATAAGCATAAATGCTTCGAGATGTTCCTGGGAATTAGTGCTCCTCAATCTATTCTTTATATATTTGAGGACAGAGAAACTTCTCTCACAGGCTACTTGGGTCACAGGAAGAGTGGGGAGAAATTTGTAGCCTAGGCCAAGGATGTGAGAGGCATCTGTTAACAGGTCAGAATCTGGTAACAACATGCTGGGCAGTTTTTACAAGCTTTGCAGGTGCTCAGTTTAAGTTCCTCCTCTTCCTCTTCTGTGTCACTTTGCAAATTAGCAGCAGTTGCATTGCTGTCAAACTTGAGTAAGCATTTGCTCATCCCTTGAAAAGCAGTATCAGGCAGACCTGATAGGCAAACTTGGGTAAAGTTTCTTGGGTCAAGGGGAGCCATGTCTGCATAGAGGGAACCATGGGATAGAAAACGCCTTTGGAGGCTCCCTGTAACTCTGTCCATCCCCTGGTTATGGACCTCTGCTTCATAGGCACTGTTTGCATTTCCAAAGCTCTCATCCCTTACCATCTCACCATCCATCATCTTTGTTCTCCTCATCCTTTTCTCTGGAAAAGCATCTTCCACTTCCCTATCACATTCCTCCTCAGACAATTTTGTATTTGCCCACTGAACAAAAACATCAGCAGCTTTCTTCACTGACTCAAAATCTCGTGACATGTTCTTGAGGGCATTTTCAGTGGTCAGAACCATTCGATGAGCAGTCAAGATGTCTAAACCATGCGTCTGCAAGTATTTAGAGAGTGGTGTTGTGACTTCCAAGATCGTGAGGAAAAGCTGAGCAGTCAGAACTGTCTCAAACCTCATTAAACCCTCCAAACACCCTTTTGCTTTGACACGTGCTGATGTCTTCAGGTTAAACTGGCCTTCAATATTTTTCAGTGCCCTGATGACATCAGTGTAGACACACTGGCCTGGCTTCCCAAAGGACCCAAAAATCTTCCTCAAGACAACATCCTTGGCCCCCCACCTTGTTTCTCCAATCATGGAAAGACGCTTATGTCAACTGTCTTGACTTTCCTGCTCCCACACATTCATCCTCTGGTATGACTCACGAAAAAAGACAGCAATATCGTTCATTAGTGAGAACAAGGATCCACTGGCAATAGCCACTTCAGCTGTGTCAGCCAGAACCAGGTTTAACACATGAGCATAACACCACACATGCACTTGGTTTGCCGCTTTCGAGGACAACAGAGCGGAAAAACCTTTGTATTGGCCTTGCATATTGGATGCACCATCAGTGGCATTACTGATGCAGTTGCTGATCTCCAATTCACATTTCTCAAGGACATCTGCAAGGACCGTGACAAAATATTGGCCAGTTGATGCTTCACACTTCACCACTGCAAGAAGCCTTTCCTGAACTGTGTCTTTGAAATACCTTAAGACTACAGAGCACTGGTCTTGGGATGTTATGTCTTGGGTTGTGTCGATCTGCACTGAAAACATCTCAGCCTCTCTAACCTCTTTTGCAATGGTCTCCTGTATAAGTTGCTGCACTGTAGAGATGACTTTTTTATTTTCACAGTGGTTTTGGACAAAAATGTCACAAGAGAGCCTCGACCCTGATCTCCTGTTTGATGCACCTTCTTATTCTTCTCAATGCCTCTCTTGATGCCTTTGTTGGGTTTGGTTGGTTATCCATCCATCCATATTCTCACGCTTATCCGTGGTCGGGTCGTGGGGTAGCAGTTCCAGCAAACTTCTCTTTCCCTGGCCACATCAACCAGCTCTGACTGGGGGATTCCAATGCGCTCCCAGGCCAGCAAAGAGATATAATCCCTCCACCTGGTCCTAGGTCTGCCCCTCGGCCTCCTCCCAGCTGGATGTGCCTGGAACACCTACCCAGGTGGCCTCCTCACTAGGTGCCCGAACCACCTGACCTGGCTCCTTTCAACGCGAAGGAGCAGCGGTTCTACTCCGAGTCCCTCCCGGATGACTGAACTTCTCACCTTATCCCTAAGGGAGATGCCAGCCACCCTGCGGAGAAATCCCATTTCGGCCGCTTGTATCCGCGATCTCGTACTTTCGGTCATGACCTATCCTTTATGACCATAGGTGAGGGTAGGAACGAAAATGGCCCGGTAGACAGAGAGCTTTGCCTTCTGGCTCAGCTCTCTTTTTGTCACAACGGTGCGGTAAAGCGACTGCAGTACCGCTCCCGCTGCTCCGATTCTCCGGCCCATCTCACGCTCCATTGTTCTCTCACGCGAGAACAAGACTGGTAGGTTATAAAAAATGTAATTAAGCTGCCAGTCTTATGGTACTAGTCATGAAAATGTCCCAGAGCAAATAAATACCAGAGCAAATAAATACCAAACAAGTAGCTACAGGCACATGTGTGATAAACATGGTATTTCAGAAATGGAAATGTGATGGACCGAAACCAGCAAGACAACAGTTAAACATAATGTTTGTATTCTCGCCTTAGAAATGTTTAAATGTAAAAGTATTTATTGATATTTTATTTTTTATGATGGAAAAAAAGTTTGTTATTGAAACAGAACGCTGAATGTTCATCAGTTTTAGTGTCTGATCAGTAAAGACAGGGAGCAGGTTAAACTTGAACAAATACGAATGGAAATCTGCAGAATCAAAAACCTGATTTGAATGTTGCAGCTACAAGAATATAAATAGGTATTTTACACAGGAAAAAAACATAAAGACTTAAATTACCTATTTGAATGGGTAGCTGCAATCAAGATTTCATGCATCTCAGTTCAAATTGATACATCATTCCAGAATAGTTTGTCTTCTTTTGATTACAGAAATGTCAGTAATTCATTCTACACTTGGATCAGCAGCCCTCGCGTTGAGTTCACAGAGAGCGACAGGACTGAATCCATCAGACTAGAGACACAAGCAGAGTTAACAAGGGCTTCCTTGAGCAATGGGGGGCATGACAGAGTGATTTGGGGTGGTCAGGAGGTGTAGTGCCAGGAAGGAGGAATTAGGTCAGCCACCTAGCCCCAGAAGGACAGACACATACAGAGAACACTGACAGGAAACAAACACAGAGAAATACCAGAAGGAA
Organism: Eleginops maclovinus; assembly: GCF_036324505.1. Lineage (NCBI taxonomy): Eukaryota > Metazoa > Chordata > Actinopteri > Perciformes > Eleginopidae > Eleginops > Eleginops maclovinus. The sequence goes on along the minus strand of NC_086357.1, from coordinate 5,955,848 downwards.
TTACTGTAGATCCTAACACCTAGGTTACATGTAGGCTGAATATGTATTTGAATACCATAGAATGAAAACAGAAAACAAAACAGCAGTCGTTCAAAAACCATTAACAAAAGAGGAAAAATAATCGTTAGTTGAGTCAATACTCAAAATAACATAAGGAAAATAACATGAGGAGAAACACTTCCCTTGTGTTCAAACTTCTGGTTGAATTGGTTGTGTAAATTAGGAAATAACTTTAGAATATTTTTAGATTGGCTGTCTGTCCCCGTCAGCTTGATCATCATGTTCAACCCTGAGGCTAAACTGGATGCTGCTGAATTATCCATCAGTAAGCAGACACACCTTAAAGACACGTACAGTGGAGGAAATAAGTATTTGATCCCCTGCCAATTTAGTTACTTTAATCACTTACAATGAAATGAACGGTCTGTAATTTTTATGGTAGGTTAAACCAACAAAAATTCTGGCTCCCAAGGAGTGGTTAAATAAGTCCCTTTAAGAACTCTTTACCTGGATAAAAGACACCTGTCCACAGTCAATAAATCAGATTACAACCTGTCCACAATGGGAAGACCAAAGACATCTTGTGATCATTGTGGAACTAATGTCTAAGGACATCAGGGACAAGACTGTAGACCAGTACAAGGCTGGAATAGGCTACACACCATCAGCAAGCAGCTTGGTGAGAAAGAGACAACTGGTTTGATTATTAGAAAATGGAAGAAGCACAAAATGCCCATCAATCGCCCTCAATCTGGGGCTCCACCATCTAAGACCTCGCCTCTTGGGGCATCAATGATCATGAGAAAGGTGAGGGGTCAGCCAATAACTACACAGGAGGGACTTGTTAATGACCTCAAAGGCAGCTGGGACCACAGTCACCAAGAAAACTGTTGGTAACACACTGCGCCTTGATGGTTAAAAATCCCCGCAAGGGTCCCCTGCCCAAGAAGGCACATGTACAGGCAGTGTTGGGTGTAACGCATTACAAAAGTAACAGAGTTACAGTAATGTTTACTTTTTGCTGTAACGCAGTAATATAATGCATTACTTATGAAATTTTGGTAATATATTATATAAATATAAATACCCCGGTATAAATATTTCTCTTGCTCTGCTATGCCTCTTGAACCCTGAGAAGTTCAGAGACTCGAGGCAGAGTGTTGAAGATATGCAGCCTCTGTCCTCTGTGGAATCACCAGCTTTTAGAAAGCTTGTCAGCTAAATCGCCGTTAACACACCAATGACAAGGTGAGCTAACGTTGAATAGAGGCTCGTTCATATACAGCAGGTTACAGGGCGCTGCAGAGGCTCCTCTAACATGTTATTAATAACACACAGAGACGTGATGTTACCGGTATCACATATTATTCAGCCCACTGAAACGGAGCATGAGTTTAATTTCTAGCTTCTCTAGTTTTTGTTTTAGACTAGCCAGATAGATAGATAGCTTTAATTAATGAGCTGCAATAAACTACATTTTAGCATTTAAAGCCATACTTTTGCGATTATTTTGGTGAAAGTAACTCAAAGTAATGCAAAAGTAGTGTGACGCATTACAGTTCAGAGACAGTAATAATGTAATGTCACTATTTAATTGAAAAAGACAGTAATAAGTAATATGTACTGTATTACATTTTGGAAGTAATTTGCGCATCACTGTCTACAGGCCGTCTGAAATCTGCCAATGAACCTCTGAATGATTCAGAGAAGGCTTAAGAGAAGGTAATGTGGTCAGATGAGACCAAAATCAAGATCTTAGGCATCAACTCCACATGTTGTGTTTGGAGGAAGGGAAATTCTGCCTATGACCCCAGGAACACCATCCCCAGCATCAGGCATAGAGGTGGAAAAATTATGCTTTGGGGGGGTTTCTCTGCTAAGGGGACAGGGCGGTTCACTGCAACGAGGGGGTCATGGAGGGGGTCAAGTATTGTAGAATATTGGCTGATAACCTCCTTCCCCTAAGGTTAGTTTTGCAAGGGGATCAAATACTTATTTCCCCCTATTAAACGCATGTTAATTTCTTAAATTTTTTAATCTACATTTCTGGATTTTTAAAAAATATTCTGTCTCTTACTGCGAAAATGAACCTGCCATAAAAATGACTGACTGACTCATTTCTTTGTAAGTGGTTAAACTAACTAAATTGGCAGGGGATCAGATACTTATTTCCTCCACCAATATAAAATGCCTGTTGAGGGAAGGCCGTGGGTGTGTTTTGATAGAAGACATATAAGGTTGTGAGTTCATCCTCAGTGGGATTTCAGCACACAACACGGACAGCTGGCATCGGCTCAACTTCGGTGCTCTCATGGCTCGCCTGTCTTTCTCAGCAGTGGGCCTGCTGTTCCTGTCAGTGCTGGCTTTGGTGAGTTTCCCACATCTCTCACCTTGACACAGCACACTGGTTTATTGTTGAAGTGGATCAATTCTTACCTTGTTAAATGCAATTGCTGGTTATTCTTAAGCACACTTAAGTGGTTATGATCTGGCTACATTATAATTATAATAAAATTAAGCAGCATGCTCGTGTACAGTGAGCCAGGTATTGACAGACAAACAGGGATCATGATTTGACCGCTGATTTGGGTCTGTGGGAATGCATGAATGTTGGAAACTGGCAGTTACATTTACATCCAATCGAACAGTGTTAAATAAAGCCGCTGATGGAACATTTACTGCCTGGAAGAACACATTTGGCTATTATCTACTGATTCATCTGCAGTAAAATTACAGTCGCAGGAGGAATGTTTTACATGGCAGTTCTGAATTGCTGATTTACAGGGTTTTTTTTTATGAGAGCCAAAGGTATGATCATTGCAGTTTTAAGCATGCTGGGAATAAAGGCAGGCATTCTCTGTAAATGTCTGGAAGAGAAACCTTGGCACTCAAGCAAAAAACATTTTAAGGTGGTATTAGTGTGACATTCGTGTGGCGAGATTCAAAATTCACATACAAGTCTAGCAGACTAAGAGTTTTTGCTAGGGCTTGTCTTTGTTTCTTTGACCTTTTTCTCTGATAGTTATCCCCCGGTGTAGTCTTGTAAGGCTTTCAGCTAAAATTACAAGACACTTTGGCCAAATTCCAAACCGAACCCAAAGCTCTGTCTGTAGTTAAATGAGGGTCCCTTCTTTCAGGTGGAGGGTGTAAATACAGCAGCAGGCTTTGGGACAAACTCCTCTCTCTTCGGCAAAAACAGGAAATGTCGTACATTTCTGTAACAACGCTTTCAAATCAGCATCTATCGGACAAAAAATTCCAAATAATTATTAGGAACTTCACACTCCTGAAAAAAACAAGTTGTGTATCTTTCTTTGTAAACATCTTTTCATTTTAGATCTGATGTTTATGGATTGCTCGCTTTTTTTCCACAGTCCTTCTAAATTCACAAAACCTTACAATTCAAGAAACAACTCTACTGTGGTCTAGACTTGTCCAAACATCTTCTCCTATCGTCTTTTCCTATCCGCTTTCCTTGACCTCTGTGTGAAACGTCACAGGGTTAAGGAATAGTGGTTAGGAGAATTCAAAAAGACTTAGGAGAAGGCGACCGGACTTTCAAGAGAATCCGACTGCACTTACACTCTCCGACGTATTCCTGACGAGCCAGCGGACCGTATTAATGTGCTTCTGCTGTGGGGGGGGCAGTTTCTGTACAGAGGACCACTGACCAGCACACCTGGATACTTTGCACCCTGCGCTCTTATGGTGTTGCTTTACTTGGCTTTCTGAACTCGGACAACAGTGCAAAATATATTCTTCATTAAGTTGGAATTGCAATAAAAATGTAAAGTGAGACTTATTGATTGAAATCCACATGAATCCCAATACGTATGATTGTATGAAAATAATTTAAAAATAAATACAATTGTATTTATTATAGACTTGTTAGGTCTATTTTTGGCGTGGCCATAGAAATAATCTAGCAGCACATAGAGACTGAACACAGGTGCCATAATGGAGCACTGAGAAACCTCAAGGTATATTCTAATGTGAGCAGAGGAGTGTCCACCGATAGCTCAACTGGAAGAGATGGTGGCCCGTACTAGGGCTTGGTCCCTGAGTGGAGCACCAGGGTTCAAATCCTGCATGGAACCACTCGCCACATGTGATCTCCTCTGTCTTACCGATACAATAAAGGCACTGGTTGTGCAAAAAAATCTTAAGAAATTGATGGTAAATGTTTGAATTAAAGCTTCTTAAAAGTAGCTATATAGTGTTAATAGCATTTTTTTTGTTGTTGTTGCTGCTTTATATTGAAGGGTGCATTTCACAATCAAAATGTGTTTCGTCAAAGAGTTACAATGACACCTTTTTAGTATTTTGACTATACTTACATATATGGAAGCAGTTTGCTTCAATGGTCTTTTTTTCTTTAGTTGAATAGTAATTTACTAGTGAAAAGTATTTCCAGAAAATTCCAGGACTGCGAAACGATAATAATTACAAAAAACATCGACAACCTGTATTGTATAATGACTCATGTCTACAGCACAGCGGGGGATGGAGTGCACCCTCTATCCTTGACCACACCTGCAAAAACTTTCAACAGAATTTATAATCAGCTGTGTCTGGAATGACTTCAATTTGATCATACACATCCTGTGAAGGTCTTATAAACATATCAGTACAGTAAGTACGGAAATCCACATACTGTTTTGAATATGTTTTCACACTTTTGAAAGAAATTGAAATTGCATAATGTGTTTGGCAGGTGGCGAAATGTGTATAAGAAAAGAGATTGTGGGCATTACAATAATTTTGTTCTTGTTCAGACCTCGTTTTTACTGACTGTCCGAAGAAATTGACAGTGTGAAAAAAACTGTAAAGCATACTCAATTTACGTATGTCTGCTTTCAGGTGCTCAGTGCTGAGGCAAGAGAGACAAGGCCAAAAACCCTGAGGAGGAAAAAGAGGGACTGGATTCCTCCTGCTGTTAAGCTCATGGAAAACATTGACCACAGTCATAAGGAGTTTATTGCCAAGGTTATTTTGCTTTCTATCGATTAAAGTAAAGGATGCTGGCAGAGTGCCCAGATGGATGAGCTTCAAAATTCTATAAAAGAAAAACAAAGAACTCTTATGTCACGCCATCAGTGATGTGCCAATACGCCTGCAGCAAATCAACCTGTTTCAACTGGTTTGAGTCTTCAGCTGTGCTGCTATAGAATAATTTTGGCTTTGTTCTGTTATACAGGCATACATTTACCACAAAAGAAGTGTTGTTTCAACGGTGTGAATGTAGCAAAAAACTCTGCAGAGATAAGACACTGTGAAGGGCTAAATAAAGTGTACCATCAGAGTGTGGCTTGTGTAGGAGAAATCAGAAACATATTGGGAAGCCACGCCTGCAGTAGTAATTCAAGACTCTTACAAAATTGCAAATATGACTGTACCCATACTAACATTTCTAATTGTCATATACATTTTATGAGAATAGATTTTCTCTGGTTTCTCTAGAACCCTGGTTTTACAGCTGGGTTCGCGTCTCCTTTATTGCATTGGCTGAAGAACTTATTTGGTTTGACATTAGCCAAAACAAGCACTTTAATTGAACACTAAATCGGCAATTATCATGACGTTGTAAAAAATTCCTTGAATCCTCTGTCTGTGTTTTTTTTTGTGTCAGATTCGCACTGATGCAGATGTAGTTGATAAAGTGCACTATTCTCTCACTGGAGAAGGAGCTGACAAGGATCCTTTCAATCTCTTTGTGGTGGACCGAGACACGGGGTTCGTACGTGTCACTCGTACTCTAGACCGGGAGGAAAGACCAACCTACAACGTAAGTCTTTCTTCAAATGGATTTCATTGAAGTTATACTGCACTTAAACCTGTTGAAGACTGGTGAGGAAAGAAAGCTCAAGTTCCTTCAGTCCCAAAGCTTTACTAAATTTCACAAAGCTTCCCCTCATGCATATTTGTGGAACCTTTGGTAAATATATGGTTTGAGTTTTGCGATAGTAATTTGAAAATGATATACTGTAGATCAAACATAATGTTAACAAGGTTAAATACAGTTAGGCAGTTGTCAGTGTTGAGTCAGTTAGACTGTAGATCAAATTTAAAAAAGGGCGAGTACCTAGCAAGTAAGGTTTGGATATAGAATTTTTTTGAATGCTGCAACAAAGGAAGGATATCCCCATGCAGAGTAGTATCTGCCTGATATTTGGGAATGGCAGTAAAAAAGATCGAACTGTGAAAAAAACAAAAAGTACATTGTTTTTTTGTTTTTGTATAAGTCTTTTCCGTACAAAATAAATGTTTTATTTCAGACAAAGTTGAAGTCACACTTGCGTTTAGCCTTTACAGACCATTTACATGCAAAAAAAACTAGAACACACCCTACAGGAAAGGGAAAACCCCAAAAGTGCATTTGTTTGTCAAATGGGTGTCTATTCTATCTTCAAAGATCAATAGTGAAATGTTTATTCATGTACTCATGCAGCTAAATGGCACAGCGAGATACAGTAACGGATCGCTTGCAGACGCCATTGTCTTACTGAGAGTTAAAGTCATGGACCAGAATGACAACGCTCCTTATTTTGAACCGCAACATGTCCACATCCCAGAGTTCTGCAAAAAAGGTATTGTCACATCAGCCTGCTGCTGTGAGAGAATGATGGAAACAGTCAGAGCCAGAGAACACCTCACCGTTTAAATTGTCAGTGTTAACCTCTTTTTATTAAAATGTAACTACTGTATAGTATTTATTTAAATTAATTTATTAATAATTCAACAACCTAACAATAAGGCATGCAAAGGCAAACACTGTATGTGAATACAAGCTGTGAAAAGGTTTTCTGAAATGTGATGTTTGTGCTCTGATCTGCTGCAGGAACCTTTGTTATGCAGGTTAAAGGGATGGATAAGGACGAACCTGGAAATTTGAACAGTGAGATCGCCTACAGGATCGTGAGTCAGGAGCCCCCAGGTCAAACATTTTTTATAGACAAAAAGACAGGCAAACTGTACGTCAAAGAGGAAACCCTGGACAGAGAGGTGAGGCTACTGCTCATTGTATATCAAATGTGTCGCACATATGTTGCAGACTTTAATGCAAACTAATTTTATTTGCGATGGGGGTGATTAGGGCCATCTGGGCGGGTGGAGGGTGTCTGGAGAAGGGATTCAGGGGGGAAGTGGCAAGGACACCTTGAAGGGTAGCTGGACATTGGCGGACACCATGGGATATGGCTAACCGGGGGATCTTAGGCTGGAATCCTGGGAAAAGGGTAGCAGAGCTGGGGACTACAGGAGAACCACCTGGGGCAGGGAAGTGTGTAATAAAGCTGTAACTAGTGGCAAAGTCCCATTACAGTCCCTGAAGCTACTGGGGAAAAAAATGATGGGGGCAATATAAACCTTCACAGCCACCTAGAGTTGGAATTGGCCCAGATAGTACACTGTTTACCCAATTTTTCCACTGAGCCGGCAAGCAATTAAATATCTTGTTTGAGTTTTTTTAAATGGTGTTTGAGCAGCTCACCAAACTCTTAAATATTGGAATTATGTTGCAAAATGAAATTCAATAAAAAACAATTTGACAGCAGAAATGTTTTGCCCTGAGGGACTTTCTCGCCCTGCACAGTATGATCACATGTCATCAGATAACAGAAGAATGTGCCTGTTTTTCAGACTAATGACCTTTACAAACTGGTCATAGAGGGGACTGATATGGCAGGGGGACCCGGGGGGAAAACAGCAAGAGGAACTGTGGAGATCAAACTCCTGGACATCAATGACAATATCCCCACCCTGGAAAAATCTGAGGTACACCCAACCACACAAACACTCACAGGGTGAAAGACGCAGTTTTAAACAAATTGTTAATAGTGTAAATGAAAACAAACAAACACGTGTTTATTTTGGGATGTTTAGAATGGGTAAGCTTAAAATAATTACTTTACCAGTATAGTTACTTTATTCCAGTTTTGTTTGAAAGTTAAATGCAAACTTGAGCTGACTTTGATGCTTTGTTCATATTTCACATACAGTGGTATGCAAAAGTTTGGGCACCCCTCTGAGATTTCATGACAATTTGCTTTTCCTTTATAATAGAAGATCACAGCAACAACATTTGTTTTCCTACAAAGATGTAGACGTTTTAGTGTTTTCCAGACCAAAATTCTTAGGGTAGCATTACATAGTTTTATTATAATAAAATAAAATGCAAAAAATGGGATGTGCAAAAGTTTGGGCACCCTTATAAATAGCATTCATTTCAACACCTGTACGGATTTATAGCTGACAGGTTGCTGCACAAAATTGCTTTGATTAGCTCATTAGACCTTCAATTACAAAGACAGGTGGAACCAATCATGAAAAAGGCTATTTAACATAGGTAATAGCTGGCTGTGCCTGGCCTAGGTTCTTTCTTAGGGAGTGGCAAGATGGGGACCTCAAAACAACTCTCCACTGACCTGAAAGCTAAGATAATCCAACATTATAAATTAGGAGAAGGGTACAAAAAATTATCTGACAGGTTTAAACTGTCTGTCTCCACAGTCAGAAACGTAGTTGTGAAATGGAAGGCCACAGGAACAGTCCGTGTGAAGGAAAGATGTGGTAGGCCGACAAAAATAGGGGAAAGGCACAGGCGAAGGATGGTGAAAATGGTCACAGAGAAGCCACAGACCACCTCCAGAGAACTACAACAACATCTGGCTGCTGATGGTGTAGTTGTTCACCGTTCCACAATCCAGCGTACTTTGCACCAGGAAGAGCTCATTGGAAGGGTGATGTGCAAAAAGCCTTTCCTGAGTGTTAATCACAAGAAGAGTCGCATGAGGTATGCAAAAGCACATCTGGACAAGCCAGAAGCATTTTGGAACAAAATACTGTGGTCAGATGAGACCAAGATTGAGTTATTTGGTCATAACATGAACAGGTATGCATGGCGAAAAAAACACACTGCATTCAATGAAAAGAACTTGTTGCCCACTGTAAAATTTGGTGGAGGATCTATCATGTTATGGGGCAGTGTGGCTAGCACAGGTACTGGAAAACTTGTTAAAGTTGAGGGCCACATGAATTCCTTACAGTACCAGGAGATTCTTGACAAGAATGTTCTAGAGTCAGTCACAAAGTTGAAGCTACGCCGGGGTTGGATTTTTCAGCAGGACAATGATCCTAAGCACCGATCAAAATCCACCAAGGAATTCATGCAGAAGCACAGGTACAATGTTCTGGAATGGCCATCCCAGTCCCCAGACCTTAACATCATTGAAAATGTATGGATTTATTTGAAGAAGGCTGTCCATGCACGGAGGCCAAGAAACCTGACTGAACTGGAGACGTTTTGTGTGGAAGAATGGGCCAAAATACCACCTGCCAGGCTTAAGGGACTTGTCTGTGGCTACAGGAGGCGTCTACAGGCCGTTATTGCAGCAAAAGGAGGCAATACTAAATATTAATGGAATTATTTCTTAGGGGTGCCCAAATTTATGCACATGCCTATTTTTGTTTGAATGCACATAAACATGTTTCTGTTTGACCAATAAAAGTTATTTCACTACTGAGATGTTTCTGTTACCATAAGGTATAACATATGTTAAAATGAAGTTGCTGCTTCAAAAGCTCAGCAAGTGACAAACTGATGCAGTGGTTTTCCTAAGGGGTGCCCAAACTTTTGCATACCACTGTAAGTAATCAATTTATTCGTACCTTTAGAAGCATGGACATTTCGCTAATCCTAGCGCTTGAATGCTGTGCACGGCGGATCTTACCAAGACAAGCAGTTGGAAAATAACTCATTGGCTACTAAATACTCAGTTGTTTGACATATCATTTTATCCGTCTGTCATAATTTGACTGTATCTTACATTATCATAAAATTTGACAATGTAATGTTTGCTTCAAGTTAGAAAAAATGTTGAAGCACAGAATCAATCCGGCACAATAATTGTTCTTCTTCCTCGAAATAAGTCAAAATACGAGTTACCCCAAAGCAGTCTGATGTGTGTGTACGTGTTTATTGTGTTAACATAGTGCAAAGCAATGGAAAGCCTGATAAATGAGATACTATGCTATTTTATTTACAAAAGATTTTATTTGCTATCTTCATTTTATTGGGAAACATGCCTGTTAAGGTTGAAATGTTATAGATAAGAACAGTGATTCATGGCTGGGACTTTCTGGCAGAGTGGTGATATGATTTGAATCCTACTTACAGGAACAGGACTGTTTTTTCTAGGTACTGATGACTCATCTAAGAGGACAAATCTGCAAAGTTCCTCAAGGCTCTATACCTGGGCCTCTTCACTTAACATTCTCAAGCTTGCACTGGCTCAGGTTATGGAAAACAACACAATAAGTTACCATAACTATGTAAATGATATGCAATTAAAAAAGAACAATTTCACAATTTTACAAGCTCTGAGTAAGTGTGTAAAGCAAATCAATAGTTTGATGTGCCAGAACTTTCTTTCAAATAATCAAAAATACAATTGGAATTGTTTTGGAAATCAAAGCTCTCTGATTCAATCAGCTGTTAAAAAAATAAAATTAAGGCCAGAAATCCAGATCGTAGTCACATTAAGTCATTACAATTTGTCAGACTAGTATCTTATACACGTTATACATCAAGTGTTGAAGGACTTTTGTCTAACAAGTGGATCATAATGAGAAGCAGCGTTCACTTTTCATGCAACATACATGTATATCTGGTACAAACTCAGAAAAAACTGTAGTTTGCAGCAACTTACTCTTCATCACTTCACATGCTTTTCATGGTTTTTTTTGCACTTTGATTGTCTTGTTGTTGAATTGGCTAAGCTCCCATTTCTTATGTTTTGAATCATGTTTTGCTTGCAGTATGCTGGGGAAGTGGAGGAAAATGTTGCTGATGTAGTTGTGATGAGAATCAAAGCTCTGGATAAAGACCTTCCAAACTCAGACAACTGGTTGACTGTCTTTGAAATTGCCCAAGGAAATGAGGATAATCTGTTCTCAATTGAGACAGACCCGGTAACCAATGAGGGCATCCTGAAGCTGATCAAGGTATTTATGTGACTTTAAAACCCACTGTACTTTATTTATCACACTAACTGTAAACAGTGTTTGGTGATATCTCTTCTTGTCTTTTCTCGTTATTCATCCTGTAATCCTGACCAAACAGCCTGTAGATTTTGAGGAACTCCAGAATCTTGAGCTAGGCCTGCTCATTAAGAATGTAGCTCCTTTTGTGGAGGGTGGTCCTATATTAGTGGATGTGGGTGTCCAAGTTGGAGAGGGTAATCCTATGGCTGCTGGAGCTGGAGGCGGAGGCGGAGGCGGAGGCGGAGGCGGAGGCGGAGGCGGAGGCGGAGCTGGAGCTGGAGTTGGAGGAGGAGGTGGAGGTGGAGGAGGTGGATCTGGAGGAGGTGGAGGTGGAGGAGGTGGATCTGGAGGAGGTGGAGGTGGAGGAGGTGGATCTGGAGCTGGATCTGGGGTGGGAACTGGACCTGGGGTTAAGCCGGGTCATGGGCCTGGAGAGGTTTATGTCTTCAAGCCAGGTTACAAACCAGCAACAAAGCCTAAGCCAAGTGCGCCGGCAAAGAGCTATCCAATTAAGATAGCAGTGAAAAATGTTCCAGAGGGTCCAGCATTCATTCCCAACACCAAGATTGTTCCTGTATCAGAAGATCCAAAGGAAGCACCTGAAGATGGAGTGATTACAGTGTTTGCTGCTGTCGATCCAGACACAGGGCTACCAGCTGAAGACGTCAGGTAAGTCATGCAGTAGGTAAAAGCTCTTTCTTAAGAGGTTGTAACCAAGCACTGATTGTGAAGTCATACTTAGGCCCTGATTCTGGCACCTCTCAGAACAGTAAAAAGCTAATGTTTGCATATGTATGTTTATATTCTAATGTACTGTATATGTAGGTCCTGTCCTGTCCTGTGTGTGTGTGTGTGTGTGTGTGTGTGTGTGTGTGTGTGTGTGTGTGTGTGTGTGTGTGTGTGTGTGTGTGTGTGTGTGTGTGTGTGTGTGTGTGTGTGTGTGTGTGTGTGTGTGTGTGTGTGTATCGTACTATGTAAAGTTACAGTCCAGATAAGAGGCCAGTTCAAAGTACTCCATCTTTTACATGAAATGTTTAATAGCTGTTTTGTCTCTTACTATTACTTTAATCAAATAACTTTGTTAACTGTTATAATACTTTTCTTAATTTTTCTGTATTTTTTCCCACCACATTTAATGTGATTCAGTTATGTCAAAGGCTTAGATCCAGAGAACTGGTTTATCATCGATAAACAGACAGCTGAGGTTAAACTCCGCAAAGCACCAGACAGAGAGTCACCTTTTGTGGTGAATGGTACCTACATTGCCACAGTTCTGGCCATCACCAATGGTAATCATAATCCTGTTTTTTGCTTCTTGATTCATTTCTGTTTGAACACACTCTGACTTCCCTGCTGAATGGCTCTGAATAATACTATACTTTTCTTTGGATGATACGTTCATTCACACTAGAACCGCCAAAGGGATTTATTACCCCACAGCATTTTTGTAATATGGGTAACTGTTGAAATAAAACCCATACATATGTCTGACATAATTTATCGGCTAGTGAACTAGAATGAGCTGTATAACGCTGTACTAAACTGTAATAGCATGAGCTCAAGCCAGCGAGATTTGAAAGATATGGACATAAACACGAGTGAGGGAGACTCAGATGGGACAGAGATCAACGGTCATGGTTCAGGTTCTGCTGACAGATAACACCTTTTTCTTCCATATTGGTTACACTTAATCAAAATGGTTAGTTTCTCGCCTGAATAAAAGACTGAATTATCACTTAATAACACTTAATTAAAGAGCTTAAAACAGTTTTCTGGCAAGTAAATGTTGAGAAAGCTAGCAATGCTATGCAAATTAATAGCATTTACACTCGTAATTGCTCCCAAACAACAATAGGCAGATTTTATAAATTGGTTTATTATTGTTTGTTTGGCGTAACCCCCAGTTTATTGATTATGTATAAAATGTCATAAAAGATTTTGATAGGTTATGAAATAAACTGATGCCATTTTAAAATAAATAAACTATAAATAGTTATTTTGTTAAGTGTTACTTTTTATCTAGAGAAGTAAAGGGAAAATTAACAACTTAACCTTATCGAGAATGAATGTTTAAAAAATGTAAAAATGACTCCTTCCCAACGTTTTAAAGAGTAATGAAATACAGTGTTGGCAGTTCCAGTATTAACGTAGTTGCCAGAGGTAATTAAATGAACAACACTGATGCCAAAACTATTTTGTCAGCCAAGATGTGTCAGTAATAGAATGAGAAGAAGCCCAGGAGCGAAAAACAAACCTAAAAGAAAATCATTTTTTAAATTGGGGATTATATGGTGAAGTTGGGGTAATATTGGTTTGTGCCCTTAGGTGCTCCAGTCTGTGTGCTGTTGCATTTACTAAACTGTTGTCATCCTCAGACATGCCATCAAAGACAGCCACAGGAACAATAGCCATTCAAGTCGCTGATTCCAACGACCACTGTCCTACTCTGACCACCACCCACAGCTCCCTGTGCTCTGATGTCAAAACGGTCTATGTTACTGCATTTGATGAAGATGCTCATCCCAATGGAGGTCCATTCACATTCAGAAACATACCTGATGGGACACGAGGCAGCTGGGACGTAGAAGTTATCAATGGTAAGAAAATGTGGAAACTGGTTTGTGTCGGAAAACAAAAAAGATTCAAACATATTTTTTGTGCATAATTTTATTTTCAGCAAGCGTTTGACACTGTGTAGTTGTTGGAGATGTTGTATAAGATTTTGAAAAACTCAGTAAGAAGTAACTATGCTGGGACAGATTAATTGTCTCCTAAGAACAAGGATGTTCATCCCTTATCTCTAAATGAAAAATGTGTCAATTATGGGAAATTTGACAAAAATAAGAATAAAAATAATTATCTTTTATTGATTACACTGAATTCCTTTAGAAATTGGACATACCTAAACACCAAAAAAAAGTCAGACTCTATATATGATGTGTCTGTAATGGTAGCATAGCTATATTAGTCGAAAATATTGGTATCACAGTACTTTTATGGTTATTACTCAAGTGAAAAGCAAAAGTAATAATGATAAGGCTGTGTGACTTGACAGTGCCTTGTCCTGTGTTGTCAACAGAGACGAGTGCCGCGCTTCACTCTCGTGAGGAGCTCTGGCCTGGCTTATATAAGGTTCAGGTGGAGTTGGTGGATGCTCAGGGTCTGTCGTGCCCGACCCATGACATTTTTACTGTGGTTGTTTGTACCTGTGTGGAGACAAATGACTGCAGGATAAACAAATCTTTGGAAGAAGCAGGAACTAGTTCAACTGCGCTCTCCGCACCAGCCATCGCCCCCCTGCTAACGGCAATGTGTTTATTGCTATGTAAGTTGATCTATAACAAACGCCTACAGTACACTTTATTTGGGATTATTCAGGCTGGCTCGATAACACTTTTTCATGTCTGATACCTGCAAATCTAATCCAGTCTTTTTTCTTCTGAAAAAAAGCTGGTATGAATAACACATTTGTATTAAAACTATTTGCTTAATCTGCCATCTAACATACATTCAGACTCAGATTTTGGGATTGGTCAACACTATTCACATATTCAAAAGGAAATGTAATTTTGTGCAAAAGTTTTAACCTGAGTATTGAACAAAAGTATTGTAAAATAATTGATATACAGACTGATACCGATACAGAGTTTCAGATAAGCTAATGTCTACACACTATTACGACATCAATACGAATCCCCAGTTTGCAACAAAAGGATTATTTTCTAATAAGTGTAGCTACTGAACACATAACATCTAAATGTTCTAAAGGTAATTACTGAAAGTCCAGCTATACTGTGAATGACATTTGCATATGGCAAGTAAACACAGATGTTGAGCAGATGAGCGAGCTTGTGAGTGTTTTTTTTTTTTACAAAAAGTAAACCATTTTATATTGCATTACTAGAAAAGTAAGTGAAATTGTAATTTATACAAAGGAAGGACACATAATCATTAGTGGTTGTGTGATGTATTGGACTTAATGATGTCACCTCTCTGACTCAACTTAAATGTGACATTCAATTTATTTTCAACAACCCTTTATAAATTACATTACTAATATCAAATCCTCTGCGCCTCTTAAAATATTAAAGTCTTGGCACAAGTGTAAAAAAAAAACATTTGAGCTCAATGTAACTTGGCTTGACATTGAAATGAATGTTGTGCTTCCCTCTGCAGTTATTCCTCTTCTCATGCTGATCTGTCAATGTCGAAAACATTTTGTTGACTTGCCAATGGAGACCAAAGTACAACTCATATCTTATCACACTGAGGGCAGAGGCGAGGATAAGGTTGGTTTGCATGTTGTTTTTGTTTTTATGAAAAGACAAGGATACATTGTGAGTAATTCTTTATTAAGACAACAATTATTTTGTAATAAGATAGCTACCATATTTGGGCATGTTAACATGTGATTAAGCCACTTTCAGAGAGTAATAAAACATTTTATATTAAATTATGGAAATCCCTTTTTTAAATGAAAAGATGCAAATCAAAAATGTAATGGTTTGGACTCTCATTATGTTAAACCTATTTGCTTTTTTGATACCACACTAAGATGGAGACTCAATTTAAACCAAACATCTTATGTATTGTATTGATAGGTAACTTTGTCTTTCCTCTGTTCTTTTTTTAGAAAGTGCCACTTCATAGTATACCTGCCATGTTGGACGCACAAAGAAAAAACATCAATGGCACTACAACAAAATTCACAGGGACTAACCAAAGACCTACAATATATGATGAATATGGGCTGAATCAAGACATCATGCAATGTCGGATGGAGTTTGACAACACCAGCAGGTTTTCAAGGGAATGGTTCGACCATATTAATGGCAATGGTACAATCAGAAGAAAGACACTGTATGGGGACCTAGCCTTACCTGACGCTTTCCTCAATGAGTACTACTCACAGGTATTTTTGTCAGACTTGCTTACAGCTGTTTTTTCTTCAACCAAATCTTTCACATTTAATCACCTCAAAGATTATTTACACCAGTGTCTGTGCTATTCCTTCACCTTAAACAGAAAGCGATATGTGCTTTGCCTGCGAAGGACTGTTCTTTGGAGTATCATTTTGAGGGACAGGGCTCCTCTGCTGGATCTGTGGGCTGCTGCAGCCTCCTGGAGACTGACAACGACCTGCAATTCCTCGATGACCTTGGGCCAAAGTTCAAGACTCTGTCTGATATCTGTTCCCCTCCTAAACCAACACCCAAACCTTCCCTGACACACAAGATAGTAGGTGCAGTCCAAACCACAGTAAATAAGGATGAAGCTGTTGTTAAGCCCAAAGTGGAGCGCACTGTTGAAACAGAGCATACTGATGTCAAGACAGTCATGTCACCTACTAACATCTCCAAATCATCTGTCAGTACTGTAAACACTGCCCATCAATCCATGACATTCTCTAACTCTAAGGTTACTAACATCAGTCATTCTGCCACTCTGGCCCCTCAAGCTTATCATTCTGCCACTCTGCCCCCTCAGGCTCATAGGGTTTTCATACAACCTCAGCCAGTTTATTACACCACCAGCCCTGTACCACAGCCCATGAACTATGTAGTCCAACCACAGCTACAGAACATGGTAATGATGGCGGAGGGGGCCCATGGAGCCAATTTTCCAGGCATTTATGTAGTGAGTGGGAACCAGAGTTCTTCTTCAGGACTCGTAGTCAGTGGACTCCAAGGCTCCCCTCCTGGGCTAGTGATTCAGGGCATTGAGAGCCCCAAAAGCCTTTCCAGTCCAATTAGCCCCACCTTGATTCTACCCGGTAGTCCAGGTGTGTCTATGGGCTCAGGTCCTGCAAAGGGTTGGAAAATGATAGGGCCAAATCCTGATGGTAAATATATGATAGTTAAAGATACGACTACACCAGGTGAGGCAGTTAAGAAAGACCCAGGCTCATCTCAGGACACTTTGCCCAAAGGTGCAATCCTGGTAAAAGAGGCTGCTCCCCCTCAGGGGGTGTTAAACCCAGCAGCTCAGGGGAGTGTGTATGGCATTCTGCCACGACACACTGTTTCTAAAACTGAGGGTGCTGTTGCAGTAAATAGCAATTTGGGGCAAATATGGGTTGGGGCATGTGTGGGCAGAAGGGAAGGCGCATCTTTGAAAGAAGAAGAATTTGAGGAAGGAAAAGCTGTTGGTCTCACCGTAGTTGAAGGGTTAGAGGACAAATGTCAGGTAGTTGGATCAGAACTTCAATTAGATGATGTGACAAAGGAACAAATTCCCAGGGATCTGGAGGAAGATGTCTGTCCAGTATGGGAAGTTGTTTCAGACAAATCAGGCCATTGCCACCCCTGATAGTATCCAGGAAAACGTGAATATGGAGGAAATGACTGCGGATAGTGTAATCACAGTCAGTGATTCACATGAAGACGTTAAGGCTCAGGAAGAGCAACTGCTAGATTCTGATGTGGGAGTCTGTAGTATGGATGACACATTTTCAAAAGTGACTTTGAAAGTGTGTGAAGAAAAGTTTAACCGCGATCAAGAATCAATGCCAGAACCACAGTTTGGTCATATTGAAGGGATTATACACAGAGGTAAAGGTGATGAAAAGACAGATAGTGCTGATGAAGCAATCACATCATCGCAACCTGTCAGCAGTGTTTTTACTAGCCAAGAAGGAGATCTTGGGGATTGAAATCTGACGTCGGCAATGAAACAAGTTACCATTCATTTGCAAGAAGAGGTGTCTAATGTGTCAAACAGGTCACCATTAGAGCAGCATCTGTTTACAGCGAAAGACAGTATATGTGGCCACAAAGAACAAGAAAGTGGTAATGAACAAACTTTAACATCAGATTTCAGGGCGGATACAGATAAAGTTAGTGCAAATGGAGAAAGTATGGAGAGAAGCGATGGAGAGAAAGAGTACTATGGAGGAAGATGTGTCACAGCAGAGTTTTAGCACTTCTGATGAGCAAGACAAAGACCTAGAAAGACAATATGCTTTGAGTTTTAAAATGGAGGATAAAATGGAGACAGTGATGTTGATGAAGAGAAAGGGGAGGTTTCTGTGGAGGCATTGGTGTCAGCAGTAGGGAAAAATGCATGTGCAGAAAAAGAATGGGATACAGAAGAAAACGCATAATGCAGGATTTCTCTAGATGATCATACCTTAACCTCAGATGATAACATGAATGCTTCAGTGGAAGAGGAGGATAGTTTTGAGGAAGGGACATTATCCATTCAGCAAAATGTTAGCAGCACAGACAAGATGAATTAATTGAAGGAGAAGCTGTATCAGGAAGAAGTCCTTCTTTGGAGGATCAATTAATCTCAGACGACAACAATGTTGCGGAGGAAGAGGTATCACCTGTACACCAAATCTCAGATGAAGACAGTGAAAAACAAGACGCATCGAACACCGTTTATTAATTGGAGGATAAGCTCATCTCAGGTGACAGTGTGATCGATGGCAAGAAAGAGGCACCATTCTTACAACAAAACAAATGTTTTACTGATTCCCAAGATGAAGAGAGTGAAAGAAAGGCACAAAGCATAAGTTCTCACATAGAGGAGGAAAGCGGAAGTCAAAATGCAGAGATGAAGCATGTGACAGCATTGTCAAAAGTGATTGAAACTCTAGAAGTATCTTCTGATGGACACTACACATCAAGTAAGGCAAAGGATTGACTCTTCTCAAATAGGAGACATACCTTGAATCTAAGTAAGTATCTAACAGTGGAAACAGCCAAGTCTGATTATGCTAACACATTACTTTTAGAATTGAAAAGGGGGAGGCTCAATGGCTGCATCAATGATGGGATACAAAACACAAAGTTAAACACAACAAAAAGCATTTTTATTTACAATTAAACAACACTTAACCAGCTTAAAAGAACAACACAACACAAACAGAGATCCAGCTAGCACAGAGCATAGACAGACACCCCTAATGGAACTGTAATAACTGCGCATTAAATATCTGGCTGCTATACTTTTATTTTTGTGTATTTTGTAAATTGTGTGATTCTTGTATATATATTGTTTTAGTATCTTGGGTGTAATATTAAGCTGTCTTTGGCTCTTTCTGCTGTAATAATGAAACGTTCCCCTCTGTGAGACGATCAAAGGTATTCTTATTCTTCTTGATGGAGGGGGTTGTCATAAGCTAGAGATTAGAAAGGGCTTTGATAACAGTGCAACTGGTGCATTTGGTGAGGTAGCATCAACATTTTATTCAGAAATTAATGTGGTAGAGAAGACCATAACTTCAAATCAGACCCAGACTCAGGAGACACAGAAACTGTCAGTTCTATTGCAAAGAGTATGGTAGCTGAGGAGTCTGCTAACCTCGTTCAAAATGAAAGCGTGCATTTGACTGGAGAAGCAACATAATGCTATGAGAGAAAAGTTAACATTTTTGCTCATGACTTTCTACATCACCAATTGTTGTGGTCTGGGCTTGGTCAGAGTCCAAGGCTGTTTTTTGGCCCCAGTCCTGTGGGCTACATGTTTTACAGGGAAACTCAGAGTTAGGACCTGAGGCTTACATTTAAGCTTTACACACTTTTGCTATCAAGAATAAAACACATTGTAACAATTATTTCATGAGGAGAGGTACAAAATATTTGATTCCAACTTTATTGGCAACAGTGTATATTGTTACTGCTTAACTGATGACAGGGAATATTCAAGGCCTTCACATCAGATGTTTGCTTTCTGTTGCAGTGGCATTGGCATTGGCAAGTCATGTGTAAAGGCCAACACCCAATAAAACAATCTCACCTATGCAAGCTATGTGAGCCCAGACAACAGCAGATTCTTGATAACCTGACCTAGATAGCTTGAACTAGCAATGATTTAAGTTATTTGATGTAATTCCCATTGTTGATGTGCGTCAAAACTGCAGAAAAGCACCAGTTTTTCAAATATTGTCCTTCGTACGTTCCAGCTACCATATTTCAATATGCTGCCAGTGGATTGAAATTGGTAGTTTTGTAATGTTGGGGGGTTTACCAACTATCACTTGCAGTTTTCCGGGAATAGCCTTCCTTAACTGAGTTAATATTTATACACAATTTGATCCCATGTAACCCAACGCCACCGGGAAGTAATTGGTCATAGCAAACCAAGACAGCCTAGAGGGGTCAATTGAGTAACTGTTTATTTCACCTCAATTATCAACGTTTGTTTTTCTTACTTTATCATTCAAACCCAATCAACTATCTTTTCCTAAACCCTACCATATTGAATAACAGCTGTTATTATTTTGCTAGGGATTATGTAAGGCAGTGTTTGTCCACGATTTTGCTCTTATTCACACACCTGCATTCATATGAGACTGCTGGTGTGTTTATGTAATTTGTATGAGAAGCTTTGTGTGAGAATTAGAACCATAAACTGTAAATATAATCACGCCAAAGACGGTTGTTGAAAGTAACCTGTCTTTTGAAGTCCCGCCTACAAGTCACATTTGTGCATGCAGAGCAGAAACGCTACTTTGCAACTGTTCTGTGAGCTGTTATCAAGTGCACACGTGTGGTTTTCATGTGCGTTTTCTTATAAAACAAATACCTTATCTACCCTTTACTTTACAATTACTTGCATAATGTATATTTCTTTATCTTTAATCTTCACTATATTACCATGTTTTTTGTTAAAGCCATCTATTCTAACATTCTTTGAGCCACTTAATATTAACAGGGGTGTTCAACTGGTTGAAAAATATGAAACCATGCTGGGTTGATAAGAATATTTATCTGCTAATGTATTAAAAGCATTTTGGTGATTTTAATGTTCTCACAACTGTATTAATCATAAAAAATATATTCAATGTGTTTTTAAGAAATATGCTGTACTGTATTCATTAAAGACATAATGAATTGTTGTGTTTTCAACATTTTTTATTGGTATTTTTAATTAAAGCCTAAAAGACCTAAAAAAAATGATCTGCTTCTTTCATTCTTTAATAGAAATATAGGCCTAAGTGTAATTACAAGGTCATATCTACAAAAGCATTGCTAAGTGGCCAACAGGTCAGACTGTGTTTGGTGTAAAAGTGCGTCAAACATGTTGTCCTAGCGTAAATCTAAGGTTCTGAAAAGTAAAGCCAATGTGTAAGTAGTAAGGGGCCCTATTATGCAAATGTTCAGGTGTATATTGGATTTTTGTGCTTCTATTGTTACATTTCACATGCTTTATTGTTCAAAAAGGGTTTTATTTTTCTCATTCTGCCTGTGTCTGAAACCAGAGGCCAGTCTGCTCTGATTGGTTTGCTGGCCATCTTTGTTTTGATTGGTGAACTGCTTAGAGATGTCCCGTCCCTTAGCATATCACATTCGATGTGCTCGATCGCTAGTCAATAGGAAACAGCTATTAGCTGTAAGTGTTACATAGTGATGTCATTATGATACGGCAGTAAAAAATCTATGTAACACTAAACAAAAGGGAAACCCCAAAAAGCATAAAAGGCCCCTTTAGTTAATAATAGAGGGGGCCCTTGCAGCTCAGGCTAAGGTTGTTGAACTGTTATCGCAGAAAAATGCAGCAAAACAGGGAGGGGAAGGAAATTTGATCCTACAACATTCCCAGTGGGCATGGGCAAGGGCACACAAGATTTTTGGGCATCTCACAATACAAATCCATATAGGGAAAAAGGCTTTTTTTATGGAATACATGGTTGGCAAAAGGGATACATGTTGTCAATGATCTTTACAGAAACAGCTTGTTTATATGTCGTTTGATGACCTTAAGAACCGGTTTAACTTGACTGATAAAGGGGATTTCTGGAAATATTAACAGCTGAGGAGCAGCGTTGGCTCGGTATTTGACCAGTGTGGCGGAAACTTCTGAAACAATGGAGACGAAACAGAGAGACGCTAGAGAGCAGGAACTTGATGGCAAAATACTCCTGAGCATAAGATCTACCCACTTTCACCGCCGCCCAAGATCCCCACCACAAATCCCATAGGGGAATCTGCTGCCAAGCCTAACAGCCCCCCCCCCAAACAAAAAAGATTGTGACGGACTATATGCCAAACTCTAAGATTTCAAACAGTCAACAAGCAATTTGGAGAGGTTAAGCAGTTTGAGTCACCATTTTACCAAGTCATTTGTTGTGAGTACGACAAATGAAACGACTGTATGAGTCACTGTCAGTTGTGTGTCTTTGTGTCTTTTGAGAACAAAGACTTCAGACGTGTTATCAGAAAATCTTTTTCCACAATGGATGACTAACTGTTGAATCATTAGTTATTGAGGGAAGACACAAGGGGAGGAAGTCACTGTTGTCAAACCTGTCTTACAATTCATCAGGTGCCACAACAGAAATTCTCAGGTATTAAAATTACATAACGAGGCTTTGCTTGCACCTGCAGCAAGCAGAAAATAGCCGGCACCATTAATGGGCGAGGTTGGCGGAGTTCAGAAGTTTGTTTTGAAATGTCAAAGCAGAACACCTGTACTGCAAAGACAAAAGCTAAACCACTCAATGAGCGCAGACAAGAGTGTCAGGGTTTGTCAGGTTGCTAATTAAGGAAATAACCCCCCCTTTTTAATTAGTACTGCTGTCACGTTAAATAAAACCTTTAGACCCCAAAAACAATGAAATAGAGATAAACTTTTATTCTTTCTGATTTTATTAAAAAAAGTCATAAAGAATATATATATCAAAGAAGTGCAGGATGATCCGAAGATGAAGGATGATGAGATTCCAACACGTTTTGTTTAGCAGTATTCTTTGAAAATAAAAAACACTTGTATGATCTTTTTAAAGAAAAAACATTAGTCCATAAAGGAACTAATGTTGAACTTAAGGCGGCTAATATTCCGGGTGACTATAGTCTTATCAGTTGTGAACAACCGCCTTTTTTAAGACAAATTGTGTGGGGTAATTTCAGTGGGGTATATTTTGTTTATTTATTTTAGGAAGAGATTGTTAAAAACTACTTTTAAGCTTATCCACAGACCTTAGTTCTGATATCTCACCAAAAACCCATTCGAAAAAATCTGCTTGACTTCCAGACATTGGAACTAGCAGTTTAAAATGCTGAATCATTTCTGGATTTTAAGACTCATTCCTGCAGCAAAAATGTACATTTTAAAAAGACAACCAGTACTCAAATAATAACATGCAGCAGCAATAAGAACAACACTTTAAGATTGTTCCTTGCCAT
The DNA here is from genome assembly GCF_036324505.1 of Eleginops maclovinus. NCBI lineage: Eukaryota > Metazoa > Chordata > Actinopteri > Perciformes > Eleginopidae > Eleginops > Eleginops maclovinus. The sequence goes on along the minus strand of NC_086357.1, from coordinate 5,932,677 downwards.
CTAAACAATTTAACTTTAACAACTAACTGGGCTTACACACCAATAATAACGTTAGCTGGGTGATACATGCTAAACTAACACACAGCAGTTTACACTCCTCTGAAGCCAAATTATTGTGTATGTAAAGAGAACTACAGCACAGCACACACATTTTACATTGGAGTGCTGCAAGTTAGCACAGAGCTACAGAGTACACATGGCAGGGTTTTCTGCCTGCTGTGCACTCTTGTAATGTTTGAGTATAATGTCAAAGTACTTTAAAAGAACATTCTTACATACTTCATGTACTCTTCCTATTTTATACAAATGCTCCCCATGTCCACGTGTGTGATGTAGGTTAAATAGGAGTAAGGGCATCCAGTTGCTGGCTTTTTACACCACCTACTGGTGAATTATTTAAAGTACAAAGCCAAGGAAGTTTATTTTGAACTAAATGTTCCATGAAAGGTTACTCCAATAAATAATGCCAATTAATCTCAATGTGATTTGAGCAGTTGATTCATGTGTTTTGTGCACTGCAGTGTCATTGGCTTACATTAGTTTCCATCAAAAATACAAACAAATCTGATCTGTCATGGCTGATTAATCTGACATTTCAAATAATGTCTCCCTGGACAGAGGAAGCGGTAAACAAATACATTTACTGCTGTTACTGGGTGAACTAGGTATAAACTTTTTCGAATATTTTCTAAGTTGTCGCAGTATTTCTCCATTTTAAGTCACATCTGTTACCAAGGAGCCTTAAAGGAGTATTAGCACTTCTACACTGTCCAGAAGGAAATATTGTACTTTTTTAAAACTTTAGTTTTTGGCTGCTGAATCATCTACAAAAGCTACCTTTGGTCCAAAGCTTATTGAATCTGAGTTATTCATTGTCCAGGTATTGACGCGGCCAGCAGGGATGGTAAGGGAGTGAGTAATGGAGGGGGGAAGGGGGCTGCAGCTGTTATAAGGGGTTTCAGACAGCGAAAGGTCAGGTGATTTCTGTCCATCCGTCCGTCTATCAGTGACCATGTTTCATCCGCTTCACTTTCTGCTGCTAGCTTCGGCTGTGCTGCTCTGCAACACCAACCCTACCCCCACGGTCAGTTGTGTCTGTCTATAAAAATGTGCTAATAGTAAGGTAGTGTTAGGAAATAAAGAAACATGTTAATGTCTATTTCTTTAAGATCTATCTCATAAGAAAATAATGTTCTTCAGACACCTTGCTCGCATATTCAGTCTGCAACAAGTTATGACGAGTATTTGTATAATTCATAAGCGAATGTGCTAAGAAAAGCTGATGACATACATCAGTGGGTTAAGGCTGAAGTGTGTGAAGTTCAAGACAAACCATATGATTATCCCGCAGTAATATGTTGTATTTGACTGTAGTGACTGTAAAATTACATGTCGATGCTGATTCACCTGGTCCTCTTTGACGACGACGCTCAACGTGAAATCTGTCTAGGATGATCAGACAACATATCTGTTATCCTTAGATTAGATAACTGAGGGGGAAAGGGCTCAATTCAAAGTGAACTGGTATTGAATTTCCAACGAGCAAATCCGTTTTTTTTCTCAAAGTAGAAACTGAAAGCAGAGTTTGTAAATAACATGAATACTAATACTCTATTAGCGCCTTTTTATAAACACACAGTTCGGGTCCCCAGAAAAAAAATCAATGTGTTCAGCAGAAATGGTGACAGAAGATAACGGCTCTGCACTAAACAAGGCCCTATAAAGAAAACAGAATCATTTAAAGGAACATCTGAAGCTGAATTGTTTGGCTTAAAATTTTGTATTTCTTGAGTATTCATGAATCAAGGAAGCTGCAAGTCATATTTACTGTCATTCATCGTTGTCACTTCCAACCTGTCCAGTTTAAATGAGCTTCAATCAGAACCATATTCATCATCAATCAGTGGATTGCTCCTCATTATTCTAATCATGAGATTAACTGTAACATGTAATGTTTCTAGAAACCATTCATACCCAATAAAGGAATACTTAACCTTATAAAATGTGTATTTGCAATTAATTCGACCTGAGTTATCTTGAATTCTTGAAGAAATGGCAGACATTTTGGCATAATGACGTTTAGTCGTTTCATTTAGTCCCTTTATGACACATAAAAGGTTTGGACATTCACAAGTGGGGTATTTACTGAGCTAATTAATGTCAGAGAACAAAAAGTGAAATTATTTGAAGCTCGTTAGGATCACAGACTATTTTAGACATTTGACCATCCCACGTTCACTTCCATTCAAGGGAACCAGTACTATCATACTAACTCCAGGTTTTAGGACTCATTCTGGCACCAGTCTTTCAGTTGATGAAAATAGTTTAAAGTCAGTATACTACCTACAGTACGAGCTACTTCTCTGAATTTATTTAGGGGTCATTCGACAGAACAATATTCATCATTGACCAGTGGATTACTACAATGGCCCAAAACACTAACAACGTTCTAGAAATGCGCTGCACTTCAAAAAACAATGTAAATCTAAAAACAACATATAATACAGCTGACAAATTGTCACAGTCACTGGAATATTACCTAGTTTCCAGTGACTGTGACGAGTGTATCTTTTTTTGGCTTATTTTAGCAATGTGATCACATGATTCTTTCTGTTATTATCTAATGTAGCTAACCTATTAGCTAACATGGCTTACTTAGTCTTTTCAAATATGCTGACAAACACCAAAATGATGAGACAGACTGGCTCTGCCAACCCTGATTTTTGTGAAAGTTCTCACTTACTGTTAGGGAAATCCAGAAGAAAACACCAATTTCTTCAACATTTGAAGGTAACAGCGGTCATTGATATACTATAAAAACGTATTGATACTGATTATTTTGTGGGTGAAGTATTCCTATAAGCATTAGATTTCTCAGGTCTTTTAATTATCTTGATCTTATTACCTTTCAGTAGTAGTATTGTCTTATTGTAATTATATGTTGTGCCTTTGATTGACTTTCCTATAAAATGTTGACAGTTTGCTTGTAGCGCACTGAAATGTCAAATAGCCTGGAACTTCTGTTTAGTAAATAGTACTGAAAGTCCTGTTTTCCTTCAACTTAACAAATGAGTCAGCAGAGAACAATATATTCAGTTTTATCTGTCACTGCACTTTGATCTGTTGATTCTCAGAAAAAAACTGCTCATATTTCGTTTATGCTGACTGTAGTTTACAATAAATACATTTAGTGTAAAACAATTACAGTCAATGATTAAATCCAGTCATTAATTATTGATTTGAGTTTAGATGCCTGATGTTTTTTCAGTTGCCAACCATTTTGGGCCAAGGACGTCATAGATCTGCTTTCTTTAGTGAAATACCTTATCCTTCCATGTTGTGAGATTCCCAAAAACATCACAGATATCAGCAGTATTATTACATTCAGTGACAAAAATAATAACGAGCATTGTGAGGGCGCTTCTACAATAAAATGGCAATGCTTGGTTGATTATTTTCAAAGTGATTAGTAGATTTATACATTATTTTTATGTTATTCATATAGTATTTGTGTTCACCATGCACTGTTTCTTACTATAATTTATTTTCAATACATTATGGTCATTTAATTCCTTTATTCATTGATTTTACTCTTAATTTTTCCTATATGGATTCAGTGTCATTTGGGTTAGACTTGAACCTAAAGGTAATCAAGATAGGGATGGGATGGGTGGGATTACAACGTATGATTGTTTCTGACATTTATAGAAATACATATTGTAAAAAAGAGCATCGTGTAGGACAACATGTATTCCTTTTAATGTTGATTAAAGAACAATGTCTGAGTGGGACTACTACATGACTTATAAACGTCAGTGCTGGTGTGTGACACTGAGGTGTGTGTGCTGCAGGAGAAACATGGTGGCACAGACACCAGGTGTCCTCTGATGGTGAAGATCCTGGATGCTGTGAAAGGGACTCCGGCCGGCTCGGTGACACTCAGGCTGTCTCAGAAGACTGCTGATGGGGGATGGACAGACATCGCTAATGGGTATGAAACAAAAGGTCAAGTGTGTTATCTGTTGAATGTGAAAACAGCATACAGACAGATTTCCCTGCTCCTCCCTGCAGAATAACAGATGCCACTGGAGAGGTCCATAACCTTATCACAGAGCAGCAGTTCCCAGCAGGAGTGTATCGGGTCGAGTTTGATACCAAAACTTACTGGAAGAATGAGGGCAGCACGCCATTCCATGAAGTAGCTGAGGTAAGTATGATACAGTCATTACAATTCCTAGCTACCATGTGAAGAATTCATGTTAATATTATATTAGACGATTATAAAAGAGAGCTGAGAGAGAAGTTTCTGTGCACACAGCGGACAGCAGCAACACATATAACCTATGTAGAGGCTTATCTTTTCTTATCAGATCCATCTCAAAGACTGACAGCAGTGCTGCAGCAGAGAGATCGAGCAGCTGTTTGCTATCCTGCTGTTTGTCTGCAGTGTGAGCTAACACGTCCTAGAAAAGCACGGCCAAAAGTCATCTGCTATCATTATCTCTCTCCATCCTGGCCTTAACAATAACTATTTTCCAATATAGGTCCCTCTGTTTAACCGTGCCTGTCATTGATTCTGTGTGGGTTTATGTTTGTGCACGCAGGTGGTGTTTGAGGCCCATGCCGGAGGTCATCATCACTACACCTTGGCTTTGCTGCTCAGTCCGTACTCATACACCACTACAGCCGTGGTCACTGATGCACACAAGTGAAAAACATAATATAGTGAAGGCTGGAGATCAGATCTTAGTGCTGATCCAAATCAACAATGAATGTATCCCACTATCAATGACTGTTTGTATCACACCCTGATGTTTCCTCTTCCTCTGTGTCACAGAGCTCCACTAAAACTCATTATCGAGCTACTTTTTTCTCTCCATTTTTTCTCTCACTTCAGCACTAAATGTGGATTAATTAGCTTAGGAAAATAGTTTATAGTCAGTGTACTACCTACAGTATGAGGTTGTATGAGATACTTCTTAATAGTCTGTGCATTACCTACAGTAGCTTATACTTTGTCTTAACAGACGGGAGTAAAGACAACGCATTCTTTACAGAGAACTAAAACTGTTATGGGAACTGTTGAAATAATCAGAGCCACCAGACTTTATTGGCGAAATAGTAATTTTACGACAGGACTTTGGTTAGCCTATATTTAACAATGTCACTTACACAAAGTAACTGTTTAAGGAAGCGGTGGACCAGCAATTATTCTGTGTTCTTTGAGTATGTAGTCTGGTGCCTTTTGTGAGGCTGAAGACAGCAGATCCAGTTAAATTAGTGAAATAAGCTTTGATCAGAAGGCAGGAGTCATGATCTTGGTTTAAGAGTTTTTGGTCGCTGCTCTTTCATTTATCAACAGAAATTGTGCGCTTTACATTTTTGGAGACCACAGAGGACTAAAGTCACAAGCTTATCAGGAGTCTCCTGTCTTACCTGCCAAACAACAAGGAACTGTCCCTTTTCTTCATGTTGCACCTTTCAGCCATTTAATAAACACAGCACTCAAATAATCTCCATATCCCCACCTTGTAGAAGACCATCTGATCCGCTGGTGTGCAGGGATATTTGTATTAAGTTTTAGCAAACATGCATGTGCTAAGTTAATTGTGTGCATACAACTGGATGAGTAGGAAATGGAATATACTGCAAGAATTGTGTAAGCTAAATAATAATGTTATATTAAAGGGTTATTGTCTTTTTTTATCGTAATGTAATTTAATGATCTAATTCAGCATGAATTCTCCAGTTTTCAGTTAATCATACAATTACAAACTTCGTTGTTTTTGTATGAAATATTTGTACGTATGTTATATATGGCCGCAAACAAAGTGAAGGAAACGCTGCGTTACAGGGAAGACACTGCCGCACCGCACACACGTTTCCATGGCGACGCGGAGGAGGGGAACGGGTTGTTACACCCACCGGAAACGGTCTCTGCAGTGCCAGCAGAAAATGAAAAGAAGCCCGACTTTATATCTGTTTTACTGCCTTTTTAAAAAAATACAATATACAGCATTTACGGGTTTTGAATGAATGCCACGGTCGTGCGGTAACAGCGTGGAGGCACCCGGTGGCATGACAGGACTCCCGTGCGCGCAGTTTGATGAAGTAGTGCGCCGACTGTGTTGGACACACAGCGCCGGCCGAGAGTAGACTGTGTGGGTGAAGGCACAGCGGTCCTGCCCCCTTCAATGACCAACCTGCAGCGCTAGCGATAAAAGCTTCGCTGCCGACAATGCAACAATGGGAGGCTTCCACAATTACCCTTAAGTAGATTCACTGTCTCAGCCCGTAGTTAACGGTTTCAACATGCCCGACCGGCGGTGCTCCATGCGGCTCTCAGTGGCCTGATATTAACGACACAGGCCTGCTTTTTCCATCTGGAAATTTCTTGGCAGGGGAAAGCAGGCCGGCTAGCATTGCTAGCGTTTGCCTTCTCCGCGCTGCACCTCTGGGCTTCGACGGTGCATCTTTTTCCATGAACACACCATTGACATTGTTGTTTATCAATTCGAGGACTTTTTAACTCCAAACATTTTTTATGGGATTCATATCGGCGAACTGGAAGCAGGCCTAAGCCAAAATGGTGAACTGGAGGCGGCTGCTGCGAATGTCCAACCGATCGTTTCTGGCCTTCATATTCTTCTTCTCCATGTCCACCACTTGTCTCTACTTTATTTATGTGGCTCCGGGAATAGGTTAGTAAGCAGAGGTTTTCACTAATCGCATTACAGGGCATCAATTAATCTGATTATCTCTGGATTATCATTATCCTCCGCAGCCTAACAAACTCCAGCTGCTGTTTCTCAGTCCATGCTAACGCCGCTGGATGCTAGCTAGCTGGCTAACTATCCAGCTGCTAAAACATCCACCCCAGGCCATGATGCTCAGTTGGCCCTCGCTATTTTGCGATGTCAAAGAGCTAAATGCCTCTTTCAACGGCAGGCAGTAGAAATATTCCCTATATAGTGTCCCGTTGTGTTTGATATATGGGGTATATGAGCTTTAGCTAGTGTTGCAGTGTTGCCTTTTGAATGAATGAACTTTTGGCATCAATACCAACGTTGGTGTTACACTCAGGTTGTGAACCCAGCATCCACACGTACTGTCCGTCGGATTAAAAGTGTGTCAGTATTCATCGCCATGTCCACATGTCTGCAGTTGTGTTGACTATCCCGGTCAAATACCGGTGTTTACCACACATCATTGTATTATTGGTTAATTAAGCAAACATATTGGAAACTATATTATGACACTTATTTGACACTCTGCTCAATCTCTGCTCAACCTGCCATTCGCAATGTATCGACAATATAGTAATACAATGCAGCCTTGATGTTTCTCTAATCAGGTGTCCCCTGGCCTAGCCACACTGCATTATTTTAAAGAAGTAAGGATAACTTTCTGATTTTGTGGATCTGTACATGGATGCAGATGCTAGTAATACTTTGTGGGCTTGGCAGGTTTCAGTTTTAACATTGGTGTCGATAACGATTTGTTGTTTTTGGCTTTATACTGGTTACTTTCTGTGGTGATCACATGCGCTAGGGAAGTGTTTTGTGTTGACAGTATTCATATAAATATACTGCAGACTTTTACTGGCAGTAAGCTTTAGTCATGCTTGGAAAGAGAGGCAGTTTTGGGAAATTGAACTGAAGACATATGTCATGATTCCTGATGTGGGGAGAGACAACAAGCCAAGACAGGGTGGTTTTGTGTTCTGTTGCAATGCAACAACAAAAATCACAATACTGCATTTAGACTGTGGGTATTGGCTTCTGTGGGAATTGTGTTTATTCCATGAATCATGCAAAGTAAAGATCATGTGAGAGGGATTTCCCCAGTATGATATTGACGCAACGCATGTTCTCTTGGCTATAATAAAGTATTGTACACTGCAAATGACACTTATTTGGAAATTCAACATGCTACTGAAGTACAGTTCTTACAGACACAATTACTACTGATGTGTGATAAGTATGACACATCTACGATCATAGAAGGGTCCATTGGGTTTTAAGATTTGGCACTTTAGCATAAGAGGCCAAAGTCTGCATCTTGTTCCAAATAAGAAAAGCACAATGTTTACAGGTGTTTTAAACAGAATGTGTTTCTATCACTATATATTTAGCTATAGATGTATTACTGTACAACAGGAAACTTGACTGACGTAACTGTGAAACAAACGCATCTCTTCACACATATAAATGATTTACTGCTCCTCTGTGTAATGTTGAGACATGCAGACTGAGCGTAATGCATGTTGTAAATCAATGTCGAAGAGAACTGGAGCTGCAGGCTAGGGCTAGCCCTGGCACAGTACTTGTTGTTTTCTCAAACGTCTGCAGTTCCTTGCCGTAGCTAGTTATGGTGTAAGTAATTCATTAAGTTAACAGGAGAATGTGTTCCTGTAGGCCTGAGCTATGTGTAGCAGCAGCGGGGTGAATGTTGGCTTTTTACAGAATGTGATGTCGCCTACTGTATGTTTCTGATAAACTCTACTTTATATGCTTGGGCTCTTCCTTGATTTACAAGTAATGCTGTTTGAATTCCATCCTCTACTCAACATACAGCGGAGATTACGTTAGAGAACTCAGGGCTACTGCTGCACAATTTACCGACATGTTATCTAAATTGCAAAAAAGTACTAGTGCAACATCCAAAATTGCAAATACAGCCGCAGAAAAAATTAACAGACCACTTCAGCATTATCATTTTCTCTTGTTTTATTATTTAAAGGTTTGTCTTCGAGTTAAAGGATTTTTTTTATTGTATTCTATAAACTACTGACAACATTTCTCTGTGTTGGAATTCAACAAACACTGGACTGGCTGCCATACATGTAGAGATAAAGATTTAAGAACAATTTGGATTGGTCTCTTAATATTAAAAAATACCTGAAGTATTGTGGTGCTGCAGAGCAGTCCTAGCCTACAAATGGTATTGTACAGATTTAATAAAAAATAATAGTTTAAATATCTATGAAAAATTACACAATTATCATGCGTGTTTGATTTCACCAATCATATTGCAATGAGAATATCAGTCAATGTAATGCAAGGACTTTTTTTCGAAATTGCGCAGACCAGTCATGCAGGACAGTCATTTCATGCTTTGCTTGTTCTGCCTTCTCTGTGACCAATACTCAAGCATGAGAGGCGGTGAACCTATTGATTTGAGTTAGCCTGGCACCAGATAAAGAGGGAGTGTTACGCTTTAAAAGCATTTTTAAGTCCTAAACCGAGGATGATTATTTTTTGGGATTGTAGCAAACAAATTGTTTGTGTATCCAGCCGCTAACTGTCCGTCTTTGTAAGGCTGACTTGCTTGTTTGTTTTTTTAACCCAATCACCTGCTCTCAACCAATGGTGCCTGGATGCTGTGATAAGACTCTTATCATCCCCAAACACTGCTGTTTACCGCTCACACACAAACTGAACTTTTTGTTCTGGCCAATAGTAAGACTGACACTAGGGTGGTGGAATATGACGATGTATCACAGAATGATGTAAATGTGTTAACCTTAAGAGAAAAACATTTTACCATGGTAGCTGTTCTTTTAATTGCTGTGCCTCTATTAGAACATTGTAGTTTAATATTATAAATCAACCAGGAGGGCAAATTTATGCTAATCTTAAAATGTTATGACAGCTAGACCTGCACAATTGATATTTTATAGAAATTACAATCTGGACTAGTGTAATATCCAAATTGCAGTATATTTAGTTCAGGCAAAGATATCTGAATTAACTACTTGAGTGCTGCAGAGAAATCCCAGCCTATAAAAAGATCCTCTTAAAAAAATACAATATGATCATTTTAATATATATATTGAATAAAGTTTCAAAAATGATAATTCCCTCTGAATAATCGCAATAGCGGTTAAAATAATTGCAATTGGTTATTTTTTACCAAATAGTGCCGCCCTAATGAGAACACTGAAGTGACTAGTTATTTTCTTAATCGAATTTGGGGACTACTATCATTATCATACTGTACCACGCTTCAAATTAATATCATTTAAATAAAGTCTCCCTTCTTCCCATCTTTTCAGTGCAAACCTTTTGACCAAATTGTCTGTAAAAAAATCGTAAGGAAAATACTAATTTAGATGATTGCTGTTGTTACATTGATGTAAACCAGACACATTCCAGAACCTTTAGAAGTGAAAGTGTATATACTGCTTTGACTCAGTGTAGGTATTCATTCTAGTAAATAAGTAGGCAAAACACACAAAAATATAAAGTGGATTCTATAACTTGTGTGTTGCTGATGTGTTTGTGATAAATGCCGTTGATTGTTACCAGTGCACATGGTTCACAAGTGGTGTCATATAAAAGTTGTTGCAATATTGCTGCACCATCAAACGTACCAGAATATAAAAAAACTATTAAACCAAACTAATTCCCACTTGTTTTGAATTTTTTGTCTCTCCTTCAGCCAACACATACTTCTTCATGGTGCAGGCCCAGGGCATCATGTTGAGGGACAATGTGAGGACCATTGGCCAGATGATTCGATTGTACACAAATAAGAACAGTACACTCAACGGGACAGGTTAGTGAAGTATTCATTTTCGCCATACGGCTGACTGTCTAGCAGTGTTTCATCGCTAGATTCAAGGACTCATTATGCAGTATAGGAATAGAATTAACATTTAAAGTAGGTGGATGTCCAGATGGGGGCGTCTGTATCCATATATGCATTGTACATGAGATTCACGGCCATCACTCTTTAAGGGAAAGCTGCTGTTAATACTTTAAATACATTTAAAAAACAACCATCGTCTAATGGTATGAATTATAAGTTGGCACATTTCCAGTGCCCATGGTAATGCATTATATTTTTAGAGCACACTTCCTACATACTCAAGTTAGTTCAACCTTGTGCCTCACTAGGGACATTTTTGGCTTAAATCTTTTGATCATTATGGCTTTGGTAATGTATACAAGTTCAGCGCCTGCTCGAAAGATCCTTGTAGGCAACCAAACAACACAAATGTAACAGAAACTCATCGGCATGGGTCATATTATTATTCTGAACATCAGTATTGGCTGATGAATTTGCAACCAGTGCATCCCTACTATTCTCTTTGTTAACAATTTCAGCATTATGTGTTCCAAAGCTCCCATAAAATGGCATGACCTCAGTAAAGAAAAGTCCCATTGAATATCAGGGTTTTGTCTAAACAGGGTAACAAGGGCGCTGTGACCTCTTAGTTTTGGCGTGTGCCCTCATACCAAAATGCAGATTTTCAGCATAACATTTTAAAGTGATGCCACAAAACAATATTACTGTTCAAAACCGGTATAATAACTTCCAAAATATTCAAATTGTGTCAAATAGAGTGTCAGACAGCTTTGTTTGCTCTGTGGAGGAAGTAAAGAAACCGTATCCAGGGATTTACGTGCTGTTTGAGGTGCAATTTATGACTCAGCAGCTTTAAGACATGAAGAAACTATTATTTTGTGTTTCGCTCTAATGCATTATTTTCCCTGGACAGTGTGCGTGGCCGTAATTTTGGCCGGCAGTGACGTTAGCGCCCTCATACTATATTTTTCTAGAAAAAAACCCTGAATATGTATGTCTGAGGCTTCACATACATGAGTTAAGCAACTTTAGGCAGTGTTGTTCTTTCGAGGACTGGCTGTCATGGAGTTCTTATCCTGCAAAATAACTAGATCTCTCAGATTAATGTAAAAGGTATACACTTCCCTCAGTAAGTGTATCGGTGTAAAACTATTTAAGCACAGGTTTGGGTAAATTTACTTTTGCACCACCCCATTAGGTAATTACATGCCAATACTCCACAACAATATGTATTTAACCTCCACATACTGTACAGAAATGTACTTTAAATTAAGTATTAATGCTTCACTGCCAGTTGCCAACCACGTAAAGAGTTTTTTCAAACGCGGGCCCTATTTAACGGTTGTGAAGGTCTTGTATACAAGTAATGAATATATTAATACATTTGTACAAAGAAATCTAAGGTGCAGAGCTCTAAAAATAAACACCAAGGTGAGAGTGCAGTTGGGATGCAGCTGTGTGTTGTAATTATGGAAAGGAGCCTACAAAGAATTAAAAGGTTTTTATTGATTTACTTATTTTATTATTGTGTCTAACCACGTCTTGCTCAAAGAAAAGTCACCTCCGGAAATCTCATGTCATATTCACAATGTGAAAATCAACTTAATATTCGGCCATGGCATGTAATCATTTTTGAGACAACACTACTCAACGCTGTCTTCATTCCAACAAAAAACAGCTTCTCCTCTCTATAAGTGTCACTCATATTTTTACCTCCTGTCTTGATAACAAGGCACATGCAAACAGGCTGGCGATTAAATTAAGGATCAAGAAAACAATTCTTGAATCACCGTAGGTTCCTTTTAGCAATCTGAGAATGTCAATGGAAAGAATTGGCACTTTTAGTGGACAGTCATTGACAGTGCACAGCTTTTAGGACTACATTCCAGCCTGTTAAGAGCTCTTGATCGATGGTTGACCAATTTCAAAAACTCCATTAGTCATTTGACACAAAATCATAAGAAATGGGACCCATGTTGAAGCTGTATCATCCATCATTTGATGTCTACAATGTGCTTTGGAGTATTCTGCTGTTATACCAGGTATTGGTTGTTGTTGCTGCAGACTATCCTGAGGGCAGCAACTCCAGTGAATATCTGGTGCAACCGACCACGTACCTCCCTGAGAACTTCACCTACGCCCAGAACCTGCCGTGCCCAGAGCGATTACCTTCTATGAGTGAGTACAGACGTTTTGCCTGACAACAGGAAAGTGTTGTGTCGCAGCTTCCTTCTTTTGTTTCCATCAAGGGACTACACGCCTTAAACAGACAGTTCTAAGTCTGCTCCAGACTTTGAGGAAAATATTCGTAGTGGCCAAACAGCGGTACTACATATTCCGTATCAGTCCGTGACGTCAGCCGCCCCAGAAATACTTTTTCCCATTGACTTACATTGGGAAAGAGACGTCTGTAAATCAGTGGATCATTTTTTTAAACCAATAAACTACCCAGTATGAACCCTTTTATAGCCCTTATTAAACACATTATGTCCTTAAAGTTGTAAAATGCGCTAAAAGCTGAATCCAGATTTAGTTTCTCTCTCCATTCATTCTACTGAGCCCAGAGCGGGATATCGGGGGCGGGGCTTGAGGGGAAACTCAACTGCACATGCACTATCTATGTTCTTGACAGCCAGGCATGATGGGTAATTTTTGACGTTTTGCTCTAGAGAATCTCAGACCATTTTGCGTGCCAATGAGCAGCTCTTATAGGAAAGAACGCTGTCCCGCCTCAGACGTTGTATCCAGTTCTTATTATACATCCATGGTTCGAACACTTTCCTTTATTTGTTTGTACTTACAGTTATGATGACTTATTTGACTCCCAATGATGTGTTAATATTTTGCGACTCGCGTTAAGTCAAAAAGTAAAAAGAAAATGATACACTTTTATTATTTTCGGACACAAAACAAGAGGCGAAACTCCCATAAAATAATACACAACTCTCGTCTTACTTTCTTTACTTTGTGTAGAACAATATTACTTAACGGTATAAAACTGTTTCTCACGTTGTCTTTCGCACAGGTTGCCTATCTCTGTCTCCTAAGAGGCTGGCACCATTCTTTTATGCTTCCTTGACTACAGAGGTCATGTTTACGTGACAATATTTGGCCTTTTTTACGAAACAAAAAACTGGCTCTAACTCGTCGTTTCAGGAAAGCTTATCATTTAAAATCCACTGCACTTCAAGCTTTGCTGTTTGATTGTCTTGCTTTAAAAAAACAATGAAAATAAATAAGAAGAAGAAGAAGAAGCTAATTAGTGTTCAGACCAATGAGATCATTAGCACAGGAACGAGAGAAAAACAGCATGGTGTTTTACTCTGTAGGTATTTGTTTTTACTGTGATGTATCAGTGCAATGACCCCCCCCCCCCCCCCCCCACACACACAAAACTCTCTCCGCAGAGGGCCTTATTGAAGTTAACATGACAGAGATCCCCATGGAGGAGATAGAACTGAGGTCCTCCAAGTATTTTGACATTGAGTTTGGAGGCCACTGGAAACCAAAAGATTGCAGACCTCGTTGGAAGGTAGGCCTTTTAGAAGTCTTTAAATAATACATATCCTTCAAACTTTTTTTTAAACCAGTGATGCAAATGGGTTCCTCTAGGGGGAAAACTACGAGAAAGCAGAAGGTTGGCTCTTATTTTTTACTCTAACATTTGTCCTTTTAGGTGGCCATCCTGATTCCATTTAGAAACCGCCATGAGCATCTCCCCATCCTCTTCCAACATCTCATCCCCATGCTGCAGAGACAGCGGCTGCAGTTTGCCTTCTACGTCATCGAACAGGTGTGTGAGCTGCCCTGCTTCTGCTGTGTGAACATTAGGGATGCACCGATGCTACATTTCTTGGCCGATGCAGATGTTTTAATGTAATTTTTTCTTCTACTGTTGTTATTCCACTTTCTGCCAGGAAAAAAAAAAATTTGCGCAAAAATGTTTTCAGTTTCAAAGGCTGAGCAAGTTATTATAACATCACAGTACGCTGTTAAAAAGTAAGCATCTTCCTCGGATCACCTGCAGCTCTGCCCGCTGTGAGGGGACCGGTGAGCGGAGCAAAACACACGTTTAGAGTTAGACTTATCACACTTATCTATTTTATCTACCTAATATAGTTATAAATATATTTAATCTTTACTGTCGGATCATTCATTACTGGATCAGCGAGCTGCATGAGAAGGATACGGACCAGCTGTCTGGAGACGGAGACAGGGAGAGAGGAAAAAAGAGCGCTCCGTTTATTATTCCCGTGTTATTATCCAAAGTTACTGTAAACTTTGGAATAATGTAGTTAATCTACATAAGTAAATGGCGGATCTCTGGGTGAAACATTGAAATACTTCCACACTGCCGACATGTTTTTTTTTGTTTTCTTTAGTTGATGTTTTTTTTTTTTTATGTGAACGAACTACGGGTGCCACAGATGTTATGACGGAACGCGGGAAAAAATAACAAAAGCCTCGGCAACTGCCATCAGTGAATGTCACTTCATTTGCCGATGGCAATAAATAGGGCGAACATCGGCTGATGCCAATCTTTGGCTGATGTATCGGTGCATCCCTAATGAACATTATGTGTATGAGAAGTCAGCGTTATTAACGTGTACTCTACTCATGCCGTGTAGAGTGGCAGCCAGCCCTTCAACAGAGCCATGCTGTTCAACGTGGGATTCATGGAAGCCATGAAGGACTTGGACTGGGACTGCTTGGTGTTCCATGACGTCGACCACATCCCCGAGAACGACCGAAACTACTACGGCTGCGGTCAGATGCCGCGCCACTTTGCTGCCAAGCTGGACAAATACATGTACATGTGAGTGTGTCATCAGTTGTTAAGAACATAAACAGCTTGTCCTGCTTTAGTCAAGATTTCCTTCAGTGACCAACAGATTTAATGAACCATCTCATGGTGATTTTAACTCTTGTTTGTTTTCAGTCTTCCATACAGCGAGTTCTTTGGTGGTGTCAGTGGACTCACTGTAGAGCAGTTTCGCAAGATTAATGGCTTTCCCAATGCATTCTGGGGCTGGGGAGGAGAGGATGACGACTTGTGGAACAGGTAAGTCTACAAACAAGGTATTCACAAAGTAGTCAGATCCCTTTCTTTAGTAACTCAGCGGTTCTCGTTTTGCCCTCGGACTGCTTTTGTCTCCTGAGCTTTTCACATTGAAGAGAAACACAACGGTGATATGTGAAAAGAGGTGTATTGAGATGGAACTCTTACAGCATGCAGAGACGTACCTTGTGCCTGTTAGTGAATATTTCCAGGCTGTTGTGTGGATCCTGATGCACTAACAAAAGTCTGGCTGTGCGTAACTGAATTTCGCAGTTTTCTATAGAACCATAATCTATTACGACTTATTACGTGGTTTAGTTGAATAATCAATTCTGATTGGTCAATTCAGAACATGTGACACGTTGTTAATCCAGTAGTACAGATCGCTGTAATAAAAGGATTTATTGACCGTTGTTAAGGAGGATCAGGAAAGATAGATCCCCAGAAGAAGACACACAGGAAGTGAACACTAACAGGAACATGGTCTGGGCTCTGTGGTGTTTAAGGACTTGTTAGTGGATCCGAAACTGTGAACAGACTTGAACAGTCACAGAAAACATCGATCAGAAAGGTTAAGTTGTTGTTGTCGTAGTTCCAGCCGTTGGTGCACCGGGGAACAGAGGGTTTTTTTCTTAGCGAGAGAAATATGATCATTTTTGAGTCAATCAAATAATTTCAATTAATATTGGGAGTCGAGTCGTTAGATGGTTTAGTTTCTGGTTGTGTAATAAGCGGGATAAAGTGCAGCGAAGAGGTCATTATTATCCCTTACATGGCGCATGGCACTCAAATGCTCCCTTTGGCCCTCAGGGAAGCACACAGAAAATGTGAAGTCTATCAGTCCAAAGGTTTGATAGTTAATCGAAACTCAGTATCACTCACATTACACACACACTCGGAGGCAACCGTCGTCACTGGATGATAAATACTTTTCGGACTAAGAGGCCAATTGTTTGAGCATCTTCCATCCACTTACATGAAACGGTCAGCAATAGCTACACTATGTTACACTTTTGCACTTCTTATCCACTCGGGTAGATAAGAGGCCTTGTGATGCTTTTTGCCTCCGGTAGTTTGATGTATAGGTTTTTACATGAAAGTTCTAGCGTGTTATCTTTCGTTTGTTTGTTTTTATTTACAGCTGTGATGATTTGTTTGACTTCAAATGATGTGTAGATATTTTGCGTTTCATCAAAAGAAAATAATAAACTTTTATTTTCACACGCAAAACAAAAGAGGCAAAACTCCCATAAAATAATAAACAACTCTAGCATTTCTTTCTTTACTTTGTGTAGGAGAATATTACTTTACGGTATAAAACTGTTACTCACGGTGTCTTTCGCACAGGTTGCCTATCTCTGTGTCTCTTAAGAGGCTGGGAAATGTAGTCTTTTATACTTCCTTGTCTACAGAGGTCACGATTAGGCGACAATATTTGAAAACATGTCACATTAGAGGCACAGAATACAAATACATATCACCTTTTTTAGATACCAGTTGTAATTTATTTACCCGTATAGGCATGAATGTCTTTGTGGTGAAAGACCTGGACCTGTGTTCATCAAGCGCCTCTCTTCCCAGTAATTCCCTGACTGCTGAAAGGGGTTGGAGCTGCTGTTATGATATGCACACAGAGGTTTTTATGTTTGGATCATTGATCAAATGCTTTTCTAGTCTGAAGAGTCACTCCACAATTCTGTCCCAGTTTTTTTTATGGTTCATCTGCTCCCCAGAACATAGAGTTTGAATTTGATGTGTTTACCACTTCAGTAACGTGTGAAACTGAGTAGTTTTATGTCCTGGTCTGATGGCGGATGTGCTCTATGGTTATAGTCATTACCACTGTTCTCACATCAGAATCAGAATCCCTTTACTCGTCCCACAGAGGGGACATTTTTATTTGTTGCAGCAAAAAGAGCCAAAGATAGCTTAATATTACACCAAAGATACGAAAGTACAGCCCCGGAAAAAATTGAGAGACCACTTCAACATTATCATTTACTCTTGTTTTATTAGACATGTCTTTGATTTAAATGGCTTTTCTTTTCTTTATTCTATAAACTACTGACAATTGTTCTCTGTGTTGGAATTGAACAGACACTAAAATGTCTGTCATACATGTAGAGATAAAGATATAGGAAAAATGTGAGTGGTCTCTTAATTTTTTCCGGTGCTGTATATACAAATATTACACAATTTTACAGAATGCCCAAAAATAGACCTCAGAAACAGTTCTGAGACAACAAGGGCTGTTATAGTCTGTGTTGTTATGTGTGGGGTTCTACCAGGGGGCCATGATGGTTATACAACCACCCCATACAGTGGTGCAGTAATGACAGGTTTCTTTAGGCTGACCCAGAAGTAAGCATCGCATAGGCTCCCTCTACAAAAAGCAATTTGGTCAAGGGGAAAAAAGGGGATTTTCCCATTGGATTTGGGAAAATTGCAGAAAAAAGCGGGTTTAGCGGGATAACCTCTACATATTAAACACTACTTTTATGATTTTTTTTAGGCATAATGCAATCGGCAGAGGTGAAAAGAAAACGTAAGGATATCGATGCACTACATTCTGCTTAAACAATTTCACCTCACCAGCGCTAGGCTAAAGGCAGCTAATCTTCTTCATCGTGGCGTTTAGTACTCTCAAATAGTCATTTGTTAGCAACCGCTGGTTTCATGCCCAGAGAAACTTCCACCAGTAGGGTATTACTGACGTATTTTATATCGGAGAACAAAAGTTGAAAATCTCTTGAACTTGTGTTAACCACAGATCTTATTTCAGGCCACTAACCCAACACTTCTTCAAAGAACATATCGACGTCTAGACAGCAGACAGAAGTGTTAAAGTGCTGACTCTATAGAATCGTACCACTGTCATTTTCTTTGTGCGTCAGAAAAGAAAGAACAAGAGCTTCATGGTCGGTTTCAACAGACAGAAAAATACATTGGTTTCTCATTTGGTCTGTCAGTATATTGGACTATAGTACGTAACTAAATGTTGGTTTGTTGTTGTACAGTAATTCAGCCATGTTTCTCCTCAGGGTTCACTATGCTGGACTGAATGTGACACGACCAGAGGGAGAGATCGGCAAGTACAAGTCCATTCCTCACCACCACAGAGGAGAGGTGCAGTTCCTCGGGAGGTAAGATTTATGTCACAGATCTGCAGTGAAGTCTAAAGCAACCATGAAAATCACAGTCTTAACTCTTAGTCAAATACCGCACAAATGTTTTTCAAACATCCACTAAACGCTAGCTCTAGTGTCTGTTAGGTTAAATTAAATTAAATGACTTTAAATGAATGAATGGAAACTCAATTTATATTCACATGACTGTAAAGTAAGTGAGATGTGTATAGTTCAGCTAAAATCAGGCTGGTGATATTCCTTTTTTTCCTTTTCCTTTTGGCAAAATCCTTTAAAAGCCTGATATATTTCAGGGGTTTTTCTACAAAAATATAGTATGAGGGCGCTAACGTCACTTCCGGCAAAAATACTGCATCAGAGCAAAGCTGAAAATAATAGTTTCTTCTTCATGTCTTAAAGCCGCGGAGTCATATATTGCACCTCAAACAACGAATAAATGGAGTTACAGTTTCTTTACTTCCTCTACAGAAAAAAGGACAGTAAAAGAAACTAATTCAGAAATCTCAGTTTCAGTGTCAGCCTGCTGCCTGCCACTCGTCCACCGGCAGACCGACCGGACATCCATTCCCTATTTATTCTCTGTAAAAACAAAGCTGTCTTTGCCGTCTGACGTTCTATATGACACGATTTTCAGAATTCTGGAGTAATTATACAGTTTTGACGAACAGAAATATTGTTTTCTGGCATCACTTTAATATTTTACAGCGAAAATCTGCATTTTGGTTAGAGGGCGATGATAATAATCATTATCAGCCTGATATATTTTCTTACTCATCAGCGTTGCTCGGCTGACATGTTCCTTAAACAAAGTGAACACACACTACTTAGTTTTGGGGGATTGAAGGTCAGTCCAGATGTGTATTCATCCCCAGAATAAACTTCTTCCCAACCAATGCACTGTCCTGTCTATTTTGAGTTGAGACGAAAGTGTCTTTAAAAGACAGCTTTTTAAGATAATCACTTTTTTTTAATGGAACTATATATTTTTGAGCTCTATGCCCCTTGGTTCCCCCTGGAGACATACATCTTTAAAGGAAAAAACTTGGAATTTGATTTATTAATTTCCTGAAAAACAGAGAACAGAAAAAGGTTCTTATGTCCGAATATTTTCCCGTTCTGTTTGATAAAATATACAATCGAGATCTTCCAAATGTTTAACTCTGTATGAAAGCTGTGGAAGCAATGTACACATGTCTGCAGATGAAAGCAGAGGCATGATGGGATGCATATTGAGATGTGTGTGTGTGTGTGTGTGTGTGTGTGTGTGTGTGTGTGTGTGTGTGTGTGTGCGTGTGTGTGCAGGTATAAACTGCTGAGGTATTCCAAAGAGCGGCAACACCTGGACGGCCTCAACAACCTCCACTACAGCCCCCACTTCTCCCTTAGTAGCCTCTACAAGAACATCACAGTGGACCTGGACCCCGAGCTCGCCCCCATCTCAGACTACTGATCCGCCCAAACCAACCCCCCAGCTCCCCACCACCACCACCAATACCACCACCACACCCCCAGCTCCCATCCGGCCTGGCGTCCTGCTCAGCAGCGGAGGAGAGGACGGGGCTCGGGCCCGGGATGGGGGGTGGGGAGAGGCGCACCATGTAATGCTGCCAAGAAAACTTAGTGAGAAAAAAAAAAAAGAAAATCCAAAAGAGGAAAAAAGGAAGAGGCAGTGGCAAGCCTCTCCGAGTGAACTGTTGATTGTTTGTGCCAGTGTGTAAGTGTGTGTGCCTGTGTCCGTGTGTGTGTGTGATGGGTGAGTCGCTGCATGTCTTCTGTGTGTCCGTGCCGGCTTCTCTCCTGGAGTGGACATGAGTTGGTTGGTTGGAGGGAGCAGCAGCATCTCAGCTCGGTGTTGAGTGCATAGCCTTACTGTGGCAGACCCACAGCTCCCTCTGCTCCGCACTGCTTCACTTCCCATGATCACCGTCACCTTACAAGCCAACAGACCAGTAACGTCTCACTTTCTACTCTCTTTTGTTTTTCTACATATCGTTTTGTTTCGGCCGCAGTATCCTTTTTCTAAAGGAGGGATCTGATCCAGGTCGGCGTTAATGTTTGTGATGTACATTTTTTTTTATTTTGATACGTGGTATTTATTTTCTGATTCGGGGTGCTGGAAGAAGCACTCCTGTCTGTGTCACTCTAGTGTTCGCTGTTTGTTTTGCTGCACTGCTGCTGAATCCGCATGAACATGTATGTAAATATCGGCCTCTTAAAGCTCAAACACAGAACACAAATATGTAAATATGGGCTTTAAATGCTCGGGCATATAACAGTGATATTCCAGTGGGTTTGAATTTTATTTTGGCAGCTACCTTTGTTCTAAGGGTTTAATAGGAGTGAGTGGTTTCTTCCCAACAGGAAGATCTTCTAACAATATAGGATGTTTGGCTTAAAAAAAAAAAAGTATCCAAATGTTAAGATTTGACCTTATACCTTTTGCATGCCTTAATTTATTTTGTTTACCAGATTTTGTTCTTTTCGAACATAAATTATTTCTTCAGTTAGAGATGTGTATATTCTTAATTTTGCCTTTTGTTGAGCTTTTTTTCCTTTGAGGTGCACTGTGTGAAAGAGACTGGGGGCCGGGTCCATCAAACAGCGCGAGTGTGTCCCCACACTCAACGTGCTTTACGGTACCTCCTGGTTTCATGTGAGAGTGTATATTTTTTGTCGGAGATGTGTTCTTATTTTTTTGACTTTTGTTTATGATTTCTACTCCAATGATTTAGTGCTGGACCATGTGATAACGCGTGTCATTGTACTGTACCATGCTGAAGCATGGGTGGGCGGGATGCTGTGGTCAGGCAGAGGGGCCAGAATGAGAGAACCTTGGAGTCAGCGGTGCCGCTAAACCTCCTGCTGTTCTTGAATGGCACACGCTGTGAAAAGTTTAACTTCTTAAAGCTTTGAGCACTATGGAGACGCAGAGAAAAAGGAGTCGCAGATTATTTTGACCAGATGTTAACTGTTAGAATCTCCTCCACATCTCGAGGTTTTGACTTTGACTATGAGTAGTTGTGTTTTGGATTTTGTCCTGAGGTGTAAAAACACAACTCTGGCCATTTCCTGTCCCATGGGACTGTTTGATGTTCTTCATGATGCCTCGCTTACTGTGCCATCAGGTGTTTGTGCCACCTTCAGTCCTGCATTTAACTGAGAGACTCCTTTAGCGCTTTAGTGACCAAAGACAGGTGCAGAGACCCCGCCACATCTACAAAGCAAACATCAGTGTTAAACACACACACATATGAGCGTTAGCTGTGTGTGTCTGGGGACCATATGGCTGCTGATGAAGATCATGGGAATTGATCGAAAGATCCAGAAGCAACTTAATTGCTTTTATCCCGAGATGGATTTGGTAAAGTCAAGATCAATTGTTGATTGGCAGAAAGTTAATCGCAACTTCTTTCAATTTATGCCACTTTCTCGACTCAATAGTTGTTTATGATACTAAATGAAACATCTTTTGGGTCTGGAGTGTGGACGAGCACATTTTAGATGTGACATAAATTAAAGTAAATTGTTGTAAACCAAATTTAAAATAACTGAATGGAGCAATGATCAGCAGACTGGTGAAGGATGAAAATGGTGTGTACTGTAGTGCCAGGTATGAAATGGCCAGAGTAATGTTTCTTCCATTTTTATAGTTTCAAGCATGACATGTCCACTTCCACACAAACACCACAAGGAATTGTGGGTAAGGCATTATTTATGCCACGGTGACTCCACACAGATCTTACCCATCTCCCAGAAGCCCTTGCAGCAGTGCTGGTCACAGCACATGTTACCAGACGCAGTTGAACCTCAGTAAAGAAGTTGTTGCCATACTATTGGCTGCATACCGACGGGACTACAGAAGAGCGCTTAGTCAGCGTCTGTCTAATGTGGTGCTAAAGTAGTGCTTTGCCTTTTGTAGCTTAGTACCACACTCTTGCATTAAAGAGGAAATAGTCCCTCTTAACGCTCACCAGCCAGTCTAAATGTGGCAGGAAGATAATCGAGAACACATTTTATTAATGGTTCTTGGTTTCTTTAACACCGGAAGTGATAGCAGATAAGGACACAGGCTTCCTTTGTTTAACATCACCAAGAGTAAATGTGAGCATGTATCTTTACATCACGCTGCATTCCATTCTCCTCATGGATCTGCAAGCCAGAACTGGTCCAGAGGACAATATCTGACATGGAAATCCTTTGTGGGACATCACTGTCTTGAAAAGTTTGTTTATCCAGGGCTCTGAGAAGCGTCCGCAGTCCTTTTTATCACATGCCTGTTGAAATTCTAACAGTATGATTACCATGAGACAGCCGTATTCCATTTTGCAGTATTTATTTGTGCCTTTTTTTTCTTTCTTTTTCACTTTACATTCTGAGATGACACGTTCTGTCCCTTTTTTTTTTTATTTGAATCATATCAGACAGAGTGTAAAATCTGTTGAGTCATAGGATGGGATGGTATTTAATAATCCACTGTGACTGCCAGTGGGACGTGTTCAACTAAAGCTTTGGCCCACATGCACCGAGCTGCAGCTGCAGGGTTCATCTCACTTCATAGGAAAATTCATACAAAGCTGGCTTCCTGTTCTCCAGCAGAGTGAACATGAGCGTGTCCTTTATCATCAATGCTGAGGCCAATCTACCCACCGCATCTGAAACCTTTTCTAGCCTTCAATCTGCATGGCCTTGCCTACAAATACGTATGTGGACAAAAATGATGTAATTCCCATCTATAGTTTCCATGCGCATGCTGACAGCAGGTACACAGCGGCTTCGCTTTAGTGAACAGCAGATACTGAACAGCATGATGTTGTCACATGTCCATGGTGCTGACTCCTCTGCTCAATAATCTGGGTTAAACCAATGTTTGCCATTACTTTCAGCAGTATGACGTTGTATCAAAATGTGTTTTCCTTTGACTCACTCATTAGTATTGGCAGGTAGATGGAGAACAATGTGCATCCAGAAATACGTCATCTCAGTCATTAGGACACAGTGCTGCTGTTGCACTCCTTGTCCACCAGATAGTGCTGCAAAATATCCTTCTTGCACATATCCAGGTCACAATTATTCAAGGAATCTCTATAAAATATTTATCAAAGTGTCCACATTTCAAATTTTGTTTGTTTCCTCCATCTGCAAATGGAGACTGCTCATATCATATATCTATCATAGATCTGGTGTTCTGTTTGAGGCGGCCAACAAGGAACAAGCAAATGTGTTATTGAAGTATTGTCATATGTTTTAAGGAAGTGGCCAAACATTGAATCTTTGGAATTTATCTAATATCCTTCAGCAGTATTTTTTTTCCTCAACTTTATTTCACTAAATGTTCAGAATAAATATGTATTTCGAACATTTGAAATTGTTGATAACCATGTGATACACTTCAGATCCAGAACAGATTTTTTTGGTTGGATACACAAATTTGGTTTGCCCCCAAGAAATGGAATTTCTTAGTCATATTTAGAGATTGCTGACAGGTGTTTAACTTCAACATGTAAAACTCTTTACATATTTGGTCAACTAAATGTAAGGGATCCAACGTTGGTGTAAAATGAATATTGGTTGATACGTTGTTTGTATAGTTATCAGTATTTCCTTCAAATTCCAGTATTAGCCTGGCTCTGAGTAACTAAGAAAGACCATGAGTTGAGTCTGAAAGCCCTGGGACATTTTCATAAGTTGGCCTTGTGCTCAGACTCTGTTTGTCAAACTGCTGCTTTGTCTATATTGAACCCTCAAGCTTGATTATATGGGTTGAAAAACAGCTGACATTGTTATCAGATTTTTGTTTGGCTACATATTCCTGTCCTCCTGAGGGCTTTACAAAAAAAACTAAAATAAGGACTGAAACTGTACAAATTGCCCCATCCCACCACCACCCTTTCCCGAATTATTTGTTTCCACACAGCCTGTTAACATGGTATTGTAGCCCCCCCCCCCCCTGCTGAACTTCTTTACGGTGAAGTTTGCCCCAATGTCAGATTTCTGCAGTCTTTGGTAACAGACAGTATACAAATAGTTTGAGTCTAGTGTTGAATTGTTACTTTGTAAAGTTTCTTTCTTTGTCAACAACAGACATATTAAACACTTCATTGCCATATTCTGGAAAACAGACCTGATGCTTGTCTCATTTCTCTCCACGTGATTATCACAAGCTTCCATGATGTTACATGGGTTAAAAGCAGGGTTGTGATGGACAAAGTACATTTACTTGCAGGGGTGGGAAGTAACTAAGTACATTTACTCAGTACACTTTTTAGATACTTGTGCTTTACTTGAGTTTTTCCAATTTATGCTACTTTGTACTTCTACTCCACAACAATTCAGAGGTAAATGGTGTACTTTTATTCCACTACATTTATTTAATACCTTTAGTTACTTTACAGACTTGGATTAATGATGTGAAATATAATCAGCCCTTAAATCAGACTATAATAAATTGCCAAAAGTCGGATGATTCTTCCAAAGCATTCCTCAAGAGAGGGAGATCGAATAAATAGTGGTGTATAATGGTGTATCCTTTGAACAGAAAATCCTAATATCAGTGAAGATTATGGTGAAATATAAACCTACATTTTAAAGTATCATCTACTCTTTTGCTTCTGACAGTGGTTTTTATCACGCTTTGGAGAAGCAGGGCTTGGAGGTCCAGGTGAAGAAAGGGTGCTGCTGCCCTCAGCAGCCTCACCTACTTCCTGTGGAAGAGATTCATCAACACTGCCACCTAGTGACCTTTAACACTAACTGCAGGAGAGTGAGCTGCCTGCCATATGAAAGTTACCTCATTCATCTTTTTAAATTGTGTAGAGACGTATCAGTATAATTCACATGACTACTCCAGGAGAAAGAATTACAATCTTATGTTGCGCGGTTATGTAAAGATCATCCGAGCCGTTGGAATAGTCATAAGCAAACTCACAAACTATTGTTTATGTCGCAGCATGTGAACTGTCTTTTTGTCCAGAGGAAACTGTCATGTTCCTGATTTATTTCCTTTATAAAAAAAAGTATGCATTTGTGAAACACTTGTTCATTCAGTCCATTCGAAACTACTACTAGATTATGTTTTTAAGGGATACTGTACGAGCTCATTTACGGTATAGTCATATATATTTGTGGCAACACTTGAGTGCAGTTAATATCTGGGGCGGTTAGGCAGCTACACTTGCAGATTCATTTATTAACAGGAAAAGCAGCCAGAACAATGAAAGATTTTGGAACATTACATTTTATTCCAACATTAACGGCAGACAAAACAATGAAAGAACATTACATTTTAAGCCAACATTAACAGCAGACAGACCATTGAATGCTGTACGAACTTGGAACTTTACGTTTTACTTCAACAACCTTGTGATATCTAGGCCAGATCTTCCTCCCCCTCCTCCTCAAACTCTCCCTCCTCCTCTGCAGTGGCATCCTGGTACTGCTGGTACTCTGACACCAAGTCATTCATGTTGCTCTCTGCCTCAGTGAACTCCATCTCATCCATACCCTCACCGGTGTACCAGTGGAGGAAGGCCTTTCGCCTGAACATAGCTGTGAACTGCTCAGAGATGCGCTTGAACAGCTCCTGGATGGCAGTGCTGTTGCCGATGAAGGTGGCAGCCATCTTGAGGCCACGGGGAGGAATGTCACAGACAGCGGTCTTCACGTTGTTGGGGATCCATTCAACGAAGTAGCTGCTGTTCTTGTTCTGCACGTTGAGCATCTGTTCGTCCACCTCCTTCATTGACATGCGGCCACGGAAGATGGCAGCGACTGTCAGGTAGCGGCCGTGACGTGGATCGCAGGCAGCCATCATGTTCTTGGAGTCAAACATTTGCTGGGTGAGCTCGGGCACAGTGAGGGATCTGTACTGCTGGCTGCCTCTGCTTGTGAGTGGGGCGAAGCCTGGCATGAAGAAGTGCAAACGGGGGAATGGCACCATGTTTACAGCAAGCTTACGCAGGTCAGCGTTGAGCTGTCCGGGGAACCTGAGGCAGGTGGTCACGCCGCTCATGGTGGCAGAGACCAGGTGGTTCAGGTCACCGTAAGAGGGGGTTGTGAGCTTGAGTGTGCGGAAACATATGTCATATAGGGCCTCATTGTCGATGCAGTAGGTCTCGTCTGTGTTTTCTACAAGCTGGTGGACTGATAGAGTGGCATTGTAGGGCTCAACAACTGTGTCTGATACTTTGGGGGAAGGCACCACGCTGAAGGTGTTCATGATACGGTCAGGATACTCTTCACGGATCTTGCTGATGAGCAGGGTTCCCATACCAGAGCCCGTACCACCACCCAGAGAGTGTGTAAGTTGGAAGCCCTGAAGGCAGTCACAGCTCTCTGCCTCTTTCCTCACAACATCCAGAACAGAGTCCACCAGCTCTGCACCCTCTGTGTAGTGACCCTTGGCCCAGTTGTTGCCAGCACCACTCTGGCCTGTAACACAAGAATCATAAATTGAGATACTGCATTCCGTTTGAACAATCAGTTGCCATGCGCTGAACAATTCTGATAAATATCACTTACCAAACACAAAGTTGTCTGGTCGGAAGATCTGGCCAAAAGGTCCAGACCTTACAGAGTCCATGGTGCCTGGCTCAAGATCCACCAGCACAGCACGGGGCACATATTTACCACCTAGAAACCACAGGTTAAAAGTAAGGGAACATGGGCAAAATAAAGATTATTTTACAGGAAAAAAAATCCTGGCTGCTTAGAATTTACCTGAGGCCTCGTTGTAGTAGACATTGATCCTGTCCAACTGCAGGTCACTGTCACCGTGGTACGTTCCAGTTGGGTCAATACCGTGTTCGTCACTGATCACCTCCCAAAACTATAGAACAGAAACAAATATTGTGAGATATGGATATTTTTCAGCCTGATGGTGGGGGATACACCTCTTTTTCTCGCCTGTGCTGACTTCGAAGCGCCCTGGTCCGCTATTGGCTGCAACTCATGGGTATGAATTTGAAAAATTCCACTAGTCACTTACCGCCAAGCCTGCCCGCCTACTTCAGGCAAAAGCCCGGCGCAGCTCAGTGTGGCATAACCCCGTAGGCCTGAGACGGGCCCGTTATACATTTAAGCAATATCAATAAAATACGAAACATTTAGTTTTAAGTATAAACATCATTGTAGTTTTAATACAACGTTAGATGTTTGTGGTGTTTTCCCTCTTTTTCACCCACAGCACTCACTTCCGTTTTACGCATTGCAGTAAGGACTGCAGAACAAACAATGGTGATATCACTTTATGATTGACATATCACCGCCTTTGATGCGTTCTATAAAACATTTTAATGCAATGTACACAATTAGTCCCCATTTGATGTTCAGTAACTACTGCCGAACAAACAATTGAGATATAACGGAACCGTTGACAGTTACGTGTTTGCTCGCAACAGACGAGAGACAGATCTCAATCAAAACATTTTACAGAATGTCAAAAATCATTATTAGTTGTTTTTATTCGTCAATACGTTGACACATTACTGTCCTTGATGCGTTAAATTGAAAATGTAATTGCAATTTTCACCAGTAGTAGGCCGCATTTGGTGTTCCAAGGGTGTGGTTACTGGGACGCGAAAGAGCACAAAGCACCGGCTCCCAGCTCAGAGAACACGATATTTCTGAATGAAAATGACTCAATTTAGGAACAAAAAGACAAATGCAAGTGTACTAACCTTAGCACCGATCTGGTTGCCGCACTGGCCGGCTTGAAGATGCACAATTTCCCTCATTTTTCTTTCTTGGTGTGGGTAGAGCTCTCAGTGTAAAACTGCGCCTTTCTCTATGGGCATCTCTTGACGCCAACGTCGGTTTTATACAAAAACTAGATCCGCCCCTTTGGTCCTCAGCTCGAATATCTATTGGCTGATTGTATTAACAGACACACATTTAAACCAATCAAAGCTTCGCATGTGTCTCCTTCATTTGTCGAATCCGCCTGTCAATCACCTTCGCCTCAAACATGTGAATAACGTTTAATCCATGGATCTCTAATAAAACGTCTAATCTGCAGACGTTGGTTTTGTCAGCACCGGTTCTGTACCGGAATCCTGATCGGTTATGCGCATGTGCGCAAATAACGATTTACGGCGTTGATGAAAAAGTGTTGAATTTTTTGTAAAACTTTCAACATCCCAAAAATATCATAATATCGAACTGAGGGCATTAAAGACCAAGTTTCGCTAGTGGAAACTGAGCTCAATGTTCTGGTGTGGCTACAGTCATGATTTTCAGTCATGTGCCTCTTAAACCAAGTGGTCTTATGCTAATTATAACAGTTTAGCACAACAGCAGCTTCATTTACACATTATTCCGCTGTTCTGTGGTTCAGTTCATGTTAATGAAATGATGAAAGGTTTTATCAGAATAAAAGACGCTTCTTGGACTTGATAATGTTGCATAAATAAAACCACTGGGCAATAGACTGAATTCATAAATAGCCCATGTATTTATGTCAAGGTAAAGTCACCAATGGATGCTGAAGAACAGTTGCATTTGGGTGTGAACAGTTAATGCAGGCTGTCAACAAGAGCTGTGCAGCGACCAGATGGTTTTTAGTATAGAAAATGGTGATAGTGTTGGCCAGGGCGTTGGTCAGTTTCAATGTAGCCTTATATTAAACATAATGTACAGAAGCTGGCCTTCGCACAGGATTCCCGGAGACAATGTTTTTAAGTGTTTATACAGTATTGTCTGGTGTAAGGCAGAGTTGTAGAATGAGGACTAATGGGTTTGTTAATAGTTGATCTTAATGTTAGGCAAGGAAGGGGTTTATTTGCCTGGGCTCCTATGGCCCATGTCTCTAACAAGTGGGGGAGTATCAATACAAGGTTGTGTTGCCAGGAGGATAAGCTTTCCTGCTTTGTTTTGCAGACTTCTGGGCCTTAGTTCAGGGCTGCATATAAGCTGACCTACCCAGCCTACAGCACATTATCCATGCATGCCATACATTTTTATGTAGATTAGTTCTTGCACAGAGTGGTAACGGCTTTCAATAGTGTATGAATAGTTATCCATGTTGTAAGTCTAATTTTATTCTTATAGTGTACAATGTGTATTCAAACAGCCTGGGCCTAGATATTCTTTACAGAAACACCCCTGCTATGCTTACCATTCAGTATGTAGGTCATGCTCATAGTCTCTCTTGTGTGTGCATCGTAATCTGACACACAAAGGCCTCCTCTGTTTGCAACATGACAGTGCTATGTCACAGACAGCATGAGTCAGGATACAACTATATAAAAGCAGCTGGTTCTGTAAGCACTTTCTGCAATGGGCCTTTTAATTTTCAGTTGACACACAGACACCGACCAACAAGGTTTAGCTGCTGAAGCCTTTAATTTTGGACCCTTTTTGGTTATCTGAGCACTGCATAGGATTGCATACTAAAAAGCTAAAGTATGAACATGGTAAACCTACATGCTAATCGTTAGTTTTGTCACTTACTATACAATCGTCTGCTGCGTCATACAGCCTAACAGAGCAGTTTATTCTCTGGATCCAATGGAAATCTCACATTGCTTTGTGTCGAAGTTGCCCTTGCCATGCTTACTTTCGGGTTGGCCTACAAAATGCACAAGCACTGCACCTCTTTATGTGGATGCATTAACTTACTAACTTGACTTGACTAACATGTCAGCATATTTTGGTGATGACAGTGACTGAGCCAAACAGGATGTAAGGACAGCCCCAAGACTTTGTGCATATCTCTTGGATCTCAGTCAGTTTTGTTCCTCTTCAGTCTGTTGTCTTGTGCTATTATATATTAATAATTAATAGATCTCTTTCTTTGGGGGGATCAAACGGATTGAATGCTTTGTGGTGACAGCTGTAGCTTGAAAAACATATCAGTGCACTGAGAGGAGATGTTGCCGTTTGATTCTTTGTATGAGTACAGTTCTTCATGATAAAGCACCTCCTACAGTGTGCTTACAGTCCAAAACCACACTGTGTTTCTTTGAAGCTCTTTTGAAGCAGTGATGTCTCCCATGAGTCAGCATCTCTCAAAACACTGCAGCATTCAGCACCCAGCCTTAATCAATATAAACAGGGAGGATCAGATGCTGCTCGGACAGACGCAACAGTAAGAGGTTACATGCTTTATTTCGAATCACTGGGAAGTCACTGATGTCATTTGGACAGAAAAACCACAACAGAACTGTCACTGTCAATAAATTGTTAGTAGGACATGTTTCTGGAAATAATTGTTGCTCTTGATTTAACATATGCTTCATAAACTGTTTGCTGATTCTCAGTGGTGCATTGTCCTGAATGTTCAAAAGCAAAACATAACAAAACATGAAACAAATGGACCACAAAATGGCTATTTTGGCAAGGGGACAGCTCTAGATCATTATTAGATTTAATCTAAATGGGATTATGCACATGTAGACCGGTGGGTACCAAATGTTTCTGTCACCCTCCATCCCCCCTATCAGCTTGGAGAAGAGTTGACTGTTCCTATGTAGATATTGTGGGGATGGGTAAAGGGGCTGGGTCAGTGAAAGAATGGAGCAGCTGGGCTCATGTAGAAACACTGATTCACTCTCAGATCAGGTTACTGACCCACTGCCGCAGCATTCAGCCACATTCATAGATACGATACACACCATGAAAGTGTGTCAGGACGAACTGCGTTTGTTTGACTGCAGGACACGCCCTGGTGTTGTAAAAGATGCTGGAAATGGTTCAGCTGAGAAAGAAGCAGAATACTTTTATCAGAGATGAAGCCATTTTTTTTAGAAATTAGAAATACTCCACCTCCATTCTAACCAATAGCATACAAAGCAAAAAATATGCTCAAAATGAATGTTATTTTACCTTTGAAGTTTGTTCCCCTACACAAAATGATTGTCTGCAATGTGATCCATTTCCTTTGTTGAATTTACATAGCTCTTTTTCAAGGTATTCGACCTCTTAAAGTGCTTTGACAGGTCAACATTCACACACTCTTAAAGTACAGTCTCTCTAACAAACGAAATGGGCAAAAAATCTAAGAGGACAATTGATATTAAATGTCCTCATCACCCAAATATAATCCAAAGGAAGAGTGGAGGATCTGCATTAATATTACGTGGACTTTTTGGGTGAAATGATCATCGTAAAACAGTAAGATTCAGGCATCTATCAGTTTCCCTCTTACCTCACTGTGGCTGTACTGTAGGTCTATGCCTTTGGGCGGAATATATGAATAAGAAATGAGAGCCTCCCATTGAGAACCGTACATTTATATTAACATAACAAATATGTACTGAATTGACTGCATTACATGGTAGGAGCCGGCATATGCTTTAGTTTACATGACACATATATGGGGAGTGTTAGAAAAACACTGTAAATTTGCTTTCTTTATCACACACAGAAAGCAGCCCTACATTGATTTTCCCCCATCCTCCTCCCTGCGTTATGTGCCTTTGAGAGGGCTGTGTGTTCGGTCGCTCCCCAGAGAGTTGAGCAGGAAGTCCTTTTGATGCTGATGCGGCCAGACAGTCACAGCAGGCTGTGCGCAGCCACCGCCCCACCGTGCACCGAGTATGTAAGAATGGTTGTAGGAGGAAAAATGCTTGTTTGCCATAGTTCATTATTTATATTATTCTCCTCATTTCAGTTTACACCACGTTTAATTCCTATTGGTTATCACCTCCGGTAACTGTCATATGGGTGTGGTTTATATTTAGGTCACCTGTTTGATGCCGGTTTGATGGATGACAGAGATGGATACTTTCTGTTGACCGTGTGGTCCGGAGATAAATATTTTTAGTTTTGTTTCTTTATTAAATACCGTGAACTCTAAATGACTGGAACGCGTCACAGAGAAGGCATTATAGGGAGTTGTTGCCGCTATAATGGTAGAGGGGGAGTCCACGATGAATCTACCCACCTTGCTTACATTCAATATCATGTTACAAAAATACAACAATAGTTTATTATCAGGGCACTACTGAAAGCATTACCGGGGGGAGCGCCACATTCTGTTCCAACAACTGTATCTACGGGACTTGATTGTGTATGTGTTGAAGGCATTACCATCCTCTGTTGTGATGAGCTCACAGGTGCTGCATGTTGCACAGCAGAATTACCATAGAATAGTTATAAGCTAAATGTTATCAGCAAAAACTGGCCTCCTCTAATGGTCTTTGGACCACACTGCAGAGATCCCAGGGGCGGTGGCCAACACACAAATCACTTACATGATCCGATAAGATTCCAGCAGAAGGGGAGGGATCCGGAATTCAGAGGGCAGAGGGGCTTGTGGGAAATGCAGTTTTTATTTTAGATTTCAGAGAAATCCTTGAGCCTGGGTGTGTCGTAGTTTTCTTTGTCTGACACTTCAGTTGGTGGACACCTGATTTGTTAAGAATAACGAGGATGCTATACTCTATTACTTAATAAACGACTTTAAACAACAACAAAAAAAGGTAAAAGGATCAGATTGTATTCCTGCTTTTTAAACTGTAATGTTCTGTAGGCTAATTTAAGGGAGAATCTATCCGCCTACTTCCTGAATTTGTTTATGGTTGTCACTTTCTTTCACGGTTCATTTGTTATTTTTTTCTTTCTGTAGATGAACCTATGTGTTTTTTAAACAGTGTTTTTGAGCTTAAATTTATGTATTAAACTAAAACATTTTCTGTTATCCGATTTTATTTCTGATTTGATGTGTGCTCATGTGTTTCATTGTTGGTATATAGGCTACTGCCTGAATATTCTTAATGAAAGGCAGCTTTTTACTTTAAATACGATCTCTAGGCAAAGGGCACGTTTTGTATCTTGAATATTTAGTTTTCTTCTTTTCTACTCTCAAAAAAAGCAGAGCCACCCCAATAACAGAATTCTATCTTCACTCATCAAACTAGGCTACAGGCTGTTTTGCCATTTTCTAAACTAATGCGTGATTAAGCAAACATTGTCAGACCATTGTCGGTTCCGTGTTTTTGTCAGGTTTTTAGAAATTGTAGATTATTTTACATTTAAACATAAGGCTCGAGGGTGATGGAAACTGCACAGCACATCACAAGGACACTAGCTGCCATCCATGGAGCACATCTACACCCAGCGGCACAGGAAGAAAGCCCCCCAATCCCCCCATCAACAAATTGTTCTGTCTGCTGCCGTCTGGCAGGATTTACCGCAGCATCAGGACAAAGACCACCAGACTCAGACAATATGACTATTTAACACCTGAGCTCTGTAAAGTGCCTCCATAAGCACTCTTCTGGTTGCATCGCACAATTTATTTATCTAAATAGTTGTCAGTAATAAAACATATTTTATTCATCTTACTGTACAATATGCAATTTTACATTCTGTTCCTGTATGTATCATATTTATATTTACATGTAAATAAACTTCTTCTTGCACTATTTGTATTTATTTGCACATTTTTGCAACATTCTCTTGCACTATTTTATTTATATTGTTATTTCTCTCACTGCTTTTATTTGTTATATATAGTAATGTCGCATTGTTGGAGGAGCCTGGGACTTCAGTAATTCATTATCGTATCTACACTGTCAATAAAATCTTTGTATCTTAAATCTTTCAAATGTTGAGTTTGAATTTAAAATTCGGATTATAACAATATGACCAGCATTGAGAGACTGCTCATTGTTCTCTTTGTTTATTCTTGAGGAATACCAGTTTGCAGAGGGCTGAGGGCATTGCAGATACCACCATCCCCGTCATTCGGTCAGGGGGTGCCATTGCTGAAGTTTTGCATAACCTACCAAGTATCTCACTTGGATGTGTGATGCTCCTTGCACTGATCTATTCACACACCTTAAGCTATCCTTAGGACCTAAACTGTCATGATCCATGAAACTGGAGATACTGCTGAAAATAAAGGCGCTCAAGTCATTAAGTAAGTGATGAATGCATATTTCCCTCTGGAGAACTCTTTGTTTGGTTAATTTGCCTCAAAAGTTAGTTCAAAGGGCATTTTCTTACTGAGGATTAGTTTTGCAAACGTGTATTTACAGTGGTTCTGTGTACACACATCTCTAGCTAGCTAAATTTTGTGTGTGCTGTCAAACTCCATAGCCATCCATGTTAAAATGCACATTTTTACAGCATGAATAATCGCTTAACAGCCGGCTACAGAAGACAGGACCAGGGCACTCTATACCCCACACACTATGTGAAATTCTACATGTACCTCTGTTTTAATCTAGGTGTAATGTAGAATAAGACTCACATCAATAACCGGTATACTCATAAGTACTTTATTACATAAACTCTTTTTACAACATGGTTAAAGGTAGCATCTTCCTCTCATCGTACGGAGTTCCTGCCAGCTTCCATCCCTCCATCTTGCCCACTTTTGTGAAGTAGGCTAACGCACCAAGACCCAGACACGCTGACGTCCCGGTAGTAGCACTGTGGGCTAAACACACAGAGGGGGAGTTAAGTTACACATACAGAAGAAGAGCACAGAAGATTGGGTTATTAAAAGGAATAATTGACAAGCCATAAACTCAAACGTGCTGGATGGGGGGCAATAAACACATTCATAAAAAAATAAATAGAGTGCAGCCAAACCCAACATATAAAGTCCAATAACTAGGTTCCAGTCGAATTGTCTTTTTAGCTATGCAAGGTTTCTAAAAGAGTGAAATTAGCTAAAGTGGCTGCCATGATGACAGCTGACAGACGTGGGTCATGTAAGTTACGGTGCTTATTAAACATTTTACATCTTATGCCATAACCTGCCCAAGAGTTTATATGGTATGACCTTCTTAAACCCAAGGCGAAATATGAACGTAATGCCAAATACTGTAGAAGGATCAAATAAGGTCAACCCACAAAGTGTTCCCTGAGTTGGTGTTTCTTAAGCTTTTTTCTTTAATCCAACATGTTAAATGCTTATATGTTTTACACAAAAATCCTAATTGGGAATCATTTCACTCACATTTTAATTTGAACCTTAGGAAAGAAGTTATATATTTTCAGATATCCACCTTCAATAAGCCTGCATGAAAAAACATCATAACATTGCACGGGGCGAGGTATATAGATGTGGGTTTTTTTGTAGTCCATCAACGGGAAATCGTAGTTCTCCCAAAGCAGACGCACTTTAGTAACATCCTTCGACACATCATTATTACGTCGCCCAATCTTCTTATCATATTCCCTTAAACCCATGATGTTTTCCAATGAGGTTATTGAAAAAATATAGAACATGTTTTTTAGACAATTGGACCGCAGCCTCCGCCTTGTTGAGAGTGAGACAATCTCCTGTGCACCGCCCAATAAACAGCACAATCCATCTGAGGACAACCAATAATTATGAAATACTGTTGATGCACAATAAATTATGTTGGACAACTATTCATAAATGTATTGGCTATTCTAGATTTGTTGAGGTAATGCATATCTTTTAAGACAGAAAATAAACCCTGCATTAAAATACTGATTTGGACGTTGATCAGCATGGAAACGATATTTTTGGAAATTATTCGGGTCAGTGATGCTAATGCTAGGTGAGCTGCTGGAGTGGAAGAACTTTTTAAATGAGCGCCGGAACTCTACTTACTTCTGGCTCCAATGAAGATCCCAGAGGCGCACCCCCCGATGAAGTAGTTCAGAGGGTCTTCTGGGGCCTCACGAGCCTGAGCACTGAGACAAGTCGCCATGCCGAAGACGGCTCCCATGGTGGCTGGTTTAAACACCACACACACACACACACACACACACACACACACACACACACACACACACAACACACACACACACACACACACACACACACACACACACACAACACACACACACACACACACAAAAGTGTTTGTATTTAACCTTAGTCATGGCTTCATTAATAGTTTTATTTGCTGGACTCTGAGGTAACCATTTACAAAATAATAAAGGATATTGAACAGTTCAAGGTGGTTTTCCTCCCTCAGTTTAGAACGTTTTACAAATCTCTTACCGGTTATGATGTTATTCTAACAGCATCACTAGAGCACACGCCATGAGGGCTGATGTGACATGACTGGCAGCACCACTTGTTAAATTCTAGATTATTGCATGGTTCCTGCTGATATTAATAGCACCAAGTATTAAAAAAACAGCCACAGCTTGGCTCTTAGTAACAGAAGTGATAGTGAAATTCAATCCTGCGTGGGGCTGATTGCCACGCTTCAATTTGATATGCTTTTTCCAAATACTTTTACTTCAAAAGAATATTTTTGTAACCAATAACAATGTGGATTATCTTCTACAGCACACATTGTCTGCCTTTTAATTAAAAACAAAACATCTTGGTGCCCACCAGCTTGAGGACATTGTTATTAACCAAACCTCTGGGGGAAAGAAAAACATATTTAACGAGCGAACTTTCGGTACCTGGTCAAGAACTGACCTGTAGACATCTCGAGCATCTCTCTGAGAGGTTTGCCAAAGATGTAGCAGGAAAACTACTGTTTGAACAGCTATGGGTTCATCATTGATAATGGGTGATCTTTTTCTTAGGTTACAAAGAACTTGTATCCTTTTGTTTTAAAACAGTGGGATTCTTGAATATTAAAGAATGAAAATATGGATTTTTACCCATGGTTACAGTTGCGTTGGTGGCCCTCTGTAGCCCCGCCATTGCAGTTTCAGGCTGGAATGCCACAAGGTGGTAGGCTGAACCAACCAGGCCTGAAAACACACACAAAGTAACACACACTTTAACAGCTTTCAGGACTTCAGTCAGTATGACATCATGTAAACAACTGGACATTGGTTCAGAATGTGTACTCCAACTCACATTAACCAAAACGCCTGCATATGAAATAATAACAATCCAGCATCAGTCATTAATGCATCAAAATGAATGAATATTAGTTCTCAATAGACGCTGTGTATTGTGAGAAGAGGCTGCTAAAACAAAGCTAAGAATATATACAAAGCTCATTTATTTACTCATTTGTTATTTGTTTTTGTTTTGTTTCTACATATGTGCAAAACAATGTTTATGGGCTTTCGCTGTAATATAGTGTTGGTTCCAAGGTATTGAATAGTATTACAAAGTGACTTTGGACGCAGCATGATGCTGGATTTCCACGCAAAACTATTTCAGACACCTAGGCATACTGTAGAGACATAGCCTATGCATATAGTAGAGTAAGTCCAGGTGACGGAAAGGTGAGATTTATATGTGATAAGAAGCATTTATAAACACAGCGTTATTTGTTCGTCTTTACAAAGGAAACGTTGGATATTTGGCAAAAGTATGACATAGTTTTCCCTTGAAATCTTTTACCAACGAACATATACAAGAGACTCTACATAACTCCAGTGTAAATGTGTGTTGTTGGCTCACAGTCTCTACTATACATTAACTTCTTCGCTCTGAACTCCATTGGAAAGTAAAGTGGTTTATCATAGCGTTTTGTTGGAAGTTGACCTGAAAACATCTTGTTTAGCAGCTACCAGACATAGGCTAACCTGCTGATGTTAGCGTTAGCATTAGCTCAAACATGAACGCTTTTGTTCGTTATCTTTCAGGTCCCGGCGTTTATAGCCACATTTACTCGCAGTTTATTTATCAATGCTGATATTTACCCAAAGCTGTGCCTAGCTTTGTGCTGATCCATGTTTTCTGGATGCAGTCAGTGCCCTCTGGTATGTCCCAGTACCCCATTTCGGCGTTAGCAAGGACGCGATCTGGAGTCCTCGCGAGAAGCTTCCTCTTCTTCTTTGGTTTTAATGGCGGACTTCAAACTAACGTTAGATGTGTATGCTGCCACCTTCTGTACCGGAGTGTGTAACATCACTAAAACCACTTTTTTATATAAATAATAATGGAATAAATAAACAAATAACCTTTATTTTGTATATCCTTTCCGTTTTATGATTTAAACATTCAAACAAAGTCATTTGAACCAGAAATTGATTCTTCCCAGTCACCAACAGCCATTTTGGGCTCCATTCTCTTCCCATTTCTACAACCCTCTCCTTCAGTTTTTCTCCATCTACACTGAACCTTCTTCATCCTAGTAACACTGTGTTAACTCACAGGCTCACATTTATCAAATGCAAGAAACTTAATTTTGATGGTAAGTTGTTCTTGTATTAACGCCACCTGCTGGTCTGTGAAGCACTGAAATGACCTGTGCTAAACCTTTGTGCTAAAACAGTTTCTTCTATAATACCTGTGAAGGTCTTAAAATGAGCAGACTAAAAATCACATTAACTGATTCTTGTGACACAGACAAAGAAAAGGCATGAGTAGAAGGCTATTTATATATCACCTCAAAGACAGATCACCCAATCTTCTGTGTTCTCATCCCCATCAATCAGGGCACGTGCAGAACAACAAACCCAACAACCTTTTCTAACAATTCAGTAAGCTGTAATCAAATTCAACACACCGAGACACACAGTTCAAACCAATTTATTGACTCAACGTTGTTATGGATTCCAGCTTCAGCAGGTTGTTGACAATGTAAGGAAAGCAGAGCTCCTGCTACATGTCTCTCTGCCATACGAAGCTTTTCACTGTCCCACCACCAAGTCTTTTTTTGTCAATAATACAATCATACAACATAATATATGGACAAATGGAAGCTTCTATTCTGATCTTTAATGTCATGTTTCATTGTTTCTCCTCATTACTTCTTCTTCCAGAATTTGCTGTATTTGTCCGCCGTGAAGTCGTCCTCATAGTCCACTGCTGTTTGTTCTTTCGTCTTCTTCACTGCTCTCTTTTTCTGTCGAGCACGACGCTCCTCTTCAGTCAGAGTGGACAGGTTGACTGGCATCTATCAAAACACAGAGAGAAACTGCAATGAACTTACAAAATCATGAAATTCTGAGTCAACATACTCATGGACACGCATGCCATAGAAACCATGCACCTTACTAACTTGAGCAATGAGGTGATTTTGGAGCTGTTGTCAGTAATCAGGGTTGGGAAGGGTTGATAAGGCAGGATGTGTTTTATTCATATTGGCAAGCACTACTAGTAGTTGGTGTTCCTAGTGTTTGGTCAAACATCTTTCACCTCTCATCTCTTATTTATTTTCTCTTAATCTGTATGCTGTCATGTCCTACAAATGCATGTTACTAGCTTAGCATCTGGGTTATCGTCCCGGTATTTTTTTGTCTCTCACTGCCTGATACATCTGTCTATAATAAAACTGTGTGGTCAGTCGGATTAACATGAGCAGAAATATTTAAAGTGTATAGCGCCAGAGCAGAGATTACTCACCATCAGGATGCGTCTGGGTTCTTTGTATCTGATGTTGACTGTTGCTCCATCAGGCCGCACCAGTATCACAGGGAACGCCCTCTCATACTTCTGCCGGCTGCAGCGCACCACCGACGTCCTGTTGGAATTCAGCTGAGGAGGCTGGGTGTGGAGCAGAGAGGCCTGGCCGTGGTGCAGGAACACAGGGCACACACTCCTGCACACAAACACAAAATAAGACGTTAGTGTCATGATGAAAAATGTACTTTTCTGCATTCTGGTCAAATGGTTAGTAAATGTTAAAATATGACCAGTACTTTGATAGATTTCCATTGTGTTTTTTTACTAGTCACTTGCATATTTAGCCATCATTTAACAGCAGG
Source organism: Eleginops maclovinus (assembly GCF_036324505.1). NCBI lineage: Eukaryota > Metazoa > Chordata > Actinopteri > Perciformes > Eleginopidae > Eleginops > Eleginops maclovinus. The sequence continues at coordinate 5,892,324 of NC_086357.1, read as the reverse complement.
TAACATTAAATGGTGGCAATGTGTTTCTAATTCCATTCATTTCATTTTTTTCTCAAACAGTTAAAAAATATAGTACCAGCATAAGACATATTGAAGATATGTGACATGGGACACCTTGAGTACTTATCCGAAACTCCAGAAAAGGGGTTCAGACTCTAACCAGAAAGTATTCACAATATAAATAAGACATCTACAATACGGAGAGAGCATATGTTTTATACAAAGACAAACTAACTATAAAACCAATAACCTAAAAAATCTATTCGAACCCTCTAATCTTAATACTTTAACGGTCCCAGAAAAATAATGGATTCAGTTCTCTAAAACAGGCAAGTTCCAATAAATACCAACACATGACAAGGGAAGACAATGGTACAAATTAGGGGCATTTCAGAGTAAAGAGGATTTAGTTAGGAGTCCCAGGCCATTCACTGCGTTCAAGATTTGACATATTTGGTCAACAACTGCTGCTTTAAGAAATTTTAAACGACAGACACAGGTAAAGGCATTCCAATAGTAACTGTGTTACAAGTCTGCTGTACCTAACACAAGCTAAAGGGAGACGTCTGTTAGCTTCAATATTAGCAACGTTAGCGGCAGAGCATCTATACCTCCATATAGTACAAAGGTAGTTTATGATCTCCATGTTCAAAATATATTCTTACCGTGCTAGCAGCCTGTGCAGTGTACACATCTTCAATAAAAACATGTTCCCGACCATGGAACTCAAACAGGAAGCACATCCGGTAGAAGGTCAAACACTGGAGTTACCGGAGAAATGTCCGACTTACTCTTAAAGCGCATGTTGGTTCCGACACATTTCAAACGGCTCTGTGGGTTGAAGCTTAGTATACATCCATGGTTGAAGCCGGGTTGAAGAATGACTTAAAAATATTTTTTGTTATGATTTTTCACAATTTGTAGTGTAGTGAGGCACCATTTAATAATTCAACATGCTGCTGCACAGATCATCGGTATTGCTGTTGTATGGATATATTTAATGTTTATCCATTCATTCAACTTGAATTCAAACTTAAAATATATTGAGGTAGAGACCTCCTTTACAAATAATCCCAGGCACTAACACTCTTAAAGGAGCCCTATTATGAACATTTACAGGTTCATCTTTGTATTTTGTCCCTTTACTGTGACATGTTTACATATTTTAATGTGCAAAAAGCTTCATTTTTCTCATACTGCCTGTGCTGCTGGTGTGGGAAATAAACTCCCTCTTGAGGAAACAAGGATTTTCACCTTTGTTGACCATTTACATGCTCAAAAAATATATATAACACACAAGAAAACAGAAATCCCAAATAGCATAACAGGTCTTTAAGAAATGTTAAGAACTAAAGCAGTTAAAGTTGAAAGACACAACTAAAACATGAAAACTGGAAGTGAATTATTACGTTTTGTTTCATATCACAGGTTCAAAATGAGAATAACTGGATTTTCCAAGCTCAGTGTTTGTATGGACTGAAGACGTTTGTGGTCGATGTGGTGATACCCTGACTACCTCTGGATCACAATCCTTCCTCAATGCCCATACGATGCTCCTAACACTAGGATGGGTCAAATGCAGAATGTAAATTTCCCCTCTGTGGGACAATTAAGTGTTCCTTCTTCTTCTTTCTGTACTTTAATGTGGTCAAGCACTTTCTAATAGCAATGCGATTACCTAAAGCACATTAGAATGCCAGGTGTAATAATGGCATCTCTAACCTCAAACATACCTTTAACATTTTTTGTTTCTGATCTGTGATGAGCAGACATTGTCTGAAAATACTGGAAAGGCAAGTCATAAAGAAAAAAAAGAATATGATTTTAGTGGTAATATTGCATTTAATAAAAAAAAGGTGCATATATTGTCAACATTACATATTTTTTTCTCATACATTCTATCAATAATTTTCATATGGAGTGAAGAAAAAAAAAAGAGCAGTGCTAACCCTGAAATATACATTTTAAAAAGGCATCATGTGAACAAACAGCTGAAGAGAACATGTGATGGAAGTCAAATATGACAGCCTCTCTGCAGCAGTTTGAATCAGTATTGTGCTCCTTTGTAAGTTTGCCACTGTCTACAGGCAGCGTCAGGCAGAATCAGTCATCTGGTTGCCCGGTAACAGCTTCATACTGTGGTCGCTGTCTGTAGAGACAGTAATGCTGAGTCATGAAGAGGATGTCGAACACCACGGAGAAAACACCCAGACCAAACTTGGTGGGGTCGCCAAATATGAGCTTCCATTCGTCTGAGGAGAGAAACACAGCAGTGAGTCACATGATCACCCGCAGACCACTTCCATTTTTCACATTATTCTCAAATTGTATAAAATGATGTTTAAGGGAGTTTCTATCTCCAAAAAAGTATTTGTTTTGGGTTGGTTTAGAGTTGCATCCACAGAAACCTAAATGAACATTGTGTGAAATAAGAAATGTAACATTTACTCCATTTACTTTAGTCACGGCATTAATAATGGCGAACAAATATTAGCTTCATGAAGATAAAGTGGAGTCACCTGTCCCTGAGCTCAGACCTAAGTCTTGTGTGTGTTGTAATGCTAACATCTCTGTGCTTCGTGTGATGTAGCCCTGCAGGTCGGAAGTGCATGTTGTTCCTGTGTTAGGCTAGCTAATGGCTGCTGCTTTACAATGCATTCAAACATCATGGAAGTATTGCCCGTAGATGTTGTTGTAATGTAGTTACCATTGTTGTAAGACTGAAGGATCATTTGCAGAATACTGAAGACTCCACCTGTGAAGTCCAGCAGCACATTGCCAATGCTCCACCCGTCAGTGCTCTGGTTTTTGTAGTTCATGTACGCCTGGAGGAACAACAGCAACACTGTAAGCATTGATCGAACAAGACCTTACCAAAATAAAGCACTATTACTTACTGTGTTTTGTGAAATAGCATTGTAATCAATACCAACATAAAGTAGTACATGTTGCTACTTGTCATTTTGTCATTTAAATCAGTCCATTGCATCCTTTTTTTTTTAATCAGCAGATTCCTCAGAGTAGAGAAATGAAACTGACAGTGTTTAAGTTTACATTGTGCTCTGTCTCAGCAATGTTTTTTGTGCTGTATTGGATTCTTTTAACTTGGTAAAAATAGCACCCTATGCACTGAGGTTCAGTCCCTGCTGCGGCGGATGCAGGTTTGAAACCGGCCTGTGTTCTCTTTACGCATCCCCCTCTATATCCCCAGTATGAAGACAGAGCTACTGGACTCCATTTCCCATGATCCATTACTCCTGGAAACCTAACACCGGAGTTTGGAACATGCCCCTGAACCACATCGTTTTGAAATCCTTTAAACAACAGCATATATTGTAATGGTAGTTTATTTTATTTATTATTTCCTATGTATTTTATGAGACTACATTACTTGTCCCAGGATGTGACTTGTTGCAAATTAAACGATCCTTGTTAATACAACTATTTGGATCCAAGTGGCTAGCAGTAACTAATAATAATAATAATCATTTTTTGATATAAATAATAATGGATACTCTATTGATATATCTTTTCTAGTGTTGATGTAACTGATTATGTTAATATTTTTATTTTATTTTATTTAAACTTATGTGTAATGCCTGTTAACATGCTGCTGTGACTATTTTTTGCCATTTTTGGATAAATAAAGTGTATCTAATCTAATGTCATCTGATTAATTATCTTTCATATTTCTTAATAACCAGACTTTGCGTATGTGCGTATCTCACCTGTGGCACATATTTGATCAGAGTGACTGCCAGTTTGATGTAGGAGAAATAGTAGAGGTAATTCAGCCAGGTGATCTGTTTGGCTACGGCCACAAACAGGCTGACCAAGGCAAACGTCCAGCCAACCACCAGCAGGAAGCAGGCTGTGAGCGAGACCTTCTGACCCCCCCTCTGTGAGGAAACACACAGAGAGTTACACACTGAGAGCAGCTCGGTGATCCACACATCTGACTATTGACTTGTTTCTTCTCTACAACGTAAACACACCTCGTACACAGCGGCCTGGCTGATGTAGACCAAGCAGAGCACGACAGCATGCAGACTGAAGAAGACGTCGTTGGCGCTCACAGGGTTAATTCCGTTGGGGTTGCTCTTCAGAAACTCCTCCTGCAAAGGGAACACAGCAGACACCGCCAGTCACACACTTGAAGTCAGAATAAATACATAAAAAGGACGCCCAGAGATAAAGCTCAGGCCTAAACAGTGACGGAGTTACCTTTATATAAGGCACCCAGAACAGTCCTATGTTGAAGACACTGTAGGCGATGAAGCCAGTCAGGTTGAGAGCCAGGAAGTCAAAGTTGAGACCTACAACACTGATGACACATGTGTGGATCAGATAAACATGGTTGTCTAAACATAAACATGGATAATAACTTGTGTTTTCAGTAAACAACCATTTCATGTCTGTTCTCTGCACATTTAACTGTGTTACATGGAAACCTTGTGTTCTACTTTCTTTGTTTACCTGCTGTTTTTGGCATTTGAAGGGAAATCATTTAATTTAAGGTTATGAATTGACTCCTGTGTCTGGTTTTCTTTAATAAGTGTCAAGTTGGGAACTGACAGTCAACTAATTCAGTTTTTAAATCACACAGGGCTCAAAATTATATCTTTTTTGCCCGTGTAGGAGGGTCAGAAATCTACTCTTCCAAAGTCCAATGACCTATCCTTACCCCACCTGATCCAAGCCTAGCTTTACTCATCTGCTGAGAATTTATTAATCTAACCTTTATCTTAACCTAATGCCATTTTCTTGGCAGTGCTCCAACTCTCCAACAAGATGAAGCAAGATAGCGATAGATGGATAGAGAGAGGCCAGACAGAACTCTACCTTTTCCTCCGGAAGTTTTCCCAGGCTTGTGGATAGAAGGACACGGACCAGGCCACAAAGTAAATCCAGCCGATCACCTGACTGATTATTGACAGAATGTTGCTATGGACAACCAGGAAGTGGATCCTGACAGAACTAGAGGAGAGAGAATGAGGCTTACAGTCAGTGATGGTGCAGCATGTTTCTCTGTGTGTGAGGGTCAGATTGTGAAGTCACAAAACCACATTTCACCAGGAATAATGAAGTATTCTGATAGTGATTGTACGCAGACAGTCACCTCTTGAGCTCCGTGTTGTTGGTTTGCAGGTATGTGGTTACCTGACCAACATCATGGGCCGTCACATTGAAGATAACTGAGGTTTCATTTTCTGGCAGCAACACCTAAACACAGACAACAGCACGTCTTCTCTGTAAGTCAAGTCTAGCTAAATTAGAAATCATCCCTTTCTCTGCTCAGTTTCTTTTATTATCTTTGGGTCAAAGTTCACAGTTTGTAGGATGTGGACTGTGTTTTCCCCTAGAGGCTAGGATTGACCTGTCCCTGCTGGCAGACTCAGGGATTCAGCTACTCCTGCTTTAGTTGGTGTCATGTGTTACCTGCTCGGGCAGTGTGATCACAGAGGTGTAGTCAGGCTTGGAGCTGAAGGTGATGTTGAAGTGAATCACAGCTGACTGGTTCACAGGGGAACTAGAGAAGGACACAACAATGCAGTGATGCAAAAAGCTGCTTTAAAAGTGAAAGAAGATATGACCTATAGTTCCATGTTCTGGATTTACTATATAAATAGCTGAGCACATTTTCTTTTCAACCGTTTCAAGCCCAGGGAGGCAAAAGCTGAACATGAGCAGCTGTGGTCTAAGGAAGTAAAAATAAAAGCTGACTGTGTCTCAGTCAGAGAGAAAGGTCAGAGGTGTGCTTACTCGTTCACCAACACAGCACACACCACCTCCACAGTCTAAAGCAGAGCAGTGAAGAGCCACATTAAAAACATTCTTACTACCGCAGAAAACAGTTTTGGACTGCATTTCAGAATGGAACCCGCTATGGCTGTAGCCTGCTATAAATGTAGCTAATTCTGCATGTAGCGCGCTACGGTTGAAGCCCGCTATGATTTTAGCCCGCTATGGGTTTAGACCACTATAAGTGTAAACCACTATGAGTTTAGATAGCTATGGAAGAAACTCCCTATGAATGTAGCTAGCTATGGGAGAAGCCCAATATGTGTGTAGCCCGCTATGAGTGTAGCTAGTTATGCGTGAAGTCTGCTATGAATGTCTCTAGCTGTGGTTGTAGCCCAACAAGTACATCACACGCTATGGGTGTAGCCCCCTATGGGTTTAGCTCACTATATGGGTGTAGCACACAAAGGATGTAGCCTGCTATTTATGTAGCCAGTCATGATTGTAGCCCAATTTGAATGTAGTTAACTATGGGTGTTGCCCAATATGTGTGTAGACACCTATTAATGTAGCCACTCATGGGTGAAGTCCACAATGGATTGTTTGGTCAATGGTTGTTTGTAGCTGAAACTCAGGCAGCCGGTGCCAGTGAACATACTCAGGCATTTAAAGTTCATGCTCTTAGCAGACTGTTAAGCATAACAACGACACGGAGCCATGCAAAGAGGAGTCCAGTGCCTCTGTCCATCACTACAGCGGAGTGACATTAGAGGAGCCGACTCTGCAGAGGGCAGCAAGCTGATTGTCCTCACCTGGAAGTAAGGCTGATGTTGGCTCCAGAGTTCTTCTGAAGCGTGACGACATCTGGACCTAACAGATACACGCTGGACTCTGGAGAACACACAGAATGTTTTTTAGAAAAAATCTTGGAAAACCAATCAGAAACAAACACATTATTATGATTCATTGTAAAGCATAATGTGTGAAGTAAGAAGGAAAGGTAAATGTGTAATATACTGAATGGATTTAAAAAAGAGATGATTAACAAATATAAAGTCAGGTATGAACATAAATGGCAAATAACCTTTGAACAGATTTGATATACATACACTTTACTGCTTTATTTTACATTTTCACTGTATGGATTTTTGTGACAAAATGTATAATACATAAAAACGTTAATCAACTAAAAGTTTTCGCTATGATACTTTCAGTTTGGTTTGTCAATAAAGTAATGGCTTATTGTTTCTTTATTATCTTTGTGTGTATTTGAGTTGAAAATGACGACAACGAAAAGAACTAACTATAATATTTTTTTAAATGTTACCATCACCATAATCATCACTAGTTTACTACATGCTTCAAGGATGATGGAACAGGTTTTCACCTAACCACTGAGAGTAAAAACATTGAGTGTGTTTGAGCGCAGTGAACAGAAACAGCTGTTAGTCACCAGAGAAGTGTGTGAGCGTCCACAGCAGCAGCAGCAGCTGTGCAGGGAGCCATCTCTGTGCTGAGCTCACAGAGGCCATCCTGCTGCCAGCCTACACACACACACACACACACACACACACACACACACACACACACACACACACACACACACACACACACACACACACACACACACACACACACACACACACACACACACACACACAATATATAACAGAAAACAGTCGATTCAGACACTTTATGATGGTCACAAGTGCGCCGACTAGGCTCTTTTTGATTCATTTGGGTTCAATGTACAGCAGGTGTCTTCCACTGAGGAGCTTCTGCTGCAGTCAGCCCTTTCAAATCACAGCCATATTTACTGGGGCTGCATGATTTGTAATTTTTTGTGAAAATTACACGTTGTGATTATTTTGCAATTGCGATATGATTCGCAATGAAACAGGGAATGTTCTTTTTTTTTTTTAAATATTACCCACATTACAAATGAAAATGTAGTAAAATAATTAGGGTGGGATTTTTAAGAGGATCTTTGCCAGACAAGGAAGTTATTATTGAAGTCTGTAGAATACCATTTGTAGAGACTTCTCCGTGGCACCTAAACACTTGATTCAGATATTTTTACATATTTTGCCTTTACTAAATATTGAGATTACTGCAATTTCGATAAGAGTATATAAAATATCATGATATTTTAGAAGTAAAATCTCAATACCAATAATGCAACAGAATTGTTTGTATTGGTATTGGTGCATCCAGCCCCAGGAGAACTTAATGTTACCTAACTGTTTGCAGCAGCTTTTTTGTAGTGCAACTACATTCATACTTGCAGTGTGTTTCAAGCAAGGATTAGTGTTTTCTGTGCTATGGTTTTAGAACCAAATACTAAAACTGCAAACATTTCCTACCATTGCTTCTCTAATTTAATTGAGCATCTTTGATTCTATTCTTTTGGCTATTAGACTGTGCAGACTGTAAAAGGTGTGAGCAGAAGTGACATGTGGCACTTTGGAATAAACTCAATCAAGTGCCTTTTAACTGGCATGTGACTTATTTTGTATTAGAAGTTGTCAACATTTCGTATCACTTGTTCATAGACAATTTGAGATTTTTTTTTTTACTTCTATTAGTTCCGAGGTCACTTTAGTTAACTGGTTAAAGTTGTTCCAGTGCTAATTCACTATTAGCTTGTAAAGCTTTCAGAGTAACGTTAGCTTCCTAAACACTGAATATTTACCTAAAAATATTCCTGTCTTAGTCAAAATAGTTAAAAGCCTTAAATATGTACACCATGTCGACTAAAGGCTAGAATGTATTTATTTTATATGTTCACAAGAAGCTTCCTGTAGAAGAAGGAAGTTTTAGCATCGCTCAAGGAAGACTCCAGTGGCAGAGCATCTCCATTGTACAGCCTGAAACACTTGCACTGAAACTAACGTCACGCTAAGGTGTCGAGCGGAAACTTCACAACACACATCGCAAGAAAAGGAGCATACTTTTCTCTTTATCTGACATAAGTTAAAGTGATAAAAGAAACTTACCCCAGCTGAGATGAATGCTTCCTCAAAAGCTGGTCACAAGACACATCTGTTTATTTTCTTATGCCGCTTCTTCTTTGGTTTAATGGCCGACTACAAACCAACGTTGGAGGTGCCTGCCGCCACCTATAGTACAGGAGTGTAACTGCAGCACAGCCTTTATTACGGTTGTCAAAATATAAAGAGGCTCTCCTCTCCTCCCTAACCCCTCCCTCCTACAGTTGTCCCTCTTTACAAGTGGTGGAATGTAACTCAGTAGTAGGCCTACCATTACTCACTGACATTATTGTACCTTACTTGACTATTATAGAGCTATCATTATATAGATTATGACAGAGCTGCGTTACGAGTACTTTTGATGCTTTAAGTACATTAAGTGGCTGTCATTTATATTATCTTTTAAATGAACCATTGTGCAGAATGATTACTTTTACTTCTGGTACTCAAAGTATATTTTGATGGTAGTCCTTTCATGCTTTTACATTTTGAATTAAGGACCTTTACATATAATGGGAGTACTTTAAGACCATATAGTGTATCTACTTCCAACTCTGCTCTTTACTATCATCAGTGTCCTTTATTTTACATGCCTCACATTGACCTGACAACAACTTGTTTTCGATATTGACCTTTGTCATTTCTCACTGTTATAATACCTTCTCATAGTGTTATTATTTACTACAAATCCATCTGTAAAAATACTAAAACAGTATAGTATCTCTTCTTCAAATTCTTATTTCAGAATCTACCTTCTGTTGTGGAATTATCTATGAAGCTATTACTGACTTCAAGACTGTTATGCATATTATACTAATTATCACATATTTAACCTTTACCAGATAATGCAGATGGTTTAAATCTTAAATGCCTCTTCTAAAATCGATTGATTTTATTTGCCTCCTTCAGATTGACACAGAAAACTTTGTATTTAAATATTATTATTACTTACCTTAATGATAAGGCAAATCAATTTGGATTCTTCAACATGAAGTCTAAATATCTGGCACAAATTCTGCAGGAGAAGTACTGAAGTTCTCATTTATTTATTTTGTTGGCCTAAAAGTATTAACAGTACATTTAAATATGCCAAATCTAAAAATATTCCCATGAGCTTGGTGTGTGTGAGTGTTTCATTGTAGATTTATTCTCACAGCACACGATCATGGTGGAGCTGAGGCCCTGTTTGTGACTGAGCACAATAATTATATTTGTCCATAATATCACCGCACTGTACCCTGAATCTATACAGTCTGTCACGGATCATACAGTCTCATTAGTTACATTTTTATTTTCTATTTACAACCAATTTGTTATATAAATATAATACATCATTTTCAAAAAAAGCTGTCAAGTCAATGCATATAAGAGCTCGATCACAATATGGAGGCAGAACACACTGTAGAAAATCCACTGCGTGCTCGTGGTAGTACAGAATGGGTGGGGGGGGGGGGGGGGGGTCAATAGACAGGATGTCCCACTCCTGTCACAATGTCACACTATGTGACTTTAATCTACTGCTCAGTTTATCCTGCACACTTACACATGGCTTCTCCAGAGTGCAGTAGGTCTGTTGCATTAGTCCACACAGTGTGGAGCCAGTAGAGCACAGAGGATGGAGCTGTGTGTGAATGAGACCCGCACACACACAGTAACATGCAAGTGAAAGAGTTCAGAGAGCTCTAGAACCTGTTTGGTATGAATACACATTTTCCAGTTTTAGTAATTGGTATAAACATTAATGCTTCCTGCAGCCCAAAATCAAAGAAGAAGAGTGGTTGGTGTGTTAGAGGAGTCCCGGGTGGTGTTGCTGCTCTCAGGCGCTGTTGATGATGATGAGGGCAGGACTGGCTGTCTGCTGACTCGTCTCACACATGGCGCCCTGATCCGTCAGTTTGGCGAAGACTCGCGGCGTGTTGAGGTTGTAGACCCCGGGCTGCAGGAAGCACGCTTGCAGGGTGAGGCACAGAACCTCCTGAGGCTGCAGCTGCAGGTGGTGCTGGGTCTGACCCACCCAGGTGAACGAGCTGTGGATCTCCACTGACTCAGGGCTGGAAAATAATGGAGATATGGACAGCAGTTTAACATGTTCAATTGGAACTAGACTGTGTGAGGGATAATGACACAGTGAGGCGCCATTATTAAATAAATGTACACCCGGCGCAAATTGGCTCTGCTGTACATTATTCCAGCTTCTTACTAAAGAAAGCAATAGTTTCACAACACAAATATTCGATTCATCTCAAAATTATTATTATTATTGTTCTGTTTTATAGGATTTTCTTTATTTCAAAATTATTTGATGGGTCTAAAAAAATAATTGTATTAATTTCAAAATGTGAACTTTATTATATAAAATGATTTAATTGATTTACAAATGAATTGAGGCACCTAAAAATACATGTATTTATTGTAAAATGATCTTATTGATATATAGATAATAAATGTATTACAATAAAGAGTTTTATTTGCATCTGCTAAAATAAATGTTCAGCTAGCTGTGATTTGAAAACTCAACAATGGCAACGGTCTGTTATTAAAAAACAGCAGACAGTCATAATTGACCAATCAGAATCAAGTATTTCACAACGCCATATAATAGGGTAATTAAAGTGATATTTCGTGTCAGATTCAAGTCCTGATAACACAGATTAACTTGGCTATAAAGCAAACCCAGCAAAAACACACTGAGTGATGAGACTATTCGTTTGACGCTAGTAGTTGTTTTAAAAATAGGGGGGATATACCGAGTCCTCCATCACTTCCACGATAACATCAGTGTACAACCACCACGGGCCCTGTTAGACCCCCACACACTAGAAACTCTTGAAATCCTGTGCAATAAACATGCAATGTGCAATACAAACACTATCTGCAATCTGCACGGCTCTATAATCCCTATTTTTTATAAATGTCCAAACTTATATTCTTTTAAGGTCACAATACTTCAATGCCATCTTTGTCCCTTAGTTTACTGAAATTACTGCTACTTATCTTTAGCCATGGTTGTCGACTCATTTGTCTGTGTGTTGTATTTTATTACTAATCTGTAAATTTCTCCGCTGTGGGACAAATAAAGGACTTCTGATGCTGATAAACACACCCCACCCACTTACCTGGAGCTTTTGTGCCGTAGGTCAATGATGACCTGCACCCGGGCCAGGGAGCAGTTGGACAGGGTGAGAGTGACGGGCACCACACAGAGGCTGCAGACAGAGAGGAGCAGATTCACTCACAGCATTCTAACACACCTTTGAGACAGCTAAGGCTTTATTCCAAGCAAGTGTAGATGTACCGCTCTAAAACTATTTCACACTTTAAAGTGGGGTTAAGAAAGCAGCTGAGATTGGGTAGGAGTTGTGACACTTAGATGGCTGATTGAACACCTCTGGGATGTGAAAACTACAAAGATGGATGGTCTTGAGACAAACCAAAACAGATTCTGCTCCAGGAGTGTCATAAAGTGAAAAACAGAACCTTTTCCTCCAGGTTTAAGACTGGAGGAGAGGATGCCAAACACATGGTGGAAATGTGAACGCTTCTTAAGTAAAAATATTAGTATAATGTTGTTGAAAAATGAACATATTTTCTTTGCATTATTGTGACAGTTTCTTTATTTATAATTTTGGATAATTGTTGGTAGTAGCTTACAGAAAATAAATAAATATATAATTTTACTCAGAATCAAAACTAAACCAGATAAATCTCATTTTTTCCAGAGTCGTATATGAATAAATCTGTAATCTGACTCAGCTTCCAGGCATGCGTGTGTGCGTGTGTGTTTGCATGTGTGTCTCACCTGTCCTGGACAAAGGGGTGTGTGTATGTCTCGGGGTAGTGCAGGTTGGTTTTGATGAGTTGGGACAGCTCTGCAGCGGGAAGGATGACTGGAGGAGGAGCTTCTGGTTTAAACTTGAGCAGCACCATCTCCTGAGTTTCCTGCATAAGGAACACAACATTTTTAGTTTAATGGCCGCAGCCAATCAGCTTTCAAAGAACCTAAGCAAGTGTCATCGGTTTGAATTCTGCATCTTTTCCCTGAGAGAAAAGTGTTACACACTAATAACTGTACCTCTTTGGGGGTGAGAGAAGTGGCCTCTTTGCCGATGGTCTGCAGCGCCACGTGGAGCTGTCCCTCTAGGATCAGCTGTTTGTTGTCCTCGACCACATAGGCCTGTACACACCAAAATACATTTTACGTACATTTGAATACAATTTTTAAAAGATACAGTGGTGTGTTAAACCGTTCTGTTTAAACAGTGTCTTTTCTGTATTGGATCTGTATCCAGATCTGACATCCTGGATAATTCTTCACAGATCATAAGCATTAGCTATATCTGCTTGGTAAATAAAATATGGCAAATGTTAAGTAAATAATTCCATTTTTCCAAAGTTAGTGTAAATATAAAGTGTTAACAACAACAACCCTCTGAACATGTGTTCCTTATGATGTTAGCACACGCTTTACTAACTAATAAAATTAGCATTGGGGACAATCAGAGGAGCAAACATTTTCACTGTAACTTGTTGAATAATCTGCTTGGTTGTTTTGCAAATCATGGCTTCTGCATTAATCCCATAGTAGAATGGAAGATTGCCGTACGGATTGCCTGAATCATATTCTGTTTGAAAGGTTTTTCTGGTAGCTCTATGTCAGGAAGGCTCTCTGTAGTTTCACTCAGCCAGAATGTGTTACACTGCATGTACCTTCCAGATGACGATGATGTTGAGATCCAGCTCATTGCACTTCTTGACGATGTTGCCGATGTCCTCAGTGGGGACGCAGACCTGACTCCTGCTGCTGGCCGTTGTCCTGGATGTTGGGGCCTCCACTGGCTGAACCTCGGCGCTCCGACAGCCGCGGAAGAAGAAGTCTCCGCAGGGTGTGGAGGAGCTGATGATCTGCAGGAGAGGACAGAGGCGAGGGGAAGGCACATAGCATGATGCGATTAGTCTTTAGTTTAAATTACTTCTAATATTATAGATTTGATTCAGCTGTATAATTGTTAGTGACATTTGTTTTAAGTGTGTGTTGATCATTATGGGTTCCTGCTCTGGGTTTGCATATAGAAATGAGCTTATAGCTAAATTTGGAACATAATCTTTTCTCTTTTTGAGAATAATGTAATTTTACGCATTGTCATTATTTAAATACGACAGAATAGCGACTTCTATAGCAGCTATGCTAAGATATCATCATAATTCCCAAGTGTTTTCCCTGCAGACGGCCTTTTGTGTTGCACTGACACACAACCACTACTGGTTATGACATTAAGTTGCACAATGCTTCCCATAAATTGCTCACACATCACCAAAGCAACCTTTACCATGTAGTTTGGATGTGTGGTACATTATCCCATTTGTACCCCACAACTATATTTAGTTTAACAAGATCCATTTACTTTTGAAATCCAAAACATTGTAAATGTTTAAACTGCATATGTGTCTTTGATATTTATATTTATATAAGTGCGCAACTTGTAGTTTAAAAAAAAGAGTGCACAAAGACTAAATATAGTTTGAATAGAAAAACTAATTTGTGCAAAATGGGTTGTTATATTTTAAAACAAATTAGACACCTTACTTCTTAGACGGGCGCGGTTAACACTTAAAATCAATATTTGGACTTTAATGGATCACATGATGACTGGTGCGTGAAAGGAGTGTCTCGTACTGTTGAAAATCTCATCAGCATTTTCTTTTATTTTTACAAAGTAAGCCCTGATAAAGTCCCTACACTCTACCTGTGAGGGACTAGCTGTTTGAGCATTGAGCAGAAGTTAATATTGGGAATTAATGAGGTAGACTGAGAGCAAAATATTGTCAGTCTGCATTTGTCCGTTTGTGGTGTACTGTGAAAAGCATATCATCCCACAATAGTCAGGTTTATATTCACCCGTTCATTTCCCAGATTCAGGTCTGCAAACGTGTATTTCTGTACAGTGCCCGAGGTAGCTAGAAAACAGACAAAACAGAGAAATCAGAGCCTGTTCAACAACTGAACTCCATCAGACACGAGCATATTGATGGTGTTAGCTTCTCCTGGCTGCGGTACCTTGAGGCTTGCATGGCGTGGCTCTGAAACACAGCTTGGCTCTTTCTCTGCTGGTGAGTTTACAGTCTGGGGGGACAGAGGGAAGACTGACATCAGACAGGGGTTCACATTATTTCATTCAAACACACTTTCCCTTTACAACTGTTACTCACACAGTATTCACAGGGGGTTGTTTCCCTGTCACCTGTACCGTGAAAAGCTCTGTAAATTAGGTTCTCTGAGCTAGATGGAGTATGGATTCATATTGGGCATGTGTAGTTGCATTCCAGATCAAATCTTTAGTTCATGACTGTATTTTATGTCATATTGAAAAAATCCCTGACTATAAGTTGATGGTGGTGAATATTGTGTAACTATCATGGTGTGTATCATGGTAGAGAAAAGTAAGAAACAAAGATGAGTTAAAAATGCAAACAGGACGCTCATTAAATGTTGCTATTCCATTTATCCTTTATTTATGTGAGGCAGAACTATAATTAATGATGACCTTTTTTATACTCGTGCAAGAACATAATCGTTTTTTTAATAGTCATCTTGATGAATATCAGGATCATTTTTGTGCATCCCAATTATCTTTGATATGGTCCCATGCTGTGCTCTTGGGAGGGAAAGACTTAACACTCACAGACAAAGAGCAGAGTGACTGGGTTGGTCCTGTTATACTAAAACCAAAGGCATTAAGAATGTGGGTGTGTTTACCATCTATTCACAACAAAATAAAGAGAGAAGCCCAGAGCGCTCCCTCACCTTTATCCTTGGCTGGGTTGATGCACTTGTGGAGGCGCCAGTGTTGACTGCTGCTGGAAACCTGAATGATGTGGAACTCACGAACCCCCGCTTCACTCTGCAAGCCCACAGGCAGTGTATTTAAATGATGAGCAACCAGGGACATGTGGTTCATACTGGCAGTGTGCGGCATGCTGGGTAACTCACCGTATTGATGTTCTCCACATCTATGAAGACCAGCGTCCCCCCGCTGCCCCGGTCCTCCACGCTGTGGTGAGGAGGGCCGCTGCTGCGGCAGGCCGATGCCTGCACACTCAGAGAGCGGCTGGCACAGATGAAGACTGTGTGACGCAGCACCCGGTGACTGCAGGTGGACAGAGAGGAACAAGTATCAGCTTATTGCTATCAGTAACTGTTTCTCTGGGCAAAATGTAATATACGTATGTCCAGCTGTAGGTCATACATGATTGGCTTTGCTGTTTGCTTGTAAAGTCAGATGCAAACAACATTTTATTCTTTACATGTTGTTGCTATGGTCATGGACTTCTCTGTCTTCAAGAGAGAAGTGAATTCCTTGTAATGCACAATTAATGATTGCCCCCTCAACCTGGAACATGCTACAGCAGCATCTGAAGCTGTCCAGTAAGACTCCAATAAGTGTCTGAGGATGAATGTTTTTGTTCTTAGATATATCAACTCCATAACTTATCGACTTGTCTTTGTTTGTCTGTATAATTGTGTTGTATTGTTTTTGTGTCTTGAAAATGTTTCTGAGAACGGAATGAGAACCTGTGTCTCAATGAGATAACTTGAACAAAGGAAGTTTAAATAAAAAAACTATAATGAGGCAGGACCATAATGCAACACAGTGTTATGATGTGCTGAGAGAGGGGAAGCAGACTACAGAAGTTTGATTTGAATGTGACTAAAAATGTCTGAGTCTAGACCCTCATAAAATACTTTTAATACGTCAGAGTTCCCAGGGAAACTTCCTGCAATGTGAAGGGCTGAATGATTGGCTGAAAGGTGGGCAGTGACACAATTTAGATATTCCTGTTACTTAAAATAAGTTCAATATTGATACTTAATGAGCTTTTCCTTTGTGGTTTAGAATGTTTATGTTTATACAAATCTTAATGATGCCAGTTCCCCTCCCTACCTGATTTTGTTTCCCTTCTCCGTGCTCTCGTAGTAGAAGAGGAAGTTGATTTCATGCACCCCCTCCTGGTCCGGTCCTCGGAGCCACAGGGGCAGCTGGGTGGACTCCCCTGGCTGCAGCGTGCTGCCCTCTATCGGGATGTCCATCACCCCGGACGGCTGGCTGAAATCCCCTGCTGAGACCAGCACCTCAGTCGCCACGGAGCCGGGCTGCCGGGGCGTGGCAAGCGTTTTATAGGCAGAGCAGTTTTCAGCTGAAGTGGGGCTGACGGGCGTGAGGGGCGTCGTGGTCTGGCTGCCAAAGGTGAAGAAATCCGGGTGTGTGGAGGCCACTCGCAGGCCGGTTAGAGCAACCCCGCTGACGTTACAGAACTCTACGTAGGCCTTCCTGATCTCACCGGACAGCAGAGCAGTGGGGAACTGCAGGAAGAACACCTGAGACACACAGAAACATACATTGGTAAACAGGCAACTTTGATTTGTTTGTTTTTTGGTAATTGGAATAACTAAATCTTTCTTTTTAGGTTCAGCTCTCATTGGAATGAACGAGGTCCCGCCTCCGACGCTGTATCCAGTTCTTATTATACATCCATGTGCGGAACTCATCAACAGGAAGACATATTTGGGAGTTTCTATGACAATATCAGTAGTAAATAGATTTTTAAGTAACACAGTAAAACAGAGGTTAGTGTGTCTTCAGTTTCTACACTGTAAAATATTTCAGTGAAACTTGAAAATTCAAAAGTGACCAATTACAAAAGTGGATTTAGATCCAAACATTTGCATCTGACTGGGCAGCTTAAGTGTATAAACGACTAAGAATGTAGCAATGTGGCTCTCCACACACCTGCTGTCTCGCTTAGGGTTGCAGCTTGATTGGTGTGTATAATTAGATGGTCCTAGCTTACATAAGCACACTTTTTAGTTCTTATAGAAAAGAAAGATGATTGGATTGGCTATATATTTCTCAAATAGGTGCACAAAAATAACCTCCATTTAAGTAATTTAACTTGATTTTAATGAGCAAATACAAAAACAAAAAGTCTGTCTTCACAGAAGTTCAGATTGGATTCAAACTGGGCAAGACTGTAGCGGACTGGGTTTTAGAATGGGCTCATGAGTCTGTAGATTTGCAAGACTTTGCTGCAGGTGTTAGTCAGTGGTACCTCCATTAGCGGCATGGGTGGTGTTATGATGGGATCCAGACGCCGATCCAGACCGTGTCGAATCAACATCTTGTCCTCTTTGGTCTGATTCAATCGTGGGCCCTGGATCTTCAGGTCCTGTCTGCCACGGACCACCATCAAGTCCAGAGTCTGCTGGCCTGTGGACAGGAAGACAGGGTACTTATATTAAGAAATGTTGACCCAAAACAAAAGAAAGCTTGTGGAAAATGAAACTGTTAAAAAATGTGGAGAAGTCTGATCTAATAAGAATGCAAACACACACCCAAACATACCTAGTACTAGAGCAGCCAACAATGTGTGTGTGTGTGTGTGTGTGTGTGTGTGTGTGTGTGTGTGTGTGTGTGTGTGTGTGTGTGTGTGTGTGTGTGTGTGTGTGTGTGTGTGTGTGTGTGTGTGTGTGTGTGTGTGTGTCACCTTCAGTGCTGGGAGCCGTCTCTCCAGAAGAGGCTGCAGCCAGGTTATATACCAGACCCACAATGTTCAGCTGCCCAGTTCTGTGTGGCAGCAGCCGGAGTCGAGCCTGAGGTCAAAGGTCACAGAGACTGTTAGCATAGCAACACAACTACATGTCTGTTAAGCCCAAAGTATAACAACTAGCGGGAAAAAAAATGTTTTTTTTAATTTCAATGATCTTTAGGTTCAAGGGTTTTTATTATCATGTGCACAGTAGCTACAGTCTTAGGTCCCGAGCTCCTCCCACAATGCAGCATATTATAAAAAGGACATAAGACAATAACAAAATAAAGATAATAAAATAAAACTAAAATATAGTGCAAACTGAAATAGAGTAGCTGAAATTTGAGTAAAATAGTGCAGGTATGTTGTCAGACCAGTCTAGAAGTAGTGCAGATGAAGTATATACATGTCAGAATAATAAATAAACACAATAAGCTAAAATATGCATGGAATGTTGAAAGTGATCAAGTATATGCAGGATTCTACGTACATGTAAATATTATTAATTATACAATAACTGAAGATTAAATACTGTACAGTGAAGTACAATTAAATACTGTTTGTTCTGCTCATATCAATCAAGATAACAAATAAATAGTGAGATGCAAGCAGATAAATGTTTTGGGTTATGGAGGCACTTTACAGAGCTCAGGTGTTTAAGCTAGTTCATGGCTATTGTGACACACACAGGCAGGTATTTGAGCCATAAAGGGTATTTGTATTAAATGTGATAAACTGTAATTAAATCCTTCTAAAAGGAAACACAGAATATTCCTTTACTGTCTCTGCAGGGCGCCTGTACTTCTCTACATACTTACCACTTTGGTCTCCTCCGGACCCATATGAAACTCCAGGATGATCTCAGTGGTGGCGATGTCATCTTTCTGCTTCATCTGCAGGTGGAAACATATTGAAATGTTAGTATTGTACATTAAAGCATTCATCTAACAAAGAGAGGCCAGGTTGCCCACCCCTTGAGTGAAGGTCTCCTCATTTGTGATGGCCTCTTCTGTCTTCTCCTCGGATGGAGATGTACCATCAGCCGTGAAACTCCAGAGAAGGGAGAGGTTGGACAGAGCCAGAGGAACCTTCAGAGGGTTCCTGAATGTCACCTCCACTACGATTGGCTCTGCACAGACACAAAGAGAGCAATATGAGCAGGAAGCGTATAGTGCCGGCAGGGCTACATGCTTGTGCAGAATTAAATATATAGGTCAATTTATTGAACATGTTAACAAAGATTTTATATAAAATATAAATAATAAAATTCATATTCGGCAAGAAGCAGCAGAAAAGCTTATGTAGTCCTACTCCCTCTAGCAAACAATGCTAATGGAAAGTCATATAGAGTTCAGTTCATGGTCGTCAGCGGTTGTGATATTTGCATCGTTTTAAAAAATAAATAAGATTCATCTCTTGGTACAAATAAAAATAAATAACAATAATAGTTTTCTGATGGGTATGCAAACGCCTGTCGGTGAGGACACTTCATACTTCAGTGGAGATAAATCTAGATACAATTTTATATGGAGTAGAGCAGTGATGATGTGTTTCTGTAGGCCATCCCAGAAATAGGCTGCGCAAACGGTCCCTTGACGAAAAGCAATGGGAATTTGGAATATATACGAAAAATGATCTGTGGCAAACACATCGATATGACA
This sequence comes from Eleginops maclovinus, assembly GCF_036324505.1. Classification (NCBI taxonomy): domain Eukaryota; kingdom Metazoa; phylum Chordata; class Actinopteri; order Perciformes; family Eleginopidae; genus Eleginops; species Eleginops maclovinus. The sequence continues at coordinate 5,872,349 of NC_086357.1, read as the reverse complement.
CTCACACATCGTGTTCAGCAGGATAATCTCCACATATTTAAACAACTTTTGGAATTGTTAAAGCATAAAGTAAACCGGCAGAAGTACAAAGGTAATGTTATGCTATAAAGGAACTACATCATGGTCGCATGGCACAGCAACACCAATGCTAAGCTAAAGGGCGCTAATGATGACGTTTAGAAGTCTCATTTAGCCAGTCGTTAGCAACCGCTATGTATTTATGAATCATAGAAACTTGGGTGATTCACCAGCGGGGTTTTTACCGACATACTTTATGTTGTTAGATAAAATGTGCAAATCTCTTCAGCTACGGAACTTATTTCGGGCAGCTAACCACAATCAAGTTGAAAAACAGTTCACTTAAAGAAGAGGGACCTGGAAGTGGTAAAATGCTGACTCATTTTCGTGTTTTAGGACTCCACACTATACAGTTCTATCATCTTACCCTCGGCCACTGCCAGAGGGCAGCGCAGGTTGTCCGTCTGGCTGTTCAGGCAGCACTGGCTGGGCTGGAAACTTCCGGGGACGACCCCCCTGTTGGCCGAAGCCACAAGCTGCTCCTCCAGGTGGCCCCACATGGATGCTTGATCCTGGTCATACTCCTGATCCAGGGACACATCAGTGGCTGCCTGCTTTTCCCCTGCACACAACAGGTTACAACAAATACAAATGTGATATATTGAAGCCTGGGTTTACCTACATCTAAGACCGAGGAGCTTTTATATACTGCATAGAGGGAAACCAAACATCAGTTTAAAACCTGTTATTTCTAACAGTGGCGACACTATGGCCTAGAATAGATTAATATCTCACATTTTCTGATATAAATATATAAAGAAATATGTTTTAATGGAATCCTTTATCAAATAACACAACCTTGACCACACAAGACAAGCTGACTGACTTTAAGTTACCTTGGCAAGTAAGACATTAGTAAAGCTACAAACAATGTTTACCCTCAATAGAGGGGGCTTCTTCCCTTGTCAAAACAAAAAAAAGATCTTCAATAGGATATGAAAACTAATTATTCAAACAAGTTCTAATGACCTAGCCAACAATGAACTCATAATAATGATGAGGTTCTTACTACGCAGAAACAACAGGGACATGGACGATGATTAAAACTAACATCCACTATTTTATTTAGATTTGACAAATGAGTGTGTTACCTTCGGCGAGGCGGCGTTCATGTCCGAAGTAGACTCTCGTGGCTGAGCTGTGGATGCACGGCAGAGGCAGCTGTGGGAGGCTGTCCTCTTTTCCTACTATCACACTCTGAGAACACACAAGTAAGTCAAATGAGATTGTTACCCTCACCTTTTATCTACATTTAAAAGGCAATTTAACAATTATAACAAAGATCGCATGGATAATTATGTGGATGTATTATTCTACTCGTTACTACACATGGGACAGTACATCTGATTAAAACAAACTCAAAAACAACATCTGTCATGTTGTATATAAAGATATACTCAGATGGTCTCCATGTTTTGGCCGTGTTTACTGTTAAAACAAAGTGAATATTGACCAATATGTATTCATAACTTAAGAACTTTACTTATAATAATAATAAGCCATAACTTGGACAACATACAGTTGGTTTACAGATTCTTAAAGCTCGTGTTTTTAAACAGGATAACATGCTATCTTCTATAAAGAGAGTGTCTTTAATCACAATGAGCTGTTGGCTTAAGAGATTTAAGGGTTCCCGTGAGAAGCAGTACCTTATAAACGTAGAGATATTCCCGGAGGAAGGCGCCCTGCTGTGTGGCCGTCTGCCTGCTGTCATTGGTCAGGATCTGTCTGAAGGCCGTCACAGCGTTCTCTGGTTGGCTGAGTGTGAAGGACTGACGGCCGATAGTGAAGTTGATGTGGTCCTCCGCCAGAGACCAGCCCCTCTCCTTGTAGACCTGCATGGCTTGGCAGTAACAGCGCAGTGCGTGCCTCCTCTGTGTGCAGTGACAGGAGAGTGTTGTATCAAGTGTGTGAGGTTTATCATAATTCATTTTTATAATGGATCCCTAATATCGTCTTTATTACCTTTGAGTTTAAAAATGATTGACCGAGTGTAGATTTTGTTCTACTTTGAAACCAAAGTATTCTCCTCACATGGTTCATGTTCTCTAACACCAACACTAAGTAAATCAAGTGTGTATAACAAGTGTATATTACAAGTGAACCATGAAAGTCCTTTTTTATTATCCCAACCTCATCCATAATGTCAAAACAGCATAAAAGCAGGATGTTTTTGAGTATTTCCCATGGATGTATAAAGAGAACCGGACACGGCATTGAGCTGGGGCTTTGTTAATTCCTATTAAAGTTGTGCGGTTGCTCATGAAGCCAAAAAGGCCTGACTTTCAAGAGCAAAAACACCCAGAAAAACATGCAGACTTAAATGTTCCTTTAAGCCCGCCTCCCAACCACTAGCTCACGTCCAGTCTGGGCTCAGTCAAATAAATGGAGGAGGGAAAACAACTGAATACATCTTCTAGAACTTATTGGACTGAATAATTTAACCAAGGGCTATCTAATTTCACTTCATACTGTGTGAAGTTACTTTACCTAAAAAGAAAAAAAAGAAAAACACCGATTTACAGATGTCTTATTCTCAATGCAAGTCAATGGGACTAAGTTTGTTTGTTTTTTCGCACAATGGCCTCTTGTTTCAGACCACAGCTTGGCCACTACGAAAATGTGCTACGACGCCCATCGCCTTTCCTGAGGGCTTGATAAGTATGATTGACTAAAGCAAACTTGCATGTTGAAAGAAAACTGTTGTAATAAAACAGAAAACACAAACAACCTGAGATTGTACGTGTTTGCAATAGAACACAAAGAAAGATAAAACATTGGAACATCTTCAGAAGAGTGATGGCTGAAAAGGCTCACCTGTCCTGCTTTGCTGAATCGATGACCGGCCAGGATCATATGGAAGGCGAACTTGCGGACCATAGGGTTACGCATGTTGATGAAGCAGTGAGCAGCCTGTTCCAACAGCAGAGCGCTGCGCAGGTCAGAGTCCTGCACAAACAAAGGAAAAAAATCCTCTTCAATTCATAGGACAATTTTCATTTGGATAACACAAAATGCTACATCGTGACTTATTGAGTAGTGAATTAGTTGTAAAACATTGCATTTAAACAGTCCATTTATCAGTTTCCAGCCTGTGATTATGAGAACACTATACAATGGATTTTTCATTAGAGTGGAGTCAAGTGTGCAGTGCACCCAAGACGTACAACAGGACTGATAATGAAGCGGCTTTCTCACCTCGCTGGTCATCTTAATGAGGAGAGTCGCAGCCTCAGAGTATTTGACCTGGCTCTTGAGTATCTCTGCGCTGAGTAACGCACAGCGCTCAGCCAGCACCATGTTCCTATAGAGAGAACATGTTACAGTGCTTGATTACGGCAAGACACGAGGATAGGAGATAAAAAGGATAAGGTACAAGGAAACACTCTCATGTATGCATTACAGTCAAACAGTGAGAGAGCAGACATTGTGTAACAGGTCATACTTGCAGACATCTCTGTACGTCTGTATGGCCGTGTCCATGTAGTGTGCTGGATATGGTCTTGGAGCACCCGCCTGCAGGAAGGCTGACACTGCAGCCATTTCCTACACAAGAGGTACGGAAGAATGGACAGAACATAAGGAATGAGGTTATAGTTTGTAATTTATTTATTAATTAGGTTGTGAACACTATAAATCATTAATAAGACAAGAGATAACAAGACATCAAGATGGATGGAGGGAGAATCAACTCAGTGAACAACAGATACCAAGGAAGTTGGCTGATGAAGAAGACGAAGAAAGCTAGGTATCCAATATATCAATCAATCAACTTTATTTATAAAGCCCTTTAAAAACAGCCACAGCTGAAACAAAGTGCTGCACATGGATAAAAACACGTAGCACAAAACACAAAAACAACAATAAAAAATCAATAACAATATCAAAACAACAAGACCAATGAAACAAATACAGAAACATAGATTCATGCTGGGTTAAAAGCCAAGGAATAGAAATTATGAAAATAAATATAAGGCTGAGTCATCTTACCAAACAGTGAGCCTTGGTTGATTTATGAAAACTATGTTAGAACTGGTTTATAAATGGTTCTTAATGATTGATAAAGTGTTTACAACCTAATTAATAACCTAATTATAAACCCTTTATGAGTCCTTTATAAGGGTAGTCTTATTGTAAAGTGGTACCATTTTTTTAATCAATACTGTAAACTCATGTTCATTGTCCAGACGGGTGTGTGTGTCCTCACCAGAGCCCCAGCAGCATACAGCATGGCCTGATCCGACAGGAAGTCTTTCTTGGCAGTGTGGTAACAGCTGTAGGCCAGCTCATAGTGCTGGACCAGGAAGCACAGGTCGGCCATCTTCCTGATCTGCAGCTCCGGGGCTTCTGGGGGATATCTGAAAGGTCGAAGCAGCGATGAATACAATGTGACAGTGTGCGTGGGAACCTGAAGAGTCAGATGGAGATGGAGTGTGATGCTTACAGAAGGCCGCATGTGCTCTTTGGTTCACTGATGCTCTTCTCTGGAGCTTTCCCTCCACCAAACCACTTCTTCGTGGCAGTGAACAGAGAGCGGCTCAGACCTTTCCTGGAGACCAGCTGTGGACAAACACAGAGGCACATGTGAGTGAGTGTGGCTAGAAGAATGTTGACTTGGCTTATATACGGGATAACATTGTAGCAATGACATTTGTGAGACTGGATCTAAATACTAGAAGAATCTGTACATCAGAAATGGATCTGTTCGGCCCTGCCATCTTTTTCTTGGTCTCTTTCCTGTGAAATGCTGAACAAGCTCTTAAGTGACATTGGGGAGCCTGGCAGCGAGAGCCTGTGAGTCTTGGCTCAAGGCAGAACAATCCTCAAGTTACAAACCTGTGGATTTACACATTTCAAATTGGATTGGCTCTACAGCTAGGTGTTAAAATAAACGTAAGGTCGAAATAAAATAACTGTGGGGTCTTTCAGATCTAAAAGTGGAATAGTTCTTACTCATTATAGGATTATTTCATCCTCCAATGATAACCTGTATATCAGTTACTCTACTTTCTTACATGCCTAAATGAAAAATAGAGAAAAAGTCTTGAATAATTGGATCATTTGCATGAAGTCATTATTTATCAAAGTATATGCATGCTCACTATTTCACAAATACTGTAAGTGCATGTTTCCTAACTTCTCCATTTGCAATACTTTCAAATAAACTCTAAACTGGCACGGGTGCACTCGTTCGGACTCAGTCAAAACTTTCTGGAAGAATTCAAGGTAAGACAGGGCGAGTAACTGAATCAAAAATTATTATCTATGCCTTTAAAAATAAAAGGCCCTTTAAATTCAGCAGTACGAACCTCAATTTGTAAATTAAAATAGTAAAGTAATAGCACCAACGATGTGAAGTGCTATATATATATATATATACAGTATATGGCGACATGCTGCGACAATACTCCGAAACCACGACAAAAACGTATCAACAAAAGAAACTGAAAGATATTAAAAGGCAAAACCAGTTTAAAATGCAATGTGTTTGAATATCTACTTAAACTATTCACACAAATATGAACATGTAGCTTAAAATGCAGCACATTCTCCTTTGGTATAGTCATCTCGGAGGCTTCAGTCTCTCTATTTTTTACTGAAACTTTGATAATTTTGCTTGGCACATTTATGAGGGAAGGCGAAAGAACAGAAAAACTCTTTTGTGATGCAACACAGTTTAACAGCTTCATGTAACTCATTCTCAAAAGTGATAGCCATCTTGTCTCTTTCACTTATAGCTTCCGTTTATGTCATTGTAACTTTATATGTTCTCTATCTGCGTGTCAGAGCAGTGTGTGATCAGTGTGTTTTAACATGTGGACCCTCGGAGTTGTACCTGGTCGTTGAGCTGTCTGATGTTTTTCTCGATGTGAGGCAGCAGGCCCCTGAAGGTGAACTCTTGGATGAACTGTCTGATGTGGCCGTGGTCATTGAGGGTCAGACACGTCCCGTGGCTCCCTGCAGCCCCCGCCTCAGGAGCGGCTTTCTTCAGCTCAGTGTTAGCAGCGGTGAGGGGAGGCAGGCTCCCCGGGCTGCTCGCTGTATCCAGCTGCAGAGGGTGGCTCTCCAGGCTGCTGGGTGCTCCGTCTGTAGAAGAACACATAGTTATTTAATACAGCTTTGCCTCCTTTGTTTTGAATACAGTTACAGTTGAAATACACACATTCACAAACCCATGCATTAATAAAAAGGTATCGGAGCCAAGAACTGGCACCTCCATAGCCCTATAGCTACCATTCCACTTTACGTACAGTATATTTATTAATCCTTTGGTCAATTTTGCAAATTGTCTAGTGTTTGCCCCAGTGTGGCAAACAGTGTGAAAACTAACCTAATTCATCAAACCCCAAAATGATCAGATCATTCTGAAAAGTCAGCTTTTTGAAAAGCAACATAGCTCAGTTCAACATTTTGTTTCAAAACTAAACTCCTCATCTCTTCCCCGACATGATTTGACATAAAGATGATTTGCTACCACTATTTGTTCACTGTTGTATTTGTTCGAACAGAGACTGAATCTGTCTCTGGATTTAAATAAATGCCACTGATGGTGGTATATATACGCAGAAATGTCCAGGTCCTTAACATCTGTCATTAAAGGAAGGTATAAAAGTAAGACATGTCTTCTGATTAATCAGAATTTAACAGATCATTTTGTATCATCTACACCTCATCATTTTGAGGGTCGATCCCGCTTTATGCCTAATTAACATGCTCTAATCTTCAATTAACCTCCCCTAAAAAGATAAAACAGTGCAGCTTTATACTTAAAAAAATACTACGATACATTTTACAATATAAAAATGTTTTATTTCACAATAAAACATAGCTGTTACTCAACATTGCAAAGGTTTTCCTTCTTTCTATTGTCTAACCTCAACCCTAACCCTAGGCATTACATCAATTCTGAATATAGCATACAAGCCTAGTTAAATCACCACTTCCACTAAAGCTTCAGTTAGCTAAGAAGATATCTATTGGTTACCTAAAGAAGAGGAAGCCAAAGTGAGTATATGCTGTGCAACTGACTGACCTTTCTCTGGTGAGTCCACTTCAGCTGCATTCATGTTGTTCTCCACAGCAGCACTGTTCACAGCTGATGCTCCATCCTCCAGCACATCCTGCAATTAATGTCAATGTTACACAAGGCACACAACAGAGCCTCTTCCGGCTCATTCATGACTAACACTGGACTATGCTCGGAGAATGCAGACGAAGCTGAAGGGTTTACCTGGTTCTGCAGATTGTTCCTATGCAGGTATTGAGTCCAGGGGTCTGGAATCTGATCATCCTCTTCGGCTGAGATGGTACGAGAGTTCATTTTCAACAGATAGCAGCCCTGATGACCATACCTCTGTTTCATATCTTCGTAAACTGAATCCGCTCTGGAGAGGAAGCAGGAACCACGATTAAACACGGTAGCTTAGTCTTAATGAAAGCCATTCAACAACATTGAGTAGTTTCACGTTTGGCTCTGTAGTGTTTATAGTTGTTGAACTTTAACACCGCTTGCTTGGCATTAATGTTGTTTTAATTCAAGAATTTAAAAGGAATTAAGTAGTTCAAAGTTCTCCATCGAAGAAATAACACACTATGGGATATTTAACAGTAATGCCAAAAGTGATGCTTTGCTACGACAACAAATGTATCAACATCTACATAGTGAAGCTCTTTCAGTACCTCTGTTCGTCCCCCTCGCTCATATCATGCAGTAGGACGTAGTACTTGAGCGTGTTTGGGATGAACCACTTGGGGTTGGTGTAGTCTCCACTGTGCTGAACCCTGTGCTGCTCCTGGGACAGCTTGAGGAACTGCTCCACAGGGACGGCCTCAGTAGAGGACACCACCAGCAGGCCTGTAAGGACCCCCCCGTCAAGGACATACAACCATGTGGAGCAAACATAGAAGAACAGGAGAGACTATGGGAGCCAGGGATTTCAGCTGAACTAATTGAAATTAATACCTAATCCAAGACTTTTGAAAAAGAATTCAATTTAAACCCAACTGACAAGATGTACCATGTAGCTGTGGCCAATGTGTACTTGAAAAGGACATAATTACTTTAGAAAAAGACACAGAATCAACCCACATGTGCTCAATATGTTTAAAAGGCTCTGAAAATAGGCAGTTTGTTTGTTGGTCGATAAATGAGGAGACTAATAAAGAATCCAAAGTTTTAACATTTTGGTTATTTGTCTGGATTTTTGGTTTTGTCTAAGCTTTTCCAGTGTTTTAAAGTGAACTGGAACAGGTGAAGTCATGTATATCTGTGCGGCAATCTGGATTACGCAACAGTTTAATCAAATCTGATAACATTCAGGTTTGTTAGGGTTCACTAGTTTAACCACACACAAGCAGTAACACTTCTAATCTTCATTTTCCCTCTACAGGAGGTTTTTCACACAGAGGAGAGAAAAGTAAATGTACTAAATAGCAGACACTGATATTGCATTAGTTTTGAGTGCTTGCAGGATACAGGCGAGGTAGTGATTGAGAAACTCATGTTCAGAGGCAGGCATCGACTGCAGGAAGTTCTCCCTGTAGGCTTCAAACCATGGCGTGGTCGCTAGAAACACAAAGAAAATATAAGATAGAGGATTTCATCTAGCAAAAAAGTATCAGACATTGTCTTCTTCTGTAGGTTCTCCTTGTTATCCAGATCATTGTCATACTTCGATTACTCATAACAACATGTGCATCTTGTTCATGTCATCACTGACATATATACTGTACCATTTATTTTTAAACTGACGTTAACTATTACACAATCATTGTAGGGTTACTTTCTGTTGAACAATGAAACCTCCATTGTTGATGATCTTGTTTGTCTTGTTTGACCATGAGCTGTTAAAACACTTGTTTGAGTGTGAAGAAGCTGGAGCTTGCAGTTTTGATTTAGAATGCGCATATGACCGTGTTATCTGCATATATTTGTATTTGGACATCAGAACAGATTGCAAATTAATGATTTTAAACTAAAACTAAAAACTTTTTGACTAAAACCCCCTATGGTTAACAAACAAAATAACTATTCACAGTATGTTTGTGTTTTCAATTCTGCTTTATTTATTCAAAAAAATGTAAAACAGTCTGGAGAAATTGGTCTGTTTGAGCCAACCATATTCCATTCAGTCCTGTGAATAATATTCACCTGCTAGATAACCAAGTTCTCTGTGGAGTTAGTGTAGGATGGCATATAAATGGTACCTCCAGTTCTTTAGTTGTCACAAGCTGGGGCCAGGAAATTAGCTTTTTAAGATTCTGGTAATCAGCAGCCGCACAGGATAAAATATACGGATGGGAGGACAGCTGGCCAGGATTGACCGAATGCTTAAGATTATGTCGGATACCTCAGCGTCAGGAAAGTTGTGCGTCTCCACTAGAGGAAAAGGAGCTGAAAGCATCTCCAGTAAAGCAGGCTCTAAGAACTTTATGATGTTGAAGCTAGAGTTGTGCAAATATTTCATATAAACATATATAAAAATATTTATATTGTTACTGGTATGATGTCAATATACTGTCAAAATGTCTACTTTATTAGAATTGCGTGTGACAAGCAGAAAAAACAACAGTACCTTGAGTCTCTAGGAGAAACAAAGCTGGCACGCCATGTGAGCCATGCCTGAGCTGCATTTCTCACATGGGCTACGTGACTAACCCTTAAACGTATGCTTAAAAGAAACTAGCAGCAAGATAAAAACACACTTTTAAGTCACATATAAACAAGTAAACGCCCAAAAGGTGACTAGAGAGTTCCCACTGACAATAGTGAATGCACACACCTTATCACTTCACCTGTAGCTAGCTTTAGAGAAGTGTGCACGCTGGTCTGAAGTCTGTGTGAGGTGACACATTTCTACTTTATATAAAAACATGTGAGGGAAAAGGTGTGTGCATGCTTTTTGTGCGTACATATTAATTATTTATCTGACACTAAGTCATAAATTAAAAGTTATGATATAATACTAGCAACCACAATACCAAAGGAAAAAACCCACCACAAGGTAAAAAGCAGACAGCGAACTGGAAACTAGAGGCAGTGAAAACTCAGAGGACTATCTCTACACACACACCAGCCAGGAAACAGTGATACCTGAGAGGACTATAGCTACACACACATCAGCTAGGAGATAGTGATACCTGTGTAGTGCTGGGAGGTGCTGACTTCCGACAGTGTTTCTCTCCAGGCACTGTACCAGGGGAGGCTAGCTTTAAGAGAGTGATCTGATAGGTGGAAGCAGACAGCCAGCGCTAATGTTAGCAACATCCCATTTCATTTATGGTCTCTTCAATCAAAATGAGAATTTACAGATAATCACGGGAAAAACAGGGAGGAGCTTCATTTAATGTCATTATAGTATTGTAATAGGATTGCATACATTTTTAAATTTTTGTACTCCAGTTTATTGATCAATTCAGGAACATGCCAGTTTGTCTGAACAGAGTAAGGTCCAGCGGGTCTTTATTTGAGTCTAAACTGTAAGTGTATGCTCTTACAAATAAGCTCAAACTGAAAAATAACTTGGCGAAATAATATGGACACTATCAATCCCTGTGGCAACACACTGCAGACCACCTGGGCTCTTACTCTTCACAAATCTTTTTTATTTTATACTTCAAACTTTAGAAATACAATATTTGACTTTTATATATTAATGTTATAAATCTTACTGGCAAAACCAAAGCATTTAGCTTAACTTGAGTGCTTTAGTCAAATTTTGATGGCATGAAATGGATGTGCTGTTGCTTTCTTGTATACAGGGTAGTGAGAAGTTAGAGACATGCCCGGGGGAGGGAGGGTTGGTTAGTGTCTGCTCTCATGGAGGCGAGTGCTGTATTACCTGTAGACAAACTTGTTTAAAGTTAATTCATATGTGAAACAATCAGTTGAATGGTATGTTTCTTGACCTGTTCCATGATGTGTTCAATAACATGTACCATGGCAAGTACCATGACATGTTCCATGGCGTGTTGAATGGCATGCACCACTGTGTGTACCATGGCCTCTTCCATGAGGTTATCCATCGCGTGTTAAAGGGACGTTGAAAGACGGTATGCAATGATTGATCAGGGAGCTTTGAGTGCCAAAAAAAATCACAAGCTGCAACGATGCCAAACAGGTTGAATCCATCAATTATCTCCAGCTGCAGCAGGTTTTCAAACTTTTTCTGTAAAGGTTGCTTTATCTAAGGGGGGGAAAGTCTGCAGAGGCAAGGATGATATTGCTTTTTTACCAGAGGAGCTGAAAAACCTTTTAACTTACATTTAGTTTGGTTAAAAAAAAGCTACTTCATTGAATGACTTGGTATGTCGAAAATTGTAAATTAAGTTGGTACATAAATGATCTCAGAGAAAAGGGATTGGCTGGGACTTTATTGACGCAAAGTCTCGCTCTAGATGTATCATAATGAGGCTGCGGGGCAAGGGGCAACAACTGTCACCAAGCTTAAAAAATATGTTGATATTTCAAAATAAATCGATTTAGATTTTTATTATGTGTTGGATCTGTAAAATCCAGCCCAAGAGGTGTTTAGGATCAAAGTTATTAAGCACCACCATCTTTAGGTTTTTGCAATATGACCATTGCAGTCTCCCACTATAATACAGGAATATTCAATTAACACAGCAGAGGGAAGATCAGAAAAGTCAACAAAAGAGTGTGCACTTGATTCCAATATTGATTAAAAAAAAGATCTCAAATAAAGCGCAAAATATTCAAAGTGTCTACTATAGTACCAGCTTTGTCTTACCGCTGAAGTTGAGGTCGTAGTCTCCCGCTGTGATCACGTTGGTGGCAGCGCCCTCTTGTGGCTGGCAGGATAACACCACTTCATTGAGCACGCGGCGCTGGGCGGGGCTGAAGGTAGATGGTGAGTTGAGGTTCGTCACCACGTTGTTCACACAGATGCGCAGATTTTTCACAACCTGCACCTGGTTATTGGGGTCCCGGATATGGCCTGGTGAAGAAGAAGAGAAGACATGAATCTGTTGTTGATGTGTGTATTTCTGCTAGAACCACAAATATTTCACATCCAAAATGTTTGTATTCATTTTAGTATGTTAGAGCATTGACTCCCAAACTGTGGTACAAAAGAGCCTTGATGAAATACCTTATATGCTGGCCCAAACCCTAACAAATCTTTGTTTTAAAATGCAGTAGGAAGTGGTAAAAATTGGTGTATATTTTTACATGGTCTCAGAAGTTGTGGGAGTATGTATTAGAGAGATGAGGGGACGCCCTGTAGTTCAGTATCTAAGTAATATCATTAATATATAGCAATTGGTTTAGTTAACCAAGTTCTTATTACTGCATACCGTATATGTATTTGACATAGACCTCCCACCAGCGATGAATTAACACTGAATTATAACTTTAAAACAAATCATTCACCAGGTCGTTTTTATTGCAGGTTTGTATTAGTTACGTTTTTTGCTTCTGCCATGCAAGCGCTAGGTTCTTTAGGATGCAAGAATTGTTGTAGTGCAGTACTTCATTGTAATCTCTAAGTGAACATCCTTGCTATAAGAATTATGTGTTTGGATCATGGACTCTTTTTCTCTGCAGAAATCCGACTTCAGATTCATCAAAAGACATGTTTGGTATGTATTTTAGGACGGACATACAAAGAATGGTTTTCCCTTTCCTGTAGTGTGTTATATAAGTTTTTTGTGCATGTAAAGGGTTTGCAAGGCTAAAATACCTGTGTTCCCTCCAGAGGGTGTTTCTCTCTGCCTGAAACGCCTCGATTGGACTCCTTTGTTTACTTCCATAATATAGTGACACCACTATGTAACACTCGCGCTACCATTGAAAAACATTCAAACACCTTGTACTTGATAAGCTAAGGAGCGGGACCTCGCTTAGCAGTTGACCAATCACAACAATAGCGATCCGAATAACCAATCAGAGCAGACTGGGCTCTGGTTTCAGACAGAGGGTGAAAAGAGGTGCTGCAGCACAGGCAGTATGAGAAAAATAAAGAGCTTTTTGAACATTAAAGCATGGAGAGATGTCCCAGTACAGGCACAAAAGACAAATATGAACCTGAACATTAACATTAAAGGGCCTCTTTAACTCTTGTTATGCAGGCTAGGTGTTGTATCCTATTATCTTAATTATACTAAAAGTCAGTATAATTAAATATTCAATACTGCATTATAAACTGTATAATCCATGTTTTACTGTGTAGTGGTGAAAAGTCTGTCTTTTACTTTGAGATGACAACACATTTACATGAGCAGTAAAACCAGTTCTCACATTGTTTTTCTATCAAAGTGATTCTTAATTGCAATTCTACTTTAGATATCCTGAGTAATACCACAAAGAAAAGTCAGGGGCACATATCCATGACTCACAGTGGTTTGCTACTCTGTTATTATGTTCATTAAACCTGCACTCAATCCATCAGCAAATTTAGTTTCTTTTTATCTTGACCCTGACTTGGCTTCTAGCTTGGCTCAGAAGTCATTCAAAAGAAAAGCTCCAGGATAAGTCAGAGAGGGTGAATATGTATAAAGATGTCATTAATATATATAACCAGTTGAAATTACAAACTGTGCAAATAGACAGCATACAAACAATGTATGTATGTATTTATGTATGTATTATAAAGCAACAGAAGTATTTCAAAATTATAGGCTACCTGATGTAAAGCCCAGACAGATTCATGATTTCCATTATCTTCTTTCTACATTTTAATTATTGATTCATGTTTTAGAGTGTCTTTAATGTGCAGGCCCAGCTGATTTATATACAGCAGCAGACTGAAATGAATGCAACCTTGCTTGACAACTGTAGCCCCTCTAATTGTTAAAGTAAGATAATGAAGGTTAAAGGTTGCATAGCATTGTAATAACATGTAGTAGGCACATGTGCTGATAACATGTGAATAATGTGAGTTTATGGGAGTGTAGGTTCCTGTGTCCTGCTCTGTCCTCCTGTTGACACTGGTTTGTGTCACCACGGTTCTCTTGGCTCTGTGGAAGTAGCCTGCAACTCAATCCTATACGCCAATCATGTGCTTAAATAGTACAGTTATTGCTTGATAATAGAATAAAAAGAACAACAGAAATGTTAGCTGTGTGTCTTCCAGAAGCTCAGAGCTCAAGTGTCCGTCAGTCGGCCCTCTCAGGTGTCAGTCTGGACTTCATCCCCTCCGCTCGGGCAACACCGCAGCTAGCCGCCTGCTAGCACTGAGCTAATGTCAACAGGCTAAAGACGCTAGCTCCCTCACTAAAGCTCTGTGTGAGACGGACACTCAGGGTAAACATTCAGCCTTACCTTCGGACGTTAGTCTGCAGAAAGGCCGCAGCAGCTCAGCGAAACTCAGGTTGTTCTTGCGAGTCACTCTCTCCGCTTCTTCACTACACAAGACGGCCACCATAGGGACAAACGAGTCCTGGACGAACTCCTGCACAGACTGAACACACTGGGCCATGTCGGAGCAGCGTTGACAGCAGCTAACACAGGGAACCGAGTCAGAAACCGGACTGTTTCATAGCCTGGACTACTCCTCCTCTATCCTCAGACAGCAGCCATGTTGAATCAGCCAACCGACTTCCTGTAGGGCTGAGGCGGTCAGCTGATGCCTGACACCGGGCTGCTTCCTCTTCCTCTGGCACACCACACCATCTGTGCTATGTTTTATTTATCAGTGTGCAATTCTTTATTATGGGGGCATGCTCTGGATGTCTTGATACTGGCTAAACCTGAAAGTCTTCTTGGTTCCCCCCCCCCCTTTTTTTAATGTATACTTGTATTATCATATACATAAAAAATTTGCACTTATTACTATGATCACTTAGATTATCCATAGAACTTCAACAAATCATTTGTAGAATTAAAATATTGTTTTTATACTTTATTTTATAATTATTGAATAGTTAATAGTATTATATTGGCTTTGAGCAGGACACACCATGTGCCATCTAGTTCCATCATATTTGACAAAAGGCAGACCATCATTAATATTTCCAACATCAGGCAACTCACAAAAACAAAATAGAGATTAATCAAAGCACTACAGGTCTAAGCAAAAACTTATTCACACTAATACTCAACGAGATAAGAAATAGTAATTGACACCAGCGATTTCTAATTGGACTTTTTTTTTGTCCAGATGTTATTCAACAAACATGTAATAAATGGTTCATAGGCATTTTTATTGAGAATACAAACATTTATTGAATACACATGTTAATAATCATAATAATAATAAACGGCTATGCTGTGATGAAACATACAGTAATTGTGCTTGATTCGTGTTTAAACAGATGGCAGCTGCCCTTCTGCCTTTTCACTGTTGGCTTTGAAAAACCACAAGACTGGCTTTTGATGTCGTCTCACACTTCAGCACATCAGAAGCACTGTAGAATCCTTGTATTATATACAGTCTATAAGATCAGGCACATGTGACCCCAGGGTAGTAAAGCCAGTAGTCTGATGGAAGACGGCCTCTTTTTACCATCCAGGAGCTGCATGGCAAGACACTCAGCTGGAGAGGCAGTAATGTGATTTGACATATTACGCACAAACAAACCAGGGGGGTTATTTAATGTTGCGAAATATGCGCCGAGCGTGGCTGGTTTTCATGGCAGCCAGAGCGGCCTCCAGTGTGGAGATGATGTGCAGGAGGGTGCTGGGGTCCGTCTGGAGAACCTTCCCTCTGCGCGCACAGACTCCATCACCAACCCCACTCAGGAGCAGACGCAGCATCAGCATGGGAACCACCTGCTGACGGACTGCACGACTAGCCAACTGCCGGAAGATGTGAGGGAAACCATTGAAATATATGGAAGAAGAAGAGGAAGAATGAGAAGACGAAGAAGTTCAAACAAAACCAGGGCCCAAAATACCAATTGATATAGACATTAGCTGCTAGCTGTCTTTCAGCGCTGAGCTAATTTCAACAAGCTAAAGACGCTTGCTCCTTATCTAAAGCTTGGACATTCATATATATTTAAAACCGACCAGGATTTATTTAAATCTGTTGTTTTATTAAGGCTGTAATCTTTCTGACCCCCTCCTTTCACTATGTCATAGCCGCAGGCACACAAGTTGTAATGGTGCTTAGGTCTCTGTAAATTATTGAAGCTGTGATGAACTTTGTAGAAGCCACCAAGAGTAAGTACGTTTTTGAAAGTATGTCACCAAAGAAATCCACCAAGCATGTGTCATTCACACATAACATTATCACATTGAACATGAAACAGGCATGTGTTTTATGAGCCTTCACAGTTGGAAAGCTAATGTGTCATGTCATGTATTGAGATATTTTGAGGGAGAGGAACACATGTAATAAATGGTTGGATGGGATTATTTGAGGCCTGTCATGGCCACAGATACAGTTTTTTACCTTTTTGGCAGAGCCTTCAAACTATTGATTGCTATTAGGACGTAGGGCTTGCCTACTACCCTTAACTAAACAACCAATTCATTATCAAACTCAGTTATGCTTTCAAAGATTGCCCAAATACAAATGAATAAAACTAACATATTCACATTTACTACATTCTCAATATAAATGCCAAGCAGCTGAATAATAAATGATGGGGCAAATGCACAGAAACAAACACACCTGTACATCCAGTCTCCACTCCAGGTTGTGGTAAGCTGGCACATTGGAGGGTAGCTGACTCAGGATGCTGCGGATGTGAACGTGGTGCTGAAGGTAGAGCTGCAACACAAAGCTCTCATGGTCATTCAAAGTTTACAACTATGCAGCTCATTACACACCTATCACACACAGCGAAGTCACCTGTAAGAGGATCTGGTTTAGCTCCTCACTGAAACCTAAGACCAGCACAGAGTCCAGGAAATCCACTTCAGAGATCTAAATACAAGCACACAGCGCAAAGTTACCATAATGAACCTTCAGTAACGTTTTGGGGGATTTAGTGTTGCATGATGACCGAGAATAAATAGCACACATTGCTTAATGTAACAGACAAAAGCTGACATGTTGCAGGTTAAAAAAGTCCTGGCCGACATAAAGTAAGTGTGAGTGTGTGAGTCACCATGTGTTTGGAGCTCTCTGTCATCAGGAACATCAGGCCTTCCACTCCATGCTGCACCATTTCCACAGGAACACCCAGCTTCCCTGCAAGCAGTGGGTCATTATGCGTTTGACTAATTAGCATGTGTGTAAAGCTGCTCCTTATGGAAACCACAAAACATTATTAATAAATCCTGTTTATACAGTTTGTGTAAATGACAATGTACACTACTGCCTACAGTGTACACATGTTTCTCTGTGAACCAATGAGCCGCTTGCTAAGGAAGATGTGACGAAAGCCTTGTTCTTACTTGCTGCCCCCTCATATATCTTGGGACTGGTTCCTCTCCTCAAGAACTCCAGCGCTATGCGACCAAATTCCCCAACCACTGAGGAAAAAACGCAAGGAAGTATTTTGTCACTTCACTAAACCATCTGCCAAATTCAGAATCACAAATCACAGATACTATTCGTCCCACAGCGAGGAAATGTACATTATAACAGCAAAGGGGACAGTTCGGATTAAGACGAAATAAAATGGTAGATAAACATAATAAATAGATATATATCATAAATGAAATTCAAACGAGTGCCCATTCAAGGTAGATATGTAGCAGCATTAGAAAAAAAATCTAAGTAATGGAGAAGCAGCCAGTATCAAAATAACACTTTCATGGATCCCACATTAAAAGGTAATCATGGAGTAAATTGACTATGTCATAGTATTGGCACAGAGTGGGCCAGTTAATCACAGAAAAGTGCTAATTATTTATATCTAACAAATATATACAGTATAGAGCTAGAAATATGTGTGGGGGTTTTATTTTGAGTATTAGACTTCTTTACAAATCTAGCTTTCTCTCCTACTTTTTCAAAGCGAAATGTGTACCTTTCAAAGACTACTAACTGGACTACAGATTCAGTTTTTCAGGAATATGTGGCAGATTTATACATTTAATGAGCTCACACACATCTCCGTATAGTATGTAGGCTACATTTAGTCACAAGGTAGGATATTTATCACTGAAAAGATGAGTGGGGAAATATGAGTTCTCATTTCCCTTTTAAATATATTTAAACTGGTCAAAAGCACTGGGTTGATAATCTAGGTCAAATAATCAAGTGCAAGTGTTTTTGCAAATCAGATAATATCTAAGCTTTATATATATTCTATAAACCATGTTAATTATCTTTTTAGATTCACTCAAGACCTTTAAGCACTGGAAACAATAATAACGTCAACGACTTTTTAAACTGCGTAAACTTCTTTGTGATCCAAGGAAATAGAAAGGTTATAGTAAATTTAGTAGTGTGTATTTCTTAATGACAGCTGGAGGCAGCGGATGAAAGGTTGCAGTCAGCTGACAGTCATCTCCCAGGGCTGAACGAGGACCAGGTACTGACCCAGGACCAGGTACCAGGACCAGGTACTGACCTGCGGCGTCGACCTGCGGCAGGAAGGAGAGGTGTTCCTTGTGTTCCTCAGACAGAACCAGCAGCATCCTGGAGCAGCAAAAGGTTTAACTGTCAGCAACAAACAGGAAACCTAAAAGCAGTCCGATTTAGCTTAACCATGTAGCTCTCCTTCTTCTTCTGTGGTGTCTGACTGCAGCTGCATTACTGCCGCCTCCTGGATGTAATCCTCCTTCCTGTCTACAAAATGAAAAATCGTTTAAAAACATACTTACTTGAAATAAACACATTACTGAAATGTTATCATATTTGTGTATTTCATTTACATTCCAGAATTTTCTCTCAGCATGTCCTTTTTCATTGCATATTGGTTGACTTTAACAACATTGCTTTGGTGTTCCTTTTCCTGCACTTTTGCAAACACCTATACATTTTCAACCTAGCAAATAACTTAAGGGCCCTAATATGCTAATTTATCTGGTTTTCCTGACTTATATTTTGTGCCTCTACTGTGGCATGTTTCCATGCTTTAACTTAATCCACCCTCTGTCTGAAACCAGAGCCAAGTCTGCTCTGATTGGTTAGCTGGCAGGCTCTGTTGTGATCAACCGCTTAGAGATGTCTCATTGCTTAGCCAATCACTACAATGTGTTGGGGGGGGTCATGTCATTATGTTAAAGAAGTAAACAAAGGATTCCAATGGAGGCGTTTCAGGGAAACTCCTTTTGGACGGAACACAGAGATTTTAAACGTTGCAGACCATTTACATGCACAACAACCTATATAACACTACAGGAAAGGGAAACACCAAAAAGTATAAGTGTGACAGTATTAGCGCTGTCATTTTCTCATCTTCAAATCATTCTGCTTTCCTTATAGATATATATCCTTATAGTCTATGCCAGAAGTTCTGGCTGTTAGCATATTATAACTCAGATGAGGATAGCAACATTTGGCAGTTCTCTCATGTGTGTATTAATAACCACTCATAATATCAAGTTTGTTTATGTAAAACATTTATTGTGTACAAAAAGTAGTTCAACAAGTTAATCTTTAATCAAAACTCACATTTGGCATGCCGCCCCCGCCCCAACCCTCCCCACATTAACAATACAAGGTCAAATTATGTCCTCATTAGAAATATCACATCTGTCACATATATCATGTGACAGTCCCTCCAGGAACAGGTTTTCTATAAAAAGCTCCTGAAGGCATCACGTTGTGCCTATTTTTAAATAATGTTATTTACCTGAATTCAGATTTCACTTAAGTTCTAACTACTAACTGTGATCATTCATATTAACATTGACCAATAACTTTGTCAAAGGCAGCTAATCTTGCCAGTGACTGGTAAAAACAGCAGTTTCTTAGGAAAAGCTTGGTAATTAAATGAAGTTATGGTTTGAATAAGCTTAAATTAAAGTTTTCCTGGAGGGACTGAAAAAGCGTCATATCTCAGAGAACAATCAATTCGGTCAGTTAGTCCGACACTGCCCAGCACAACACTGCAGAGTAGTGTTCATGATAGTTTCAGCACAATCCTGAAATACATTTAAAGATAATAAACCCAACCCTAACCTTAATCATCCCTAAAAAGTACATGAAATATCTTGGGTAAACAAATTGGTTACATAGACAAGCCCTCTATAGAAAAATAATAACTAGCAATGTAAAGCACACACAGTTTCCCCAAGATGGCACAGGAGGCGTGAGAGCAACTCTGAGGCTAAACGGCCTGCAGTTGCTGTCACCCTTGCCCCTGTGTACAATGATTTCTTTAAGCACATTAATTCAGTAAGACCTGCAGTCACGGTGCTGTCTGAGCCATCATAATTGCAGCAGTGTGTTACTAAATATGAACACATGACCAGGAGTTAAACTGGGATGTCTTCTTAGCTGATAACACATGACACCATTACCAGAGCTGCTTCCGCCTGTTCAACTCGAAGGCTAAAGAAGCAGATCCTAGTGGGCACTAAAGGTTTCCATACAATACATTTTTTGTAATGATCATGATACTAACTGGCAGGACACATTTATATTGGGCTGCCATCGAGCCAACACGACACAGCGCATTTAACTGAGGACAGGTGGAAGCTGCTGTGTCAAGAGTTACCTCTAACAGACAGACAGCAGCTCATGTCAACACTTGGCACACATTCTGGTTTAGGGATTTCAATTCAATTCATCCCTAATTTCAACTGTCATTCCATGTGGACAATGTGTTGCCCATTAAAGGGAAGTTTTTCAGTATCCGAGTCGGGTTTTATATGCTATTCAAATAGGTCATTTTTTGATATTAACCTAATATGGAACACATAAATTGAAAATGTCAGAATTCCATCATTAACAGTACAAACAACACTCAAAACACCATAATCCAATTAAGAGCTGCTCATCATCTATTCTGTGTTGTAAATGCATTGAACTGTAGGGCATTACAGCCCAGGTCCTTTCTGGGTTGATTTCACTAACATATTTTGAATGAAGGACATGTAGAGACACGTAGAGAATTATGGGATTAATCAGTCGGACTCAACAATGGGGATCGTCAGAAGTTGGCATTGATAGTAATATTTTAGAAACGGTCTCATTAAAAACAGGTCCAGAGAAACACAGGGCAGTAAAAAAGTCCATTAGTCCAAAAAATTCTTATATTTTCTTGAAGAATAAAAAAACAAACACATAATGACGAGGCGTAATTGACAGGATGGTTTTGGAGTGGCTCTAGGGAATAAGGGAAGGGAAGGCAAGGCCGACAGAGGGGAAGGAAGGCCTCACATTATGGCACACTCTCTGGATGACGCCTTGCCCTGCAGGGAGAGAAAAAAAGGTTCAGATCGTATTCCAAATTTGACGAGTTGAAAAAAACTTTAAAAACAAACAGGGTTCATAAACAGTGTGGAGTTGCCTCACCGCCAGTTCCTCTTCCTCCTCCTCTTCTTCTCCGTTCTCCACCTCCACCTCAGCCTTGGTAACAGTGCGTGTGGCCACCTCCTGCGGGACAGACAGTCAACCAACCCACATGAGTCTCCGCAAGGGATAACATGGATAACGCATGCAGACATAAAGGTAGGTATATGTTTACCTCGCCATCGCCGTTGACCAGAGTGGTGATGATGTCATTTCCTGTGCCCCAGGAAGTCTGACTCTTCCACAGCAGGTCAGTTGGTGGACTGTGGGCCACGCCGGCATCAGCAGACCACACCTGTTAACACAATACAGAAGAATAAATGATCCCCACACTTTCAGGCATCCATACAGCATCTTATACCAGGGACATAAACCCAGACAGGTGTTCCATGTCTCTGGTCTAACTTTATTAATCTACAGCTTGATTGATCAGAAATATTTTTTTCTGAATATTTAAATTCTGTTATGCTTATTTTATAGAAATCACATCACAAGCTTACACGTAAACATTTTAACAGCAGACTGTGAGTATGTGGCATCTTGGTACCGCCTCACTACTCAACATGTGTGTTTTGTATGAATCAAAGAAAGCTTGGATACAAATGATCTGAATAGAACACTCCACAAGTTAAACAAAAAATGACCTCATTTTCTCATCTTCCACTCACCGTGACGGACTGCCCAGCCTTGAGGACAAACTTTGGGGAGAACTTGTAGATGACTTCCTCTCCTTCATCCACCTGTCTCTTCAACCTCCAGTTGCCCAGTGGCTGGTCCTGAAAAACAAAACACAGCACCAAGCTTGAACTAGAACCTTTTCATCCTAACCTTTACATTCATTTACTGCGTCCTTTTATTGTTGGTCTGGATGCCCACCTGCTCGGAGTCATTGGTGAGAGTGACTGCGTTCCCGTCCATGTCAGTGGGGGATATGGTGACGGCGCCACTGGCTGTGGCTTCTTCTGACACCAGCAGCTGGCCCGCCTCAGACACATCCACAGCCTCAACCTCCACTCTCTTCCTCTTGGTGCGGGACGAGGAAGATCCTGAGACCCTGGAAACGGTGACTCGGGACGATGGGCTGGGGGACAGCTTCAGTCTGGAAGCAGAAGAGCAGTCGGTCAGCAGTGCTAAAGCCTGTGTTATGTCTTAATAAGGACGATGCTACCTGAAGGAAACTGGTGCTCACTTTTTGACATCAGTTAGCTTTTCCCCTTATAGTAGTGTGTGTGTGTGTGTGTGTGTGTGTGTGTGTGTGTGTGTGTGTGTGTGTGTGTGTGTGTGTGTGTGTGTGTGTGTGTGTGTGTGTGTGTGTGTGTGTGTGTGTGTGCGTGTACCTGTGCTCCTCTCCCTCCAGCAGCTTCCTGTATGCGTTGATCTCCATATCCAGGGCGAGCTTGACGTCGAGGAGCTCCTGGTAGTCGCTGAGCTGAGCGTTCATCCTCTCCCTCAGCTCGCTCATCTCCTGCTCCTTCCCTTCGATGATGCGCCGGTGCTTGTCGCGCTCTGCGGACAGAATCTCTTCCAGCTCTCTGATGCGATCCTCTGAGGCGGCCGCCTATGATTACAAACAGCACAACCATCGATTTGCGTAGTCACCTCGCAATAAAACGTATGAAGCTTATCGGCACATGCATCTGATGTGAGTGATCATAAAGCAGTACCTGTTTCTGCAGGGCACTCAGCTGATATCCGAGACTCTCTATTCTCATCCGGGACTCCTGCACCTCCTCTCTGGCTGTTCCCATCGCCTTGTCATTGATCTCAGAGGACATCTTGGCATTATCCAGCTAACAAGACAACAAGACAGGCAGTGTGAGGCGACAGTCAAAACTCAGAAAAATATCAAAAGGGGGAAATGATTTGTCCTCCCACCTTGGCCTGGAAGGTGTGCTCCAGTTCCTCTTTATAGAGAGAGACCTGCTCGTCGTGCTGCCTCCTCAGGTCCTGATGGATCACACACACACATCATTACAGTCAATTCACACTTCATTAGAGACAGGGTTCATATTACAAAGCAGTTATTGCATAGATACAACAGCAGGAGCATGTAGCTGTCTGTTTCTCAGACTTACTGAGCTTTAATTTAAGACAATGTAATTGAGGCTCAGACTGAGGGGTAGCACGCAAGAGCAAAAAGAGAATCCTAGTTGCAGTGCAGTTCCTTCAGCACACTGAATGTACTGTAACACAGGAAAGCATTCCCCATGACGGATTTAACATTGCACAAATGTTTTGCATTTCAGGAAATTCAAGGCCTTCACTGCTTTGCATCTGCGCTGCGAGTGGCTCTTGCTGTTGTTTGCTGATAAATTGTATGTTAGGTTTTTATTTATTCAAGTCAACCCCATATTTGATTTCTGTTTTACTGACGTCTCTATCGATGTTTCCTAGACATGACAGTGGTGACTCTGACTTACCTGCAGAGCTTGTGCCAGTTTGAACTCATAGTCCTGTTTGACTCCGGCGTCCACCTCCACGGTCCTCTGCTCATGCCGACGCCGGGACCCACGCACCTCCTGAACACAGGCAGCGACATTTCATCATTAACTATCTGCACATGTGACTCTATCAGTAATTGCATTCTCTTCTAAACACAATGACCAGCCTTTACAGTGTAGATATAAACACAATGGTTGGTTTCCAATAGACATAGTTAGGTAAAAAACAAAAAATGTTATTTTCTTTTGCAATTCGACCAGTGTTTCCTTATTTTGCATTGATCCTTACTGAAGTGAGATTAACTTAAAAGAGGATTTATCTTTCATTTCCATCAGAATAATGAGTCAAACGCGTTATTTAGGTTGATAATGGACATGATTTGTGGATTTCTCCCCAAACGGCCCTTACCTCTTCAAACATGCTCTTCCTGAACTCCAGCTCTTCACTCAGCGACTGACAGCGGTTCTCCAAGTCCACACGCATCAGAGTCTCGGCCTCCAGCTGGCGCTTAGCAACAGCATGGCTGTCCTCTGCCTATAAGACATGATAGCACATAGAAGCTCAACATAGGGTTTAACAAAGTGAGTCATCCTGATCAAGCTGTGGGAGGAAACCTGGAAACATCGGAAGATGTCTGCTCCTCTCAGTAGGTGAGACGTGGAGCTGATCCGGAATCTGCTTTGTTATTGTGCACTTATAAAAAAAAATTCTGGAGGTTTTTACTTTATTTCAGTTGGAGCAATTGATGTCATCATGAGGTGACGCTCTCTGCTCTCAGTCTTCATAAACAGTTTACATTAAGATGTTTAGCTTCCTATCCTATTTACACAATTTCCGTTTATTGGAGAATCCTTTAACACCGTCTGATTCCATTTATTGCCAGCTGGGTTGGTTTGAAAGTTTAACATTTCAGGAGGGGACTGAAGCACTATCTTTCATGCAAAACACACAGCTTATCTTCACACTGTTTCACCCTTTCTTGTTTGCCCTTAGATGTACACACCTTAGCGAGCAGGCTCTTAACATCAGCTAGCTCAGAGGTCAGAGCATTGTTCTGGCTCAGAGCAGGTAGCGAGAGCTGCTTCACTCTTGTTCAGCTGGCCTTCCAGACCATTGGCTCTGGACACGGCTGCAGCAAGATCACCTTCCTTCTTCTTGTTACTTTAACACGTGGACAGAGAAAACAAGTTTAGTTATGTCTTCAAGCAACCCACTGACCCCGATTAAAATGCATCAACTCACCTGCGTGTTGCTTCTTCCAGGTCAGCCTGAGCCTTGCCCAGGTCTATCTGCAGCCTGGCTCTCTCTCTAGCAGTTTCATCCAGAACCCGCCGAGCATCAGCTAACTCTGCCTCATACAGACCCTTCAGGCCAGTCACCTAAACAGAGGAACACAAACTTGTTAAAAATGGCATAGCTGGGTATAAAGGGATAATCTAATCTGTAGCATTAGTGCTTTACAGTGAGTCCTGAGTGCAGACATCACATCAAGATAGCATAGAAAACATTTAGCACATTCTGATCTGAAACAGATCTTTTGATGTCTGGTTTTAGTTTACATTTCAATGCCTAGAATTGCCCTGTCCAGCTCATTTTAAAAAGTGGCTTGATAACACTGCAGGCTTCTTTTGAACGCAGCCTTTGCAGCTGCAGGGTGTTCCAAAAAGTGCGGGTTCCCCCTCTCCAGACGATTTCCACCTGACCTTATGAGGCCTTAAATGTTTTATGGGAAGTCAACTTTAAGTAATTTACAGAGCAGTGGGTGGGGCAATGTGACAGACACATTAAAAAGAACTCATTCCATCCAATAGTCTGTCAGTCTGGTGTTTCCCACACTTACACTTTACTTCTGCAGGCTGTGTAACTGCCTAAGAACATTTATTTATATATATCTGTTCTAGGGAGCATTTTGATAATGAATTAACTATGGGACAAACTCCCATTGCTGTACTCCTCAGGGTCACACACACTCTTCAGGGAAACAGAGAGAGAGGCGCTCTGCTGTTGCGTTAAAACGACATGGAGCATCGTTTTTTGAGGCAACCCTAAAATGATGAACATTGCTTGCAAACTGTTTTTAAAAAATACTATTTAAATGTATTTAACACTGGCAAAAAGGTATAAATGTGTCCAGAGGCAGAAATGATGTAATTTAGTTGCCACTTTGGTAGCTGTTCTTGCAAATCCAGCTCGCCCCTGATGTTAATTGATTGATTGAAGAGGAGAGAGAAGTTGGAACTGCAGAATGTGCTCACATGATCACCAGACATGTGCTAAAGGTAGTTCATTCATTTTGAAAATGGTTAGTCTGCTTCAAATAGACAGGCAAGTTAGGTCTTTTGGTAAACTGTAAAATAAAAATATGAGTTTACCGAAAGCCAAACACAAAAGGCTCCATTACAAAAAAGACGATTGAAAGAGGTTAGAAATCTGTACTTTTGAATGTAAGTAATAAAATGTCTTTGATGCAAGACTACTTCAGACTTCACTGTGAGTTTTTTGAACAAGTGGAGATTGTGATGACAATAAAAAATAAATGTGCACAGCCCCCAAGTACGTTTTATGAAATGTACACACGCAACCAACCACTAAAATTAAAAGAACCCTGCGCAATTTCCTTTTAAGTTAAATGGAGTTGGAACATCAGTTCTGAAATTCTTTATGCAATTTGAAGTAATTTAGGATTTGTACAACCGTTGACAAATATAAAAGGTTTCCATTCCATAACATTTCCACCCTACACTGCACAAGATTCTTTAAAGGCTGTCCAAACTATGCTTTTCTTTTATTTCAGATTAATCAACAGAACAATAGAAAAAAGAGACACATTTTTGGCAAATGATCAAAATGTTACAATAGAAAACCTACCAGAAATACACACTTGATTGAAAATGTATAACTAAACCGAATAACTCAAGATCCTCTTTTCAACTTTGGACAGTTGGATAAACCCTGTTTTTATGCAATCTAGCATTATGTGTTACTACTCCCCTCAGATGAATGCCATTGTCAGACTATGAAGCTTAATGCCATGGAACTTCTGTTATGCGAGTAAACTGCCCTGGTTGATGCTGAGACAAAAGGTAAAGTTATATCCCAAATAAGTCAACTCCATTCCCACATGCACTTTTCTAACAGTTTTGTTAAAGATTGAATACATTTTTCTTAATTTTTGTATCTACTACTTTACGGACTGTCATTGTGAAACTCCTTCAGCAGAGAAACCATTCAGATGCCTGACTTCTTAATAACTACCTAACAGTGTATTTCAGCAACATTTCATGGAAGCTTGTTTTAATTTAGGTTTAGGGTTTGATGAGCTACAACAGTATTTATGAATCATAACACTGAAACAGCAAGGTTGTTAAGGAAATCCATTCTGATGTTTCAGGAACTAAAACTAAACATTACAATTTTCCAACCGCATTTAAGTAAAAATGATATGATAATGAAAACACGATGTGCAAATATGCCTGTAGAATTTGCAGCCATATGCAGGTAGCCTGTACAAGCTGCAGCTGTTTGCTGGTAAACATTCTTGTGATGTTGTTGGGGCAGAATAACCATGAAAGTGGACAGACTGGATTCCTCAGCTGACATTTTCTGACCTATAATAGCAATGGTACTGCAACTTCTATCCAACTTTATTTCTTTTTCATTAACACAAACAACAATCAGCAAAAGCGAGCAGCACTATCAACAGGAAGAATAAATAACCATCAAAACAAGTATCTATTTACCTTAGAAACACAAAGTAATTAGGGGGGCTAAAGTTAGACTTTACTGCACATACTTTTCTGACCCTCTTTAGAAAGGGGATAGAGGTCGTTGTTCTTTACTGCAGTGTAAACAACCCTTTAAGAAGTAAATATTACATCTGTTGACTGAGGAAAGCTAAGCCCCCTCAGGGGTGGATCCCCACCCTCTTTACACACCCATGATCAACTACATCTCTGAAAAATACTAGTACTGTTGATATTACAGAGGAAACTAGGGACAAGTTGCATTCAGGGACTCGAGTGCCTCAGAGTAACTTTCATTCATTTATGGTCTGCCTGAAGCGTTGTTGAAACATTTGAATGCTTCATAATAATGTAAATTAAGTATGTTTGCCACCAAGTGACGGTAATGTCAAGAACAAGTTATGGATGAGGTCATTTTTTAAGAATGGCGCGAAGAACCACCCACCCGCTCAATCTTTCCCGGTCCCGTTACGTTTCATGCCCATTAGGAATACGGCAACACGTGTATTATTAACACTAACAAAGTTACTGTGACGGCCTAATGTGGGGGTTAACCATAAGAAACTAGTGCATTTTCCTGGGAATGGGATATAACAGTCACTTGACATGTTTTTGTTACGGACAGTTTGCAGCTATAACTATAAATAACGTACTTTCTATCAATTCTCGTGAGCGTGTTAGACTCACTGGGGTTAAGCGGTCTGCTGCTGAGAGGCTGCCTACGGGGGGGACGGAGTGAAGAGTAGCCTGGTGTTAGTGAATGGATGAACAGTTGAGTTGTACTCACCTCTCGAGTAGTCACCTCCTCTTTCTCAGACACTTTGAACATCAGCCGGTCGTTCTCCAGCTCCAAAGAGCGCACCCGGTCGATATATACGGCCAGCCGGTCGTTCAGATGCTGCAGGTCTTGTTTTTCCTGTAAGCGGGAGATCCTTGTCGGGGAGAGAGGAGTGGAGGCCGCCGGGCGGCCGGCTTCACGGCTCGGGGTAGCGGTCGCCATGACGGTTCTTTCAAAAAGCCTGAGTTTTCTTTTCCACTCCGGGAACGATTAAAAACAAAAAGTCTCTGCTCACGTCGTTTAACAGGGACGCAAAAGTAGTTTGTCTTCTTATTCAAAGACAGGAGGTCAATCAATGAGTGGTGCGCTCATGCACTTCTCAGTGTAACCTAACCTGCTGAAACACTGGTATGAGTCCAAGATGGCCGACACCGCTCAACACCGCGCCAAAAGCAGGGGACGCTTCCTGCCTCGCAATGGCTGATGGGAGAATGAATGCGCGCTCACACGCACACATTCTCGCTTCAGTCTATGGTTTCCCCGAGGGGAAAAGCTGGTATTTTATCAAATGTATCAAACATGTTGCATACTGCACTATACTGACATATGGAGATCTACAGTTCTGTGTGGACATAATAATCTCAAAACCTAAAAGTTACAGAGAGAAGGTTTATATCAGGAGAAGAACAACATTTTACCTTAATCTTTTTGAATGAAGAAGAGCCATTTCTAATGCTATTCTCTACATACATTTTTATACACTTTATTGGCCAAACCAGTGGTGTAAAGTAACTAAGTAGATTTACTTTATTACTGTACTCACGCACAACACAATACTTGTACTTTATTTGAGCATTTCAATAGTTTGCTACTTTCTCTTCTACTCCACAACAATTTAGAGTCAAATAGTGTAATTTT
Source organism: Eleginops maclovinus (assembly GCF_036324505.1). Lineage (NCBI taxonomy): Eukaryota > Metazoa > Chordata > Actinopteri > Perciformes > Eleginopidae > Eleginops > Eleginops maclovinus. The sequence continues at coordinate 5,843,070 of NC_086357.1, read as the reverse complement.
AATCAACCACATGTATTTAATACCTTCAGCTACTTTGCAGATTTTGATCATTGATGTGAAATAAAATCAACACTTTAATCAGAATTGAGTTACATCTTGAGTCTATTCGTAAGCTACGCTGCAGTATACAAAGTCATTAAAACTAGCTGCACCTTTACCGACTTTGATAACATTTTAATGCATCAATAATTATAAAACATATCATATAAATGATTCTGAAATGGACCAATCTGCATGATAAGTACTTTTACTTTTGGTACTCTAAGTATATTTTGATGCCAATACTTTTCTACCTATACTTGAGTAGCATTTTGATTTCAGGACTTTTACTTGTAACAGAGTATTGAGTATTCCTTCTCTCTGGTAAACTGATTTTACACAAGTGCAATATCTCAATAAAAGATAATATCTTTTATCATAGAAAAGACAGCACATTTCAAGTAGTATTGAGATTGTTTAACTTCATATGTGATACAGGCATAATACCATCAGTATGTAGTCAGTTACAGTACTTAAACCAGTTAAAGAATATACATATATTTCATTACCAATGAAAGTAGAAAAGGGACAACGTACTCTATTTTATGTCTTCTTCTTATTTTTTTAAATATTTCTGAGGGTGAGAAAAACATGGTACAAGAAGGTTTTAAGGATGAGGATCTCTCTGGGTCAAAGGTTGAAATCGAGGCCGTCATATAGCTCAGTGGGTAGAGAGCTGGCGGCAATATGCTGGGGTTTGATCCCTATGCGGTTGATCCCCATGCTGTCTCCCCATTTCTCATCTGTCTCTATAATAAAGGCACTGGTTGCCCACTGTCTCCCCATTTCTCATCTGTCTCTGTAATAAAGACACTGGTTGCCCAAAAAATTCCTTAAAAAAAAGAAAAAAAAAGGTTGACATCGAGAGTAAGCAAAATGCACCCTGCAATAAAGAGAATCGGAAAAATGGGCAAACAAATGAGGATTAAAAATAAAAATTGAAAATGGCCAAGTATTAGGCTTTGCTAAATGCCATAAAATACTACCCCTGATATTATACAGACCAGTAATCAATCAGGTTGAGGTGGTTTGAGTTTTTGGAGTTCTATTTGATGATAAGCTTACATGGGATCGTATTGTCAAAGTTAGAAACAAGTGTAAAAACAATAACAATTTACTTTGATGTCTGTCAAGGGGAGAAAAAGGGGAGCAAGCAGGACATCTTGGTTAAATACACTTATGACAACAGGGCATTGCTTATATTTGAAAGAGAAACCCACTTTTTTAAATGTAAAGGTAATCAGGCTCAGGCCATCAACATTTGTACCGGAGCATTTAAAACATCAGTATCTCCACTGCCAGTTTAATTGGGGGACATGGTCCTCCTACCATCTGGTTTGTTTGGAAGTCACTGCACAGGTATGTGAAGTATTTCTCCATGTTGACCCTAGGAGCCTCGCCCTGTCTCGCCCCATGTTGACTTGGACTGTTGGAAGGGAAAGAAATTACATGTAAAACAACTATGTTAAGCAGAGATTCAGGATAGGTTGTACGTGCAGTGAGGCAACACATTGGTGAACCATTAGCACCATGTGCATCAAGTATGTTTTTGATGTGAGTTTGCAGAACATGCAAAATGTTGGTCAGAATGTAAGATGGTGACTATTCCATGGTCATGCTGCATATAACTGCTCATCCTTGTTGTTTCAAAACTGCCACTTTATTATATAGGTGTCGTTATATTGAACCTGAACTGTGGCAGGTCCTACAGCTCGGTTGGTGCCCAGAGCAGAAGGCAAAGAAGGAGGAGAAGGGGAGACAAACAAGCCAAGATCTAAATGTAAATTATACTTTAACCTGATTCAGCTGTCCTGCTCCTGTGCCGTCCGCCCCAGCACCACTGAGGGTTTCATCCTAATCTGTACTTGGCTTGTGTTCTTTGTCTTATTTCCCTCTTGCATGGACAATGTACGAATATGGCTCTCTTACTATTTTTTTTCTAATAGTGCTCAGGGGTCATGCTACAATACTGGAGCTGATTCCAGATTTTGCGTGTGTGAATGAGTTAGCGTAAGTGAGTTTGACCTGCATCTGGAAGACTGGACTATGTGGTCTCCCAACATATCTCTGGTCCTAAATATCCCAATCTTTAAGAACACATCGGGTATTGGAAGAGGTCTCAAAATGTCCCATTGGGCCTATGTTTCATATTCTATTTTATTTTCTGCAAACTCAAATCAACAGTGTTAACGTTTGGATGACATTAATTATGCTCTTATAATCTTTTACAAGGCTTTGATAACTTACAGACATCTCACTTTAAAAAACACAAACTTACTTGCAGTTTGTAAAAGTCTAAAACTAAATGGAAATCAATGTAGTGAATGAAAACGTTTAACCCAGTAAGGTGTAACTATTTCTTTCCCCGAAAAAAATGTAATTACTGTTAAGTGAAACAAAGTCAACACCAGAGTACCAAAGACATTACTTGCTTGGTTGAAAAGGACATCAGTGATCAAATGCATGCATGGCCTAGAAATAGTGATTTTTTAAAGACTTTAATTAACCTATATGTACAGATATATTTCAGTAGTATTTCCCCCAAAATGTAATTATGTCTTATACAACTATGTTACATTGTTGGAGGAGCCTTGCCATTTCTACACTGTAGCTTAAGTGCATCTCACATTAAAACCTTTGAATCTTGAATTTTGTTGCATCGTGACGAGCTCTGTAATCATAGCATTAAAATAATGAGCACCTACCAGTCCTTATTTTCTTATACAGATATTAAATAAAATATAAAATATTGGAGTAACTGTTATTCTTTTCTACAAAACAAGAATGGACCTTGTAGTGTTGCACTGGACCACAACCTGCAATATGATAAATTAGAAACTAAGGCTCATCTATGCATACATGTGGTATGTTCTATTTTCAGATACATGCATCTTAATTGATGATAATATAATAACACAGCCTTAATACCATGTATTTCACTTAAATGCTACTCTAAATAGTTAAAGCACTCGACTAATTAAACAGCAGTAACTCTTCCAGGCCGACAGGGGCACTGCTCTGCCGTCGCAGACGTCTCTTCCGGGTCAAACCTCTCATTACCTCGCCTCTCTCCCTCCACAGTCCTTCCGGTCTGACCGCCATCATAGAAAGCAGGTAAGATTTAAATGTTGAGAACTATCTGCCAAAATCCACATATAATCTTCACCATCCGTCCTTTTCAACCGGACAAAGTGAAACTGCAGACACAAATAGACCTCATCTAACAGCTGTAGGCATTATTTGGTCACAAGAACAAGTGAAAGATACGAAAAATGTAATCCCTGTCACTGACTCGCAAGCCCTGTTATCTTTGTTCGTTATGTGCATAAAGTGATCTTTATACCTAACTGCATAACACGTATAGGCACTACACGATACATTGTGAACTGAGATGCGTTTAAGAAAGCTCTTATCTCAGGTAAAGTGTAATGTAACTTCGCCTACAGGTCCACCCGGCACTGAACAGTAATGTTAGCACTTCATGCTAACTCTGAAAACATAAAGCGTTATATCTCTGCAACAGCGGAAGTGCTGCTGTTGACTGTTGAACATGTGCGCTGTTTCAATGGGACTGGGAGAAGTTGTGCATCACTGATTTTACATTTTCTGATCTCTTGCAGAAATGGCTATCCGCTACCCTATGGCTGTTGGCCTTAACAAGGGCCATCCAGTCACCAAAAATGTGACTGCTCCCAAACACAGCCGCCGGCGTGGGGTGAGTAATCTGCGGCCGACTGCCTGCATGTACATTTAATACATTAGTACTACACTCCAGTCAATACCGCTCTTAAAGAGGTTGATGCTCAATGAGCAGGTCTGAGATCAGTTTGTGACAAGACAACATGTTCCACAAGAGGCTGAATGTGTGACAGCGAAACCATCCAGAAAGAAATGGTCTACTTAGAATTGTACAAGTCTTTCACCCTGTTTCATAGAAGTCCAAAGTGAATCCAAAGCCTTTATGAACACATGAATGAACCACAGGGTTTTATTATAAGTGTAGTTGAGAGCTGAAAGATTCATGGATCATTTGCCATAAGAGTTCATTACCTTTTTGCTCACTTGAGACATGTTGGCACAATGGCACTTCAGCCTCATGATGTCAAAATAAATGTATTTGATTTGTTGGACAAAACAAGCAATTTAAATAGATGGACCATGGCTATGGGAAGATATTTAGATATATGAGCCTAGTAATCAGTACCTTACTTACATTTTAATCAATCATTTACATAATCACTAATAGCAGTTTGATTTAAATCCTATTTGCATATCCCGCTGCAAGAATAAAATGCAACTTTTCCCGTTTGAATCATATTTGCTTAAGTCTAACATGGCCAGTCGTTCATAGAAAATACTTGAGCCTTTAAATATATATTTGAGCAGTTATTAAAGATGTGTTGGTGTACTTGGCACTTTGTCATCCCAGTGACATTTGGAAACAGGCAAAAGGACAATAACATGCGAACAGTAAAAGTCCTGCTTTATTAAGAGACAGGTTTATTGACAGGTGTGTTTTTACATACAATTAATTTACTTTGATTTGTTGTGCATCAGTCATAATAAACAGTGAGAGGAAAGTTAGCACAGTGTTGCAAAAGTTATCCCGACTATAAAACAAATATTAAGTATAATGTAAAAATATGTTGAAAGAAAATGGCTACAGTCTTTAAAATGAGTCGGGTGAAATATTCAAAACATTTTCAGAAGATGTCGTTACTGATGGTATGAAGACTATATAAGAATGTGTAAAGCATACATATTTGTTTTTTTTAAAGCACACAAAAGCACTTATCCAAGTGCTCAAAGCTCTTTACTTTACAATATTAGACATGTAATGCATTGAATACTGGACAATACCCACAGATGTGTTAAGTTCAAGTTATGTACAATTTTTCATTTGACACAAGCTCTATTTTAGTATTAAAAATGTCTTTAAATCATTCTTTCAAAAACTAAAAATGGCATTTCTCGCAGTTCGTGACTCGACTGGCATTGAAAAACCCCAAATGTAACTTTTCTTAAGTGGAAGCAACCCTTGTAAAGTGTGGTTTACAAGGGGGAAACAATACAGAAAAGAGTTTCAGAGATGTAGCTCAGGGCAGAGTCCTCTTTTTCCTACAATGTCTGATATGATGGATAAAAGAAAAAAACATGTCGTCATGTTGACAAAGATTATAAATTCTATTTTATAAAGCATGATTGACTCACATGATGTCCTGCAGAACATGTAATATCGGTAGAAATAACTTTGTCCATTGCAATGATGGCTGTATAGGATCTGTTGTTTTAAAGCTTTCTCTTTCCTCTGCAGCGTCTGACCAAACACAGCAAGTTTGTTCGGGACATGATCCGTGAGGTGTGTGGCTTTGCTCCATATGAGAGGAGAGCCATGGAGTTGCTGAAGGTGTCTAAGGACAAGAGAGCCCTCAAGTTCATTAAGAAGAGGGTGAGTTAGTATTGGTCAAGTCAGCCACAGCAGCATGTTCCATTCAGTACATCAGTGTCAGAGCAATGTGTACAGACAGCTTCACAACCTACTGCAGAGCCTGTATTGGTCTGTAGCATGTGCTTATAGTAGGCTAAAGTGTTGAGCCTTTTCTCTATGTAGTAGTGTTGAGTCTAATGTTTCTCTCTCCTCCACAGATTGGCACTCACATCCGTGCCAAGAGAAAGAGGGAGGAGCTGAGCAACGTTCTGGCCGCAATGAGGAAAGCTGCTGCCAAGAAGGACTAATCTGTCACTTAATAAACGTTTTCTAAACTCCAAAAGCCAGACTTGTGTATTTCGTCTTCTGCTTTGCTTGTTCTTCTTCCTGTATGGATCTTTTTTAATACACCATGTAAACATAGATGGTACACTAATGCCTCATTACTGTTCAATAATGCATTATAATATAATGTTGCATTAACCAGTGTAACCTTCCTGGAGGGCTTCATCTCACGATCAAGAGATGGTGTATGACCGGATGATTGGCTTTGCAGGCTATTGTTGGCCCCTTTATGTTTAGTGCTCAGGTGGGCACAGGCCCCCCTGACACCATGATAAAACACCTGCAGCCTCAATCCACCCGCCTTTGACACTTCAGTGTTTGTGGGTGCTATCAGAGAGATCATGTCCTTTGTAGCACAGCAATTTCTTTTTTAACATCAAGGACAAAAATAGGACAAGGGAATAAACCTTAAACTTAACTACAATCATAATATTGAAATTACATTTGGATACTTACATTTTTCATTTCCTGTCTTTATGATGTAACTGGGACTTTCATGTTTGTTGTGTAGAAGTGCTGTGCTTAACTTTATAATAAATATCCCAAGCCGTTGGTGACTACAAGTAATACAAACAATGGGAATTATAAATGGGGTGATCAGCTGGTTTCAGCACTGACTTATCCTTCTTTCCTTCATGTCTTTTAAAAAGACATTTTGAATTTCTATTTATTCAGGATGTTCATACAGGCACTTGTAACTGTTATTCATGAATACAGCTTAGGTTATATGATCATAACAGAACAAACCCTTTTTTTTTTATGTCAAAGTCAAATATTTATTATTGGTAGTAGTAGTTGCAAATGTCCCCTGTGGGACGAATAAAGGTGTTCTGAACTAGTATGATATTAGAAGAAAAACACATGTCTTATTATATTCATCAATACTATTTTATGTATGAGCCCTTATAATTGATTTCATTCAATCTCTTAGTTTTATAGAATGGTTGAGTTTCCATCCAAACCAGTGTTATTATCTGAGGTGTAATTGTTTGCCTGCCCTTCACTGTGTGTGCGGCGGCGTTGCCCCTGGTGACGCGTCTCTATCCACTGGGTCCCACCCATGGTTCGCATTCTTCGCTTGTGATTGGCTGTTAGGCGCTTCCCCGTATCGTTTACTGGCTAGGCTAGCTGTCTGTTAGTCAGCTGGGTATATTTAGCTGATTGCATTATCGGATCAGATTTAACCTGCAGTCCAACAATATAGACTTAAGTAACGTTATACCTAGTTCATGCAGTTTTCATGCAAATATTAGCGGGCAGAGCGGTTAGCTAACCCACGTTAGTTGAGCTAACACCAGCAGCAGCTTTGTTATTTCATCACATCCTGGATTTATTTTCTGGAAGCTACGAAAACAGGCGACTTCAGAAATGTCTTCAGACGAAGACAGGGCCAAGGAGATTTTGAAGGGCTTCAAACTGTATCCTTTCAACTTTTGCTCTGCAAAGTTTAGACACGTAACCTTAGCGTTTGTATGTATATTATTGGTCTGTCATAACCAGATAACGTCCCCTAACATTAGCACCGTGTGGGAACATATTGTGACTGAATCTGGTGCTAGCTACAGTAAGGTAAGCTAGCTGCTGCAGCTAACCTGTCAGTGTGATACGGTCAGCTACCAGCCAGTGTTTGTCTTTATGTAATGGGACAACATGGACATGTTCTTATTGTTCATCTCTGAATGTCAGTGTGTGGCTGGTTGCTCTGTGCAGCCGGTGCTGCAGCTGCACCCAGTTACTCGCCCTGTATGCGGTGCACGTTATGATGAATACAGTACACTGAAGGGACAGAGACATGACTCAGGGGATAACATGCATAACCTATCGGATGATCAAACCTTTGCTTCCTTAGTTAGTAACCTAGCTTCATAGCTAGCGTTTGGTGTGGCTTGTTTGTTGTTTAAGTTTTGTAATTTTGCATATAGGAATATGGAAATCCCAAACTTCATTATAAATCTGCCTGTTTTAAATGCTGCCCTAAACACACCAGTTTACTCCACTGTACTGAAGTTCTGTTACAAGTACAAATCTTGCATTAAAAAGTTTACTCAAACTTACTCAAGTAGAAAAGTGTTAGCATTAAAATATACTTGAAGTTCCAAAACTAAAAGTACATATTATGCAGAATGACCATTTAGTTTTACTGGATTGTAATTAGCAATCCATTATTGTGAACATTATTTTGCAGCAGGTAAAGTTGCATGCTACTTTAAGCACATTCTATACTGCCAGGTACCTTAATCCATAAACATAATTTATAAATGTTATCATCGTTTTAGGTTATACAAATAATTTAGAAGAATTAATGGCACTATTTACCCCCAGATTTCAGTAGAGTAAGTATTTTGTAGTATAACATGTTTATACTTAAGTAGTACAAATATGGTACTTCTACTTTCTAGATGTACTTTCCCCAAAGTCACATTTTTAGCTCTGTATATCCTCACATCAGCCATTTGTAAAAAGTAACTTTTTTAAAAGGAGACAAGTTAATTTATGTCAGCCCACTGGCAGACCTAACCCATAATTGATATTATGCTTGTTCACACACACACAGTCCTAAAGACACTCTTTATTACATTTTAACATTTCCTTTATGAGATACTGAGGAGAAGCCAAAAGGAATTAGAGGAAGAGAGAAAGTGGTATAACATCCATATATAGAGTATAACAACCGTCCTGTCTTACTGCTCTTTACTCATGTTGCTGCGCTCTTTTGATTTGTCTCGTTGTGTTTAGCTGCATAAAGTTATCATTTACATTTACCTGTATAGGGTTTGCAATTCAGAGACCCGTTTAATTTCTTAGTCTTTACCCAAGATAAGTTAGGGGTTTCCCTTTTTTCTTTATTAAATTAGGAAGCACATTGAGAAATGTCATGATGTTAATTGGAAGAGTGACATTCTAAGTGCTGTTATGGTCAGATCAGAACAGATCAGTCAGTGCCACAGTGTTGGTTAATGCCCGTCTGAACAGCACCTGCCAGCTCAATGCTCCTCCACTCCGTCTGTAAATCATTTGAATATAACATAGAATTTCAAAGGAAAAGGAATTAGGATGGAGCCTCTACTTCTTACAATCATCAGTATTATACTATATTTCTTGTGTGTGCAACCCAGGAAATAAACAGCTGAGTTTACTGCCAATCTTTCTGAATTAAAATCTCGAACAACCAAGTCTTTAATAGGTTTTTATTTATTTATAGTATTAGAGTCTGTGGCAGAATCCGTGGCTGTCTGTGACACAGTTAAACCCAAATTCTACTTTCACTATCTGCATGGCTTCCGGGCTCCATCAGGGTATATATTTTATTCATCTGTCCAAACATGGTGATGCCAAGCCTAGTATTAATGCAGTTTTGCAGTGCATGTGGCCCTTTTTTAAGCTGATCCAGCTGAGCAGAACAGTTCTGTAGACTGAAGCTTGTTGGTACAGTTTACTAGAGAAGCGTTAAAGTCTTCTTTTTATAAATATAATAGTCTTTCAAAGTTGCCGCAGAATGCTGCCTCAGTCTCCAGCAGGAAAGTCAGTCTGTGACACACACTACTGGAGCAATAGTAACGATTGTTGCCTTTTTAAAGTTCCAAAGAAAAAAACACAGATATTATCTTATATTTATTTTACAAATACATGAATATAAGTATAATAATAAGTATGTATAGTAAGGAGAGACGTACTGTATGTATATCGGACTCTTGTCACTTGTAGCACATCTTGTCACATTTATTTAATACTTTTAATGCATAAATTGATGTTTTTACCAAACATAATGACCACAATGCACAACATTGCACCATTTAATAAAGAAATAAAATAAGGGACATATGTGATAGGCTAAATATATCACAATTTTAAAATGCCAGAGAGATGCATGCCTGCTTTATGCTAATTGCTCATGTTTTACTGTAACGGGGAAACTGCACATTCTGCAGTTTAATCCCTTCAGCACTGCTTTGCTAATGTTCTAGTTGCTCTCAACAACCTTAAATTAGTTATCAATGCAGATAACATTAAATTCACTAGGGCCAGTAATATCAAATATGCCCATCTCTGAAGGATACAAATATTGAAGAGTCACAGAGAGCATCGCTGGGTTTTGGTTGGAGGAGAAAACAACTGTTAAATATCATAGGACTGAACTAGTGAGCATGTTAAGGAAAACTAACTAGCCTAATGTTTTTAATTATAGGAACAATGTGTTTTTCTCTGCGTTGTACGATGTTCTTATCACTTTTGGATTATGCAACATTTTATACAGCTGCCTTCCCTCTCAGTAAATAGACACTCACTTTTATTTATTCATTAGACCCTCACTGGTTTTCTACCCCCATACTTCCTTTCTGTCTCCTGATGTCGGCTCTTATCGAACATGCTCAATGATTGGATTATGTTGCATGAGTCAGCTGTTTTAGTGATCTTATAAGATCCAGTTGTTCTCATTGTGCTGCTGCAACATGGAACATTTCTATCATAAGCACAATTTAATATAATTATTTCATCCTAATTTCACTCTCAGTTGGTCTTGTTTTAGCTGATTCATTGAACTGCTTTATTTTCGTTATTGCTTCTTAACTTGGTTCCTTACACAGAAATTAGGTCTTTACTTGAATACATTCCCGAGTTAAAACAAAGAAATTAATTAATAATGGTAGGGTAAAATAAAGTAGTTCCAAGAGCTTCAATTTGGCTCAACCCTAACCCTAACCCTAATTTTGAAATCATTTTGGCCTGTGAAATGTTTGTTGAATTCGAAATGATTGTGCAGGTGCATGTTAATTTTAGTTTGCACATTTCCACTCCCCCACTGCAGATCTGTATCATGTGAGGGTGTGTGTGGGCTTTCCACTCTGCTCTGTGTCTTGTAGCAGCAGATTAGCTTTGGTCATACCTTCTAAAATAAGCAGCATGCAACTTCTTTCATTTGTTATGTATGAAACGTGTCCTCCTTATTGTATTCCACTGATCCCCAGTCCACCCCGAAGATGAAGCTGTGTGTATGCTTCCTGTTAAGGTCAGGGCCCTTGCTGAAGAGTGGTAATGCCTAAATCCACGATTTAGTCGAGCAGGGATTTACTACCTTCTGTCCATTCAGCCTTATTAAAGGAAGCAGAGACAACTGACATCATGCATATTCATTTTTCTTAGAGACTTTTAAGGCAACATATCACGTTCCTTCAAATATAAAATATACAGCGGTTGTTAAATTCTCTCACCATGTCGGTCAGTGAGCAGAACAGACTAAATGCTGCAGCAGTTGCCACAGTAGGTTTTAAAGAGTTTTACATATTCAAAGCCAGGGTGACTGTCTTATTGTCGTTCTGAGATTCGAAAATTATTCAAAACAAGAAATATTGTGACCAACAATAATAATTGTAGTTTTGTCAAGAACTCAAAATAAGACACAAATGAGCCAAAGGCACAGCAACTTAAGTCAGACTAAATCCTAGAAGAGCCAATCCAATTTTAAAATATTCAGTCTTTAATCGTCAGCAACAGGGACATATTTGGAGCTACAACAGCAGATGTTCAGGCTGATAAAAGGCAATAAGAAAAGGAGGAGATAATAATAGCTTGAGATCTTTTTAAATAAAAAAATGATAATACTAGTATTGAAGGAGCCGGTAATGTAACACATTATAAATAAATTCTGGCTCTTCAAACACACAGTGCAGTGAACAGATCAGTATTTATTTGTCCTGAATGTCTTACCAATAAAAAGCTAATTACGTGCTTTAGAACAGTCACACCTAATGACACTTTTACCTCATTAGCATAGAGCTTCTCAAGGAAGAAGTCCACCAAGTCACACTTTAATATGAAACCCTCCAACTGATGATGATGGTGGTGATTGCTGTTGTGGTTAGTTGGCTGCAGATATGTAGGTTACTGAGCATAATCAAAGTCTGTGTTGAGGCTGTCCAGTGTCAGTTTGACCCCCTGATTTAATCTCGTGCAGAAAGCAAGTATTTTAATATAGATCAGGGTTTTGTCTACACCGGGTAACAGGGGCGCTTCGCTCTAACGCAGCGAACACACGGTTCCGTTGCGTTGACGCTTGCCGGTGGGCGTGTCTGGCGCTTAGGGTTAATGCGACCAACAACCAATCAGTCCTCCTGTTTGTATCCTTGTATGTTTACAGGGTGGTCGTATAAGTGATTCCCTACCGCTATTATTATTTGTTCCTCCTTTTTTGGGAAAATTAGGAAATGAGCCGTGCTATAGCTCTCCCAGCATATTAACATACACGCGGTTTGATGGCTAGCGCTTGTAGTGGCATATTTGCATAAATGGGATTTGATTGGCTGGCGCTTCCGTCGTCATCGAGATTTCTCAATTTTCCCTGCGAGCAACGCAGGCAAAGCAAAGCAACGGAACCACAATGCAGTTCGGCAACGCTTGACGTCAGTACGTCAACGCAACGGAACCTGTTCGCTGTGTAATGCCAGAGAACTTTTAATATTGACGAGAACGTTCACTCTCAAAACCGTTCCGGTATGGTACTGCACCTGGGGGGCGCTGGTGGGCCAGTGCAGAATGAATGTGGTCCTATGGAGCCCCACCCATAGATTCCTACATTTCTTTGGATATAATTTTTTTTTAAATCACTGCTATAGTTTTTTAAACATGGAATGGATAATCCTCACAAACGACACATAGCTAGTATTTTATATTCGCTTGATTTTGACTAAAATTAGGTTTTTGTAAATCGGATGACGTCATGCGTGATAAATTGCTTTACGGCACCTTGTGTCTCTCCTTCCCTTTCCTTTCCCTCGCAGCAACAGCTGCATACGATCGCAGCTGATTTGGCTCCGTGGGACTGATTTGAACTCGGCTCTACATGTTTTGAAAAGGTGTGACATTATTTGATACTCATAATTTACAAATCGTTGTTGATGTTCTGTGGACAGGTACCACAAAGCGTATTCTTCGGTCGTAACCAGTCGTGAGTTCTTCATTGACCAATCGGCTTTCATTAGCCAGATGCTAGCAGAACCTGGGTCGCAACTGCCCAACCTGTAAGAAAACAAAAGGCTATGACCCCCAGATTATTCCACTTTTGACGAAAAATCCCTGTCGACCTCTCGGAAACCACAGTAGTATTTTGGATTTTGTAGACGATATGCTAGGAGAATGATGTAGCTAGCCGCCTAGCTCCATAGGGGTCCATGTATTCTGCACTCGCCCGCGATCGCCCCCTAGGTGAACTGCAGCCAAATTCGGTACAATGGGGGTGAATAGAGAGTGAAGGGGCTTTCCGTAGACGGGCTTTGGTAATGCATTATTTTCGCCGGAAGGTGGGCGGGGCCGTAATATTTTGGTCGGAAGTGATGTTAGCGCCCTCATGCTATATCTTTTTCTTATTTTTTAAAATAGTTTTGCTGTGGTGCGTGTGAGTCTGACATCACTGCACAATGCATTGTTTTAAAATAATGAAAGGCAGTTTGTTGTTGTTGTTGCCGCATACCCTAACTCTGTGGAGGCTCAGTCCGCTCTGCAATAGGCAGGCCTTCTTCCTGACTTTCCTCCCCCGTCTCCATGTGTGACTGTTTCTGAGTATGTCGTTTTGTTGTTGCAGAGGCTCATGAAACTGCCATTAATGCGTCTTTAAAAATAAATGCCGACTAAACAGTGACAGCAGCTTTACACTGGGGGCTCATTAACTGTGCAGGTGTGTGTTCTGACAGACCCTGAGGAGTGGGGGGCCCCGGGGAAACTGGTACACTCGGTATGATGTTGTTGGTGCTGAAATCAATTGCTTTAGTTTCTGCTATCTGAGAGACAACGAAGGACGATGATGTGATGATGGGAACAAGTTATTTTTATCAATCCACTATTTTTACGTTCCTCTTGATAAAATGATGTATGTGTTCTCTTTTTTGTTTTTTAAGTTACACATACCGTGGAAGAGCGGGAGGGGCCTGGGCTGTTCTGGAAGGTGTTGAGGATGATCAGTTTGATGTAGGAGATTGGATTTAGTTAGACTTGAGAGGATTAGAGAAAGCATCAAAGTCAGCAGACTTAGCTGGAGAGCCAGATGAAGAGCTGGGGGAGGGGAGGGGGAACAGACAATATGTCAGATGATTATTTATTGAGGAAATTACAAACATTTCAGACCAAATGATGTTTAATTTGACTTTTTAAGATGGTTTTATACTTTACATTACGATATAATACAGTTGGATATTCCAGATTATTGTTGCTTTAACACCTGTCCTACTCAGAAGGCTTTCTGCCATTTGAGAAATGTAATTTATTAAAGACATGAAACAATTCATCAGAATCAGACAGTCTTTAATCATCCTGCAGCTGACATTCTGGCAATTATAACATAAAAAAAGACAAGCACATGGTAATTGAACTTAAACTAAAAGAATAAATAAAATAAAGTATAAGCAGCAGTATTTTAAAAAGTGAAAAATTAAAAGTATTAGTAAGTAGTAAGGAGCCAGTCATTTGAACATATGGAAATAAATTGTACAAAAATATACGTTTAAGTGTAAATTCCATGTTTGTTTGTGATTAAAATACAAAAATAAACTATATACTAGTCATGTATTGAGGTGAGTCCACTTGTTTTCTCTGCATGTTGACGCAGATTGCAAAAAAACTAATTCTTAGACCAATAAATGACACAAACATTCTGTGTATATAATGTTGTATAACATCCTGCCCACGGATTAATGGCTCAGTAATATAAGTGAAACTAGATGACTGTTTGTATCTCATGTAGCAGTATGCTAACATGGACGGCTGTGTTTTCAGGCGGTTGGGATGGAGGGCTCCACAGATGGTGTGGAGTCAAGTGTGTGTGTGACACTAAGTAGTGTCTGACTGTGACAGGATCCTGAGTGGAGAATCTTCTGGAACATTTGGCTGATATCTAGAGATAAAAGAGGAGCTGTTCCCTGTGGAAGCAGCGCTGTCTCTCCAGACACTTAAAGTACAGAGCTGCACATTTTGTCCTGAGCCGGGCCCGAAGCCAGCTGTCAAAACGCACAGGGGAAACCATGACAGCCATATTAAGAGTGAGAGATAACAATCAGTCCTTCCCATGACTCTTTGCCACTCCTGCAGCAGCTTGGATTCAGTTCTTTATTTTAACTGTGTAATGTATTCAAGTAAAGACTGTGAGGAACAGACATAGGAAGCAATAACGAAAATCATGCAGCTAAAACAAGACAACTGGGAGTGAAATTAGGATGAAATATTTCACACACTTAATCACTCCTTGCATTCAACTCTGACTGCTGCGGATGGATGTCAGTGTTTTCGTTAGAAAGTGCCAGTCAACGCGTCCGGGAAGATTTCACTGTCCCGGAAAATGATAGAAATATGGTAAAAAAGTTTGAAAACCATTAATAACAAAGCCAAACAGTTTTTTATTGATTTTCACTTGTATAGAACACAGAACTAGAGACCAGAGTCCAAACTACTGCCCGTTCATTTTGAATCAGCCCTCAGCAAATTCTAGAAGTATAATGGAAAATGTCCCTAAGATGAAACTTGTGCTTATCTTGTATAGTACTACTTAAATGTATATGTAAACAGATATAACATAGTAGTGTTCATGTGTTAAAGAGCCCACTTTACAAAGAAATTCAGTCAATTGAAGATGGAAACATTTTCTAACAAATCTTAGTAGATAAAAAAATGTATTTGCTTAGCCAGCTTGAAATAAACCTTAATATTTCCCCTTATTATCAGCAATCTGAAGCTTCTGTTTTAAGGGATGAGCTGCCAATACTTGAAACAAATAAAACCCAATTGAGAGCTGTGATGCAGGCTGTTTGTTTCTTAAAGCATATTCAGGTGTTAACGCTAATTTACCTACATTTGACTGATTTTTGCTAACTTATAACTTCACTTATGAGGCAACATACTTCACCTCGAGTGAGGGGCCCAGACCTTTGTTTGTTTTTCTGTATGTGGCCCTCAGTGAAAAAAGTTTGGACACCTTTGATGTAGATGTACAATTATACAGACAATTAAAGTACATTTATACAATTCATAATAATATGTCACTGTTGAACATAGGCTTCATGCAGTCAGGGGATTTAGTAAAACTGATCCAGGAAAAGCTGCCATAGCTGGTAGTATTTGTTGTGACATCCCTGGCTACGATTCCTCAGCTCCTTCAACTGCAAATCCCTCACCCAACGGGCGTGAGATGGTCGAGTCCTGTTGAAGAGGAAAGAAGGCTTAATAAAATATTGACATCATTAAATAATGAAGATGTATTTTTTATTGAAAAGTGGGTTCATTCCACTGGTGTAAAGTAACTAAATAAATTTACTCAACTACAGTTCTTGGGTACAATTCTTAGATACGTTTAACTTTAATTGAGTATTTCAATTGTTTCCTACTTTGTACTTCTACTCCACTACAATTCAGAGGTAATTGGTGTACCATTCCTCCACTACATTTATTTAATACCTTTATTTACTTTACAGACTTGGATTAATGATCTGAAATATAATCAGCCCTTAAATCAGACTTTAGTTCACCTGGAGTAAATTCAGCAGCTACCCTGCAGTATACAAAGCCATTAATACTAGCTGCACCTTTACCAGCTGTGTGAACACTTTAATGATCAATAATTATAAAACATATCAGATATATTATTCTGAAATGGACCAATCAAACAATTAGTACTTTTACTTTTGTTACTTTTTTAAAGTTTTTTTTCGGGGCTTTTTGCCTTTAATCGGATAGGAAAGTGGAGAGTGACAGGAAAGTGGGAGAGAGAGTCGGGGTGGGATCCGGAAAAGACCACGGGTCGGGAATCGAACCCGGGTCACCGGCGTACAGTCCAGGTGCCCGGGCCAGTTGCGCCACGGCTGGGGCCACTTTTGTTACTTTAAAGTAGATTTAGATGCCAATACTTTTCCTCACAGATTTAGCTGAAATCAATCCTGACTTAGCAGGCCTTTCGAGAAATTGCAAGCCCTATAACTGCGATGGCATCTCGTTGCCCGTGGGTTTGATTGCTGGTGCTGCCTCGTTTATCCATCCTTATTTAAATACACTTCAAATTGTGCTTACGGGATTATTTCCACCACACATCATGACAGGTGAGAGACTTCAAAAGACGTGTGTGTGTGTGTGTGTGTGTGTGTGTGTGTGTGTGTGTGTGTGTGTGTGTGTGTGTGTGTGTGTGTGTGTGTGTGTGTGTGTGTGTGTGTGTGTGTGTGTGTGTGTGTGTGTGTGTGTGTGTGTGTGTGTGTGTGTGTGTGTGTGTGTGTGTGTGTGTGTGTGTGTGTGTGTGTGTGTGTGTGTGTGTGTGTGTGTGTGTGTGTGTGTGTGTGTGGCTTTCCATTAGCTGCTGCTGTAGTGAACAGTGGGTCCCTGTGATTGACAGCTGCATTGTGTTGTAGTGAGTGTGTTCAGGAGCAGCTGACCAGCTGACAGCCTGGCGGGACAGCTCCATCAGCTGCCTCTCTCTTGACTTTAGGTGACCTACAAGCTTCTTATCATTCATCCTCCTCCAACAATGTGGCTTACTAGAGCAAGATACAATGTGTGTATTTGCAGGATTGCGTCAAACAGGCAGTCTATATTTAGAGTTTCTGCTTTGTTCTGTATCCCTTTATCTTCCTGTCAGACGGAGAGAGTCACCTATAGAGAACATCAGCGCATGCTGTTCTGACGTCTAAAAAGTTACGATTTTATAATATCTGACATTAATTAAATTTAAACATACTCCACTCCCCCAGAGAGCGATGGATAGGACAGAGATGTAGACATGGTTCGCTCTAGCTTCCTCTCCTTGATAGAAGATAGATAGAATCGGAGGATGAAACCCTCTTTATTTGTCACATACATGCACACAGCAGAGCACACACAGTGAAATTGGTCCTCTGCATTTAACCCATCCTAGTACTAGGAGCAGTGGGCAGCTATTGTACCCGGGGAGCAATGGCATGGGGAGGAGGGGGGATTGGAGGTGTCCGGTGCCTTGCTCAAGGGTACCACAGCAGGGCCTAGAAGGTGAACTGGGACCTCTCCAAGTAGCAGTCCACTTTCCATATTTCAAGTCTGTTCTGGGACTTGAACCGGCGACCCTACGATTCCCAGTCCAAGCCCCTACTGACTGAGCCACTGCTGGACTAGCACATGGAACTGGTGTTATATCTAATCACTACTGAAACAGAACCCATGCAAAGACAATGCAGCTGTCTAAAAAAGAGCATCCCTTTCTAATTTGCTATATTATCTGAAATAATATAGCAAATGATATAGATTCTCACATCTAACACACACTGAAAACAGACTTTTACATTCCTTTAAAGGATGGTTATTCCTCTCTTCATTGCAGAGTTGCTTTAATTTGGCCACATTTGATGGTTTTCAAGCATGAAGTGCCCATTTATTTCTTGCTGCAAGAATGGAATCACAATACATTATGCAACTGTCTAGTGTTTTTCCCATTTAAACTGCAGTAGTGTCTAAACAGTGTTTGTGGTTTTTTGTTTCTGGTGGTCAACAGTTTCTCTGTAAAATCATCCGTAATAGATGCTCGTCAGCAGGTGTGGAACTGCTGGTGGTGACGTCAGGAAGTTTAGCTTTCAATTCTGACTGAATGTATGTTTAAACCCAACCATGTTTCACATATTGCATGTCACCTTGAGCTGTTGGCGTAGCAGATTGGTGGAAGTAGAGGGAGACGTCAGACTCAAGGGAAAACTGCACCAGTAATTCACTTTATTTGCTCAAATGTGACCATAAGAGTCAGCTGATCAGCCTGGCTCTCATTGAAGAATGAATGGAAAGAAACGGCTGTTAAACTTCACCCATACAACAAACCCTGGGTACTCCCTGAACTTAAAGAGCGGTCTAATCAATAAAAAACCCTAAGGAAGAAATAGAACTGTAGAGAAAGGATAAAGTAACAGTGTGCTTTCTCTTGAAATGTAGTCATTTTTTAAAAAGAAATTCAGTCAGGGAATAGAATACAGATTATACCAGCTCATAAACCGACAACATCTTCATTATATTGTAGATGCTAGTTGGCAGGTAGCTAACGTGCTAACTTTGGCGAGTGAAATGTGTCTGAGCGATGGCTTGCAGAGTTGATGGTACGATTTAACTGTTTTGTCAGAGGACACGCCTATATTTATCTGATAAATTAGTATAATGACAGCTGTTGTTTGTTTGAATGAGTGTGGAGTTTCACCCTCCACTCACACCTGTGTGCAGTTTGCAGATGTCGGCTGACAACTCATCATGTGGGGTGTTAAGGAATAGAAGGGAACTTCCTAAAGTAGTCTTTACATTTCCTTTAGGTTAATGTGACTAAAAGTGTTAGGGTTAGGGTCATTTTTGGATTGCTTCCTGAGGAACGTAGACGACAGCTTGATGAATCCACTGTCAACTTTGACTATGTCAGACTTTTATTTTTTCTTCCACTTATTCCCCTCCCCTCAGCCCTTAGCTTCAACAGAGTTCTTCCCATTCAGAGAACAGAGGGAAAGAGGACGATGTGGGATTTAAAATGATTGCACATGCTATAGTACTTTCAGCTTGGACTATCGCTTGCCTCTTTATGGGACCTTTTTATCAGAGTAATCTGACTTCCCAGATTGGATTTGGTAAAATGTTGTTGTTCTGTTCGAATGTCCCTTGTGTATTTCAGCTAATTCTATCTATCCCGGTTTGGTTGGTGGCCCTTAACTTCTTCCTGACAGAAACTGGATGAACCTTAGAGATGCAGAGACGGGCAAAGTGCTGTGGCAGGGGACTGAGGACCTCTCTGTACCGGGAGTAGAACATGAAGGTACAGTAAACACGCCTACCACATATCAATCCCCTTCGTACAGCACCCAGCACAGGCTCTTTGTAAGCTAGGTAAGTGTGCTCTAAAAATAAGAATATAATAATGAAAATAGTAGTCAAATAATACAAATAAATATATGTAAAATGTAATGATCACAATTGAAAGGCAAATTAAACAATATGATTATTTATGCAGTCAAAATAAATATGCATGAGGGATTTAGGGAGGACAGTGTGCCACACAGGGCAGATGATGTACTGAGATGAACATTTATTAGTTTTAGCTTGCCGGGTTGAACTAGATATGGCGTTCTATTTAGAACATCATTATATGACTGGAGAGTCAAAAGCAAGGTCATATGTGGACATCCCTTCTTGATATTATCATAATGTGATTTATGTTCCTAGTAAAAGCCATTCAATACAGTGGCATACTTGGAATATTTTATTTGTAATTTTCAGGTATATATTTAACAATTATACATACAGTAACAGAAAAAAACAAAGCATCCCCCTTCCCACCCACGCAAATAAAAATAAATAAAAAAGAAGTCAGTGCATCGAGACACTAAGAGAACACACAGTGCTTCATCCAGAAGCCAAGGCTAATCAGAGCGAATGCACTATATAGACAAAAGTATTGGGACACCTACACATTACACCCAAATGCCAAATTCTTAGGCATTATTATGAAGTTGCCCCCCCTTTGCAGCTGTAACAGCTTCCACTCTTCTGGGAAAGCTTTCTCCAAGAGTTTGGAGTGTGTCTGTGGGAAATTCTACCCATTCATCCAGAAGAGCATTTGTGAGGTCAGACCCTGATGATGGACGAGAGGGCCTGGCTCGCAATTTCTAGTTCCTCCCAAAGGTGTTCAATGGGGTTGAGGTCAGGGCTCTGTGCGGGCCGGTCCAGTTCTTCCACACAAAACTAATCCAGCCATGCCTTTATGGACCTTGCTTTGTGCACTGGGGAACAGTCCTGCTGGAACAGGAAAGGGCCTTCCCCAAGCTGTTCCCACAAAGCATAGAATTGTGCAGAATGACTTGGTAAGATGAAGCATCAAGAATCCCCTTCACTGGAACTAAGGGGCCGAGGCCGACCCCACAAAAACATCCCCCATATACCAGAGTCCCAATATTTTAGTCTATATAGTGTACCTATGGAGGCATCAGTGATGTACTCTAGGTAAGGCTGCCAGATTTTCAGATAGGTGTTATATCCTTTTCTAAGACTATATTTCATCTTTGCAAGAGGAATACAGGAGATGAGTCAGATTTCCAAACAGTAGCTAAATTCTAACTATTACTGATGGAATATATACAATAACTATAAACATATGACTCTTATATTCAAGGTTGATATTGTAAATAATGTTTGTTTTCCATTTTTCTTTATACGTTATGTTGAACCAGTTAAAATATCTCAGCTTTTGTAAAGAACAATGATCCCAAATCATCTGTAACAAGCCCACATCTTGCTGGGTGGAAGCCTACAAGTTCTTCAGATCCCTGCACGCTATCAGCCACGTAGCTCTTCTTCCTTCAGTTAATTCTGATTTCTCCCCGTCTCTGCAGCTCGTGTCCCCAAGAAGATCCTCAAGTGTAAAGCTGTGTCCAGAGAACTGAACTTCTCCTCCTCAGAGAAGCTGGAGAAGTTCCGACTGGAGCAGAAAGTCTTCTTCAAAGGACAGTGTCTAGAAGGTAACCTGAGTTAACCTGAGCTAAATCCACTTTTTGACGTCTTTTCTACATAAATATGTGTCCCCTCTGTGTTAAGAGATTCTGAAAGTTTCAGGACAAAAGAGTCCCTCTCTTTTTGTCCTGATCCATCTCTATAAAAACCTGTCTGAAAATTACTGATGAGATTTTGGCCACTTTGTGATGTCACAATGTTTTTTTGGGTCGTGTAACTATAAGCCAATAACCATCCAAGGTAACACCCGCCCACATTATCACCCGAATCTCCTCCTAGAGCACCATCGTGGTTCTTTAAACCAATCATCTCTCAGAGGGGCGTGACCAGCAGCTCATTATTACCATTTAAAGCTACAGACTCAGAATCAGCACTTCTGAAACAGAGGTGTTTATGGTATATCTGTTTGGTATTTCAGGCACACACTTTAGAGACATGTTTTGAATATATCTGAGACCTAAAATTTAATGTTAAAAAAAGAGCATAATAGAGGACCTTTAAGTGTTGGGCCCTGGAGAGTTCTGACCACAGTTCCCAATGCTGAACACTATTCCTCTCGTCCTGTCTGTCTGTGTTTTGGGATCTGATAAGCCTTTAAACCCCTACTTATTGGTACCTATAGCAACTCAATGCACTTTCCATCCACAGACAAAGGATCTGCAGTACATAATCTGCAGTGTCAGAAAGTGCAGGGATGTTAAAGCCCCTTTCCGCCCACATCTCTTTGTGAACACCCTGTTTTTCGCTTTGAAAGATCCTATATAAGAATGAACTTTTGGAAGAATTTGTCAAATATTCACTGCGGCTCTATCTTTGCTGTACCCTGCAGGCTTCTCCGCCATGCTTTATGCTACTGCTTACAGATCTGAGACTACAAGTGAGAGTGGAAATAAAGTGTGTCTTTGTGACACTAGCTCACACTTGTTTGACCGAAAAGGAAGTGAGAATTCTGCATGCACAACTTTGGTTTCCTTGTATAACCGAAAAGCCGCAGCTCACATGCGAACCAGCCATGGTTTGTGCTGTAAAGGGTTTGGCTTTGCATCTAAGATCCTCTGGGCATATGTATTAGTAGAGTGTTATGCACACAGTGTAGTGTACTGACAGGAAACTGCATCAACTGGTGACTGGCATGCTCTAGCATTTCTATGGGGGGCTACAGGAAGTACAATATTTTTTAAATTCAAAATATGAGTTAAAGGTCTCCTACTATGCTATATTTGAACAATTTATTGTAGGGCAAAATACATATACAGTGGGGCAAAAAAGTATTTAGTAAGCCACCAATTGTGCAAGTTCTCCCATTTAAAAAGATGAGAGAGGCCTGTCATTTTCATCATAGGTACACTTCAACTATGAGAGACAAAATGAGAAAAAGAATCCAGGAAATCACATTGTAGGATTTTTAAAGAATTAATTGGTAAATTCCTCGGTAAAATAAGTATTTGGTCACCTACAAACAAGCAAGATTTCTGGCTCTCACAGACCTGTAACTTCTTCTTTAAGAGGCTCCTCTGTCCTCCACTCGTTACCTGTATTAATGGCACCTTTTTGAACTCGTTATCAGTATAAAAGACACCTGTCCACAACCTCAAACAGTCATACTCCAAACTCCACTATGGCCAAGACCAAAGAGCTGTCAAAGGAGACCAGAGACAAAATTGTAGACCTGCACCAGGCTGGGAAAACTGAATCTGCAATAGGTAAGCAGCTTGGTGTGAAGAAATCAACTGTGGGAGTAATTATTAGAAAATGGAAGACATACAAGACCACTGCTAATCTCCCTCCGATCTGGGGCTCCACGCAAGATCTCACCCCGTGGGGTCAAAATGATCACAAGAACGGTGAGCAAAAATCCCAGAACCACACGGGGGGACCTAGTGAATGACCTGCAGAGAGCTGGGACCAAAGTAACAGAGGCTACCATCAGTAACACACTACGCCGCCAGGGACTTAAATCCTGCAGTTCCAGACGTGTCCCCCTGCTTAAGCCAGTACATGTCCAGGCCCGTCTGAAGTTTGCTAGAGGGCATTTGGATGATCCAGAAGAGGATTGGGAGAATGTCATATGGTCAGATGAAACCAAAATAGAACTTTTTGGTAAAAACTCAACTCGTCGTGTTTGGAGGAGAAAGAATGCAGAGTTGCATCCAAAGAACACCATACCTACTGTGAAGCATGGGGGTGGAAACATCAAGCTTTGGGGCTGTTTTTCTGCAAAGGGACCAGGACGACTGATCCGTGTAAAGGAAAGAATGAATGGGGCGATGTATCGTGAGATTTTGAGTGAAAACCTCCTTCCATCAGCAAGGGCACTGAAGATGAAGCGTGGGGTCTTTCAGCATGACAATGATCCCAAACACACCGCCAGGGCAACGAAGGAGTGGCTTCGTAAGAAGCATTTCAAGGTCCTGGAGTGGCCTAGCCAGTCTCCAGATCTCAACCCCATAGAAAATCTTTGGAGGGAGTTGAAAGTCCATGTTGCCCAGCGACAGCCCCAAAACATCACTGCTTTAGAGGAGATCTGCATGGAGGAATGGGCCAAAATACCAGCAACAATGTGTGAAACCTTGTGAAGACTTACAGAAAACGTTTGACCTCTGTCATTGCCAACAAAGGGTATATAACAAAGTATTGAGATGAACTTTTGTTATTGACCAAATACTTATTTTCCACAATAATTTGAAAATAAATTCATTAAAAATCCTACAATGTGATTTCCTGGATTTTTTTTCTCATTCTGTCTCTCATAGTTGAAGTGTACCTATGATAAAAATTACAGGCCTCTCTCATCTTTTTAAATGGGAGAACTTGCACAATTGGTGGCTGACTAAATACTTTTTTGCCCCACTGTACAATACATGTCTATACAAAACATGTCTGTGAAGTGTTTTGCTCAAAATACCAAACAGATCACCCATTGTAGCATGCCTCATCCCCCTCTATTTCTCCCTCTACAGCTCGTTTGTACCCCCGTTTTTAGAGATGTGGGTAAGGAGGAAAAGAGAGAGGGTTGTATTTTCTGACACTTTGTGAGTCTCCTTACACACCGGGGACACATTTATGTATAAAAGACAGAAAAGACTGCATTTTTAAATAATAGGGGACCTTTAAAATAACATTGTCTTTAATATATACAGCTGCGGAAAAAATGAAGCGACCCCTCCAGCATTATCATTTTCTCTTGTTTTATTATTTATAGGCATGTCTTTGAGTTAAATTGTTATTATTGTTATTATTTTGTTATTGCATTCTATAAACTACTGACAATTTTTCTCTGTGTTGAAATTCAACAGACACTGGATTGGCTTCCATACATGTAGAGATAAATATATAAGAAACATGTGGAGTGGTCTCTTCACTTTATCCGGAGCTGTATGTCTCCCCCTGTGTGTGAAGAGACTCAAAAAGGTTCAGCAAAAAAAGGTTGTCTCTCTTTCCCTCCTGATCCAAGTGTGTGAAAGCCGCTCAAGTAATGGCTGAGGGGTTCATGCGTGATGTAAAATTAATCCTTGACGTCATTTGTGGATTGTAGGGCATTAGCAACAAACCAACCACCGTAAGCCTCCTGGTTCGCAAGTTAAACCAACTACTACACAGAACTCATATCAGTGGAAAAGAGTGTGAAGAGTTTTTGGGATTCTTTAGTAACAGAGGTTTAAAGAGTGCTGCAAATGCTTTCTGCTTGGACCCTGAAATGTGTCCTGAGAAGCACCGGCTGATTCATAAAGCCCAGGTCTGCAGTGTGTATTAATATGTCTCTCTGTCTCTGTCTCTGTCTCTGTCTCTGTCCAGAATGGTTCTTTGAGTTTGGCTTTGTTATCCCCAACTCCACCAACACATGGCAGTCTCTGATAGAAGCAGCTCCAGAGTCCCAGATGATGCCAGCCAATGTTTTAACGTGAGTCAGATGCTCTCTATTCACCCTGTTCAGCTGCCACTCCAACCCACACACACCGACACACACATTCCCATTGTCATTATCTGAAGGGTTGGGATAGTGCACAACCTTCCAAATAAGCAGGAAATGTAATCGTAGTAACCAGATACCTTGCAAGATAATATTATTAGTACAGAAATGAAATTGACTATTGAATTTAGTGTTCTATTATGGATTGAGACACCTGAGAGTATTAAAGTACACCTGCTGCAAAAATAAACTAGTGTTCACATTAATGTATCATTAATCAGAATCCAGTGAAATAGTATATTATATTCAGAAAATAGCCACTCATAATCAAGTCAAATCCAACTTTATTTGTATAACCCAATATCACAAAACTTGTTTTTCTCAGTGGACTTTGCAGATTAAAAACAAACAACAACATTGTAAATGATGGAGTTACAGCAAATGAGAAGAGATAGTGTATGTAATACAAATAGAAATAAAACAAGTTAACACCAGAAGACATTCAAATGATTCAAATGAAGTTCCATCAAAATAAAATGAAATGAATAAAATAAAAGGCCAGCTCTAACCGAAGGCTTTGTTAGAAATGTGGGTCTTCAACACAGTCTTAAAAATGAGTACATATGAGTACATTCAGTTCTGGTACTTTGACTATATTTTTGATGCTAATACATTTGTGCTATTACTTAAAGGGGCCCTATTCTGCTCATTTTCAGGTTAATATTTGTATTTTGTGTCTCTACTGGGACATTTTAATCAAAATGCTCTTTTATTTCTCTCATACTGCCTGTGCTGCAGCACCTATTTTCACCCTCTGTCTGAAACCAGAGCCCAGTCTGCCCTGATTGGTTAGCTGTGGTGCTCTGTTTTGATTGGTCAACCGCTTAGAGATGTGTCGGAAAAGTCCTGCCTGCTTGTCACGTACAGCACTCCTGGAGTGCTATCCAAAAATATAACACACTACAGGAAAGGGAAAACCCCAAGAAGCACAATCGGGATTTTTTATGTAACATTTTGAATGCCAAAGTAATCTGTCCCACTTCCTGTCTCAAGTGCAGTCACGATGCTTAAGATACAGTGGGGCAAAAAAGTATTTAGTCAGCCACCAATTGTGCAAGTTCTCCCATTTAAAAAGATGAGAGAGGCCTGTAATTTTTATCATAGGTATACCTCAACTATGAGAGACAAAATGAGAAAAATAAATCCAGGAAATCACATTGTAGGATTTTTAAAGAATTAATTATAAATTCCTCGGTAAAATAAGTATTTGGTCACCTACAAACAAGCAAGATTTCTGTCTCTCACAGACCTGTAACTTCTTCTTTAAGAGGCTCCTCTGTCCTCCACTCGTTACCTGTATTAATGGCACCTTTTTGAACTCGTTATCAGTATAAAAGACACCTGTCCACAACCTCAAACAGTCATACTCCAAACTCCACTATGGCCAAGACCAAAGAGCTGTCAAAGGAGACCAGAGACAAAATTGTAGACCTGCACCAGGCTGGGAAAACTGAATCTGCAATAGGTAAGCAGCTTGGTGTGAAGAAATCAACTGTGGGAGCAATTATTAGAAAATGGAAGACATACAAGACCACTGCTAATCTCCCTCGATCTGGGGCTCCACGCAAGATCTCACCCCGTGGGGTCAAAATGATCACAAGAACGGTGAGCAAAAATCCCAGAACCACACGGGGGGACCTAGTGAATGACCTGCAGAGAGCTGGGACCCAAGTAACAGAGGCTACCATCAGTAACACACTACGCCGCCAGGGACTTAAATCCTGCAGTTCCAGACGTGTCCCCCTGCTTAAGCCAGTACATGTCCAGGCCTGTCTGAAGTTTGCTAGAGGGCATTTGGATGATCCAGAAGAGGATTGGGAGAATGTCATATGGTCAGATGAAACCAAAATAGAACTTTTTGGTAAAAACTCAACTCGTCGTGTTTGGAGGAGAAAGAATGCAGAGTTGCATCCAAAGAACACCATACCTACTGTGAAGCATGGGGGTGGAAACATCATGCTTTGGGGCTGTTTTTCTGCAAAGGGACCAGGACGACTGATCCGTGTAAAGGAAAGAATGAATGGGGCCATGTATCGTGAGATTTTGAGTGAAAACCTCCTTCCATCAGCAAGGGCACTGAAGATGAAGCGTGGCTGGGTCTTTCAGCATGACAATGATCCCAAACACACCGCCAGGGCAACGAAGGAGTGGCTTCGTAAGAAGCATTTCAAGGTCCTGGAGTGGCCTAGCCAGTCTCCAGATCTCAACCCCATAGAAAATCTTTGGAGGGAGTTGAAAGTCCGTGTTGCCCAGCGACAGCCCCAACACATCACTGCTTTAGAGGAGATCTGCATGGAGGAATGGGCCAAAATACCAGCAACAGTGTGTGAAAACCTGGTGAAGACTTACAGAAAACGTTTGACCTCTGTCATTGCCAACAAAGGGTATATAACAAAGTATTGAGATGAACTTTTGTTATTGACCAAATACTTATTTTCCACAATCATTTGAAAATAAATTCTTTAAAAATCCTACAATGTGATTTTCTGGATTTATTTTCTCATTCTGTCTCTCATAGTTGAGGTATACCTATGATAAAAATTACAGGCCTCTCTCATCTTTTTAAATGGGAGAACTTGCACAATTGGTGGCTGACTAAATACTTTTTTGCCCCACTGTATAAGTGAAATCATCTGCTAACGTTCCCTGTGTCTCTGTTTTCCAGTGGGAACGTGATCATAGAGACTAAGTTCTTCGACGACGACCTCCACGTCAGTACCTCCAAAGTACGGCTTTTCTACGTCTGACCTTGAACACCCCCCCCCTCACTCTACCTTCCAAAAAAATGCTGACGTCCTGCCAAGGTCTTTAAATTACCACGGTTAGCTACAATTCTGAGCAGTAAACGTCTCACGGCTGACTTGGGGATCATCACTTTTCCCACAGTCAGTGAAGTGGTTGTTCTCTGGTTTGTGTCCACCTGAAAGACCTTGGACAGGGGGGAGAGGAGGAGAGAGCCGTTTCCTCTGTTCAACGATCCACACTGTACATACATTATCTCCAGCGAGCCACTCTGAGATAACACAGCGCCCCCCACTTCACTCTAAGGTTGCATTTACTCAGGAACAGAACACAGACGTGTAACCTGTCTGTTCAAAACTCTGCTCTCCATGTGTCTCCTGAGGGTGTGTCCCACTCCAGAGGACACTTCCTGTGGCAGAGTACGTCATCAAATCCCTGACTCTGTTCCTCAAAATACCCAAAATCCTTTGCACTAGTCAGTTCATGTCTCTAGAAAAGGTTCCAGTGATACCGATATATTTGGGCTTCTGTAGTGTACACGCTGACCCCTTAATGCATCATTAATGGTGGTCCAATCCTCCGTCCCGCCTCCTGCTCCATCAGCCCCGGTGTGGTGATGGAGGACCACACTTCTTTTACTTCCTGCTTTATCTGGAACCTTCTTTCTGCCTGTGTTGTTGGGATGAGAAACTGCACGCTGTTGTTGGGATGACACGTGTGAGAGGAGGGTTTTATGTGCTTAAATAATCTCAACTAAAGCATCTTTTATTCTCTTTCACTCGGCTCCGCCCTGTACAGTCTCACTTCCCATTCCGATTCACTGTTTCTTTTTTTTTTTTTTAGCTGCTAACTGAGCTGTGTAAAATAGACTGGTGTTTTAATATGACAGACGTTGTGGATTAAAGTTATCCAATGTTGTAATAACATGCAGCGTGTGTGTGTCTTTTTTTTTTGTATTCACATCTGCACACGTGTGGGTTAGGGTGACCAGGGGTCCCGCTTTCTGCTGGACCGCACAGCGTTTTTGTCATTTGTCCCACACATTTATTAATAATAATAATAATATTAATACATTTAATGACACCCAAGGACACCGTACAATTAGTTAAATATGATAAGAGGCAACAGAACATGATACAAACACGTCCCAATTTGTCCTGATTTGATTGACAGTTGTCCATTTAAAACTTGACTTTTGATCCAAAGATGTTTAGAAAACACGAGAGGGCTTTCCCCATTAGCTGTGTCGGATATCAATCAATCAAAAGAGAAATGTATTTACTTATGGGTGTAGTCATAGGGGGCGACACCCAGAGAGTTTTTGTGAGATTCGCCAGAAGTTTATTTCAATTGCGCACGTGGGTGAATACGTTTTGAAACTTCCCCGAAACTCACAAGAAACGCCTGGAACGACATTATTTCTATCTAAACGAGCTCTTAGCAACCCAGTAACATATATTGTCCCGCACAAACATACTCTTTGTCCCACATATGGCTTGTTGGCACCGGGTCACCCTCGTGTGGGTTGATCATGTAATTAAACACAGGTACTCTGCTGCCCTGTTACTAGTTTGTGGTTTGCACTGCAGAAGTGTGAAAGGAGAGCAGCTAAACAAAACTGGGACTAACTGCACTCTGCATTGTAGGACTTGTTTAAGGAGGACACAATGTGTGTGTGTAGCTGTGTACTCCTCCGTTCAGCCAAGGTGAGTTGGTTGTTTTCCCAGATGTATCATGGTTGCACAGTGTAAATAAAGCATCTTTCCTAGTTGTTGATGTCTCTGAGTTACCTTCCTAGTCCCTATGGTCAGGCTATCCCACTTTTGTTTTCCATTTTTAGTCGAGAACATATATCGTTTATAACATTTCTGATGTACCTATAACTGATTGAGTTTTTTCCATGTACAGTGGGGCAAAAAAGTATTTAGTCAGCCACCAATTGTGCAAGTTCTCCCATTTAAAAAGATGAGAGAGGCCTGTAATTTTTATCACAGGTATACCTCAACTATGAGAGACAGAATGAGAAAAAAAAATCCAGGAAATCACATTGTAGGATTTTTAATGAATTAATTTTCAAATCATTGTGGAAAATAAGTATTTGGTCAATAACAAAAGTTCATCTCAATACTTTGTTATATACCCTTTGTTGGCAATGACAGAGGTCAAACGTTTTCTGTAAGTCTTCACAAGGTTTTCACACACTGTTGCTGGTATTTTGGCCCATTCCTCCATGCAGATCTCCTCTAAAGCAGTGATGTTTTGGGGCTGTCGCTGGGCAACACGGACTTTCAACTCCCTCCAAAGATTTTCTATGGGGTTGAGATCTGGAGACTGGCTAGGCCACTCCAGGACCTTGAAATGCTTCTTACGAAGCCACTGCTTCATTGCCCTGGCGGTGTGTTTGGGATCATGGTCATGCTGAAAGACCCAGCCACGCTTCATCTTCAGTGCCCTTGCTGATGGAAGGAGGTTATCACTCAAAATCTCACGATACATGGCCCCATTCATTCTTTCCTTTACACGGATCAGTCGTCCTGGTCCCTTTGCAGAAAAACAGCCCCAAAGCATGATGTTTCCACCCCCATGCTTCACAGTAGGTATGGTGTTCTTTGGATGCAACTCTGCATTCTTTCTCCTCCAAACACGACGAGTTGAGTTTTTACCAAAAAGTTCTATTTTGGTTTCATCTGACCATATGACATTCTCCCAATCCTCTTCTGGATCATCCAAATGCCCTCTAACAAACTTCCGACGGGCCTGGACATGTACTGGCTTAAGCAGGGGGACACGTCTGGACCTGCAGGATTTAAGTCCCTGGCGGCGTAGTGTGTTACTGATGGTAGCCTCTGTTACTTTGGTCCCAGCTCTCTGCAGGTCATTCACTAGGTCCCCCCGTGTGGTTCTGGGATTTTTGCTCACCGTTCTTGTGATCATTTTGACCCCACGGGGTGAGATCTTGCGTGGAGCCCCAGATCGAGGGAGATTAGCAGTGGTCTTGTATGTCTTCCATTTTCTAATAATTGCTCCCACAGTTGATTTCTTCACACCAAGCTGCTTACCTATTGCAGATTCAGTTTTCCCAGCCTGGTGCAGGTCTACAATTTTGTCTCTGGTCTCCTTTGACAGCTCTTTGGTCTTGGCCATAGTGGAGTTTGGAGTATGACTGTTTGAGGTTGTGGACAGGTGTCTTTTATACTGATAACGAGTTCAAAAAGGTGCCATTAATACAGGTAACGAGTGGAGGACAGAGGAGCCTCTTAAAGAAGAAGTTACAGGTCTGTGAGAGCCAGAAATCTTGCTTGTTTGTAGGTGACCAAATACTTATTTTACCGAGGAATTTACCAATTAATTCATTAAAAATCCTACAATGTGATTTCCTGGATTTTTTTTCTCATTCTGTCTCTCATAGTTGAGGTGTACCTATGATGAAAATTACAGGCCTCTCTCATCTTTTTAAATGGGAGAACTTGCACAATTGGTGGCTGACTAAATACTTTTTTGCCCCACTGTATGCTTCTATTCATTTCAGATGGAAATATAGGACTTTGAACAGTTTTATAGCGCTTTTAAATACTGTCTGCTGTAATAGCGACTATGCCAAACCATTTAATTCACAACAGTTTAAAATTTGGTGTCAGAGACTATGGCCCAATTCCAAACCAACCCCTACACCCTACTCCTGCATACTTGTAGTTCATTCCAGAGTCAGAACTACAGTTGGCATCAAAACAAACACAAAAAAACGTTTAAAAAACCAAGCAACAAGATTCCGTTTGAGTCCTTATCAGGGAAGACGTGTCACAGCGCCCCTTATTGTAATATAATCAGAATTCTTCTTCAATAACTATACAAATAATCGTCGGCATAATTTTTTTTTTTTCTATTTCCCAAAATGCCAACCTATTAACATGAACGTTTATTTAAGCCCTTTTTTCAAAGGTACGGCTCGCCTGGATTTCTTTTGTTAAAATGTTTTAATGTGATGAATTCCTGAGATGGGTTAAATGAAATCTGATTACAACGAGTTTACTGGTGAACAGAAGTGAGGAGCTGTTTCTCTGCTTCCACCCACCACCTCCACTCTGCCAGGCTCTCCCACAACCTCCACCTCCTGGACTGATAGGACGACTGTTTGAGCTCATTTTATATCATGATGCTACTATATCTTCTTGTTTTCTGAGACAGGCCTGAGATTGGTACATGCACTGGTGGTGAACAGAAACTCGTGAGTAGAATAAACACAAACCAAAAGACACAACTGGAAAACACTAGGAAACGAGCACACCATCCACATAGAGGAAACATGGACAGAAACCCTGATAATAGAACAAAACCTAGGGAGACATTCACAGGGACATTTAACAAACTGACCTCCAGAGAGCACGACTCACATTGATAAGAAACATCTGGAAAGGGTGAGAGACAGGTGGAAAAAAACAGCCCCCAACTATCACGAAAAGGTGGGAAAACACAAAGTCAGGAAGTGGAACAAGACAAAGCACGAGGAGAGGGTTTTTCAAAATAGAATAAGACACAAACATACTAACATCCTACACCAGGATCATGACAACATGGTTCATTAGATGTTTAAATAAACTGCCAAATTCAAAAATGAACTCAGTGAAGGGTAAAGAACACGTAAAATAAACCCAGTGCTCAGGTTATCATCATTAGCAACCGCTGTGGTGGGCTTCATGTCTCACCCTTGACCTGTGCAGTGTGTCTGTAAGTCCCCCAAACCACCACTGGTTCTGTTCTACAGTTTCTGGACAAAATCGCTCCAGTTCCACTTCACACGTTAGCTCCACTCTGGGTTTTCTCTGCAGCCACTCTGCTGCTCTCTTCCGCCATTTCAAACAGCAGCCTCCAATCTGCCTTGGGAGGGAGGGAGGGAGGAAAGAAGAGGAGAGAGGGAGTAAGGAAGGGACTGAGGAAAGAGGAGGAGGAGAAGGAGAAGGAGAAGGAGGAGAAGAAGAAGAAGAAGAAGAGTAAACCAGTGAAGAGAGGGGGGAGGCTAGCTAGGAAGAGGAGAGGAAGTGAAGGAGGGAGAAAGGGAGAGAGGGAGAAAGGCAAATGAGAAAGAGAGCAGAAGAAGGAATGGAGGCTAGTGACAGAGAAGGAAAGGGGGAAAAGGAACACAGAGCAGGGAGAGAGGAAGAGGAGATTAGAGGAAAGGAGCAAGGGAAAGAGATAGGGAGGAAGAGAGTGGATGAGGGACAGATGTATGGAGGGTTTTATGTCCTTCATGGCTGTTCCCCGATGTTTTGTAAGACCCATGTTCCCTCAGCCCTGTTCCCTTAGTGTAGCTGCTGCCCCTCCACCTGGGCTCCAGAGAGACCACAGATTAATGGAAATGGAGTAAAAGCACTGAGTAAGGTTAGAAGCTACAATTTAATAAAAATAATAATACCATAATAATTTATATAACCATGAAGATTTATGAAAATTACCCAACTCACACCACTCCATCTAAATCTTAGAGAAACTTTATTGGAAGTGTTTGTATTTGATCTTTTCAATCATGTGTAGTTTGATTGTCAGGAAGTATTCCTCACATGGCACCACAGAGTGTAAATATCAAGCATTCAACACATCATGGAACATAGATCAACCTCACAGGGAGTCTTTGAACTGTGTGAGGACCTCCTGTGGTACCATCAGGATGTTGGTTCATGCTTTTTAATGTCAGCATTGATAAAAAAACAGGGATGTGTGAGCGGGGGTCATGTAGGAATGCGGCTGCGGAGGTACTCCATCACTGCGTCCGTTCCTCGGGCCACGATGGCTGCTCTGGGGGATCGGAAAGGGTTCCCCTCCAGACTCAGACACCTACACATAACAAACAAAACATATTGAGCCCTTTTCACAATGAAGTTCTGTAAACAGGTGAAAGACTTTACTTCAGAAACCAACTGAAGGAGTAATGATGCAGGTTAAAGAGACATGGAAAAATACCGATCACATCTCAGGATCATTGTGAGACACAAACAGAGCAGTGTTTCCGTTAACTGGAATTAACTGGACTTTGACTGAGAAATTCAATCGAACTCCAATAAATATATAATCTCTCCGGTCATGATGTTGAAAACATAATAATTTAAAGTGTATTGAAATAGGTATCAGCACCAGCCGCTCTCATCGATGACACAAACAAGATGCCATCGCTGTGAGGTAGGCGCTCTGCGGGTCGGGAGGACTTATTGAAAGCGGTAGGATTATTATTTCTTAAACATATTACGTTTTGATAAGAGGGTTGGATCTTGGCATGGCAAATTGTCAAAGCCACGCCCACAAACCATTTTCTAAGTAAAAGCCCCTACCGTCAACATTCACATAGACGTCTGGAGCTTCGTAGGCATATGAAGCACGGTGCACAAAAAAGCTTCTTGAAGCTGAGCAGTACCATAAACTCAACAGAAGGTCAGACATTTTGTATTTCATGATCCGTTTTTAGTGAATTCAGCCTTTTGCAGGTGCCGCACTTACAAAAAATTCCTCCTGCAATTACAATTTTATTTGAGACTGTTCAATAAGAAAATGAATCTGCATGTCTCGATGATGTCATTCTTTTCACAGACATCCTATCGATTGTCTCAAGAACAAAGACAGATCATATTTGACTTTAATTTCTCCCATTAGTCTAAGCCATTGAAATGTTCTCGGACATGATAACCAGCACCCGATTCGAAACAGTGCTTAAGAGCAGAGGACAGAGAGCTGAGACGTGGAGACACGGGACGATGTTATGAACACACCTGAGGCTGCTGCACAGGCCCAGCTCCGGAGGGACGCTCAGCAGGTCGTTGTTGGACAGATCCAGCGTTGACAGATTAACCAACTTGATGAGCTGATGAGGGTGCCACCCCATTCACCTGGTTGTTACCAAGCAACACCGTCTCCAAGGAAACAATCTCATAGAGGACTTGAGGGAAGGACTTGAACCTAGGATCAGTAAGAAGACTCAGTCACTGCTTTTTCTCGACTGTTACAGATTGGTCGGCTCATCACAGGGACTCACCGGTTGTAATTGAGGGTAACGGAGCGCAGTTTGGTCAAGTCTTTCATTTCAGACGGTAAATCAGTCAGCTGGTTGTTCCTGGAACAGGAAGAGGCATATTCAGACATGAATCCGGTCTTCAAACCCGAAGGATAACAGGCTAAGTGATGACACCTGACAGATGGATTAAAGTTTGTTTCTTCTATCTTTCTTAGGGTTAAATAGAGGCTGATTTTGTTTGTGGACTCAAGTCTTTAGTGGGGGTGTGTTCTGTAAGTGTGTGTGTGTGTGTGTGTGTGTGTGTGTACCTGAGGTCAATGTTTGTCAGCTGCGGGAACTTGCAGATGTCAGGAGAGCAGCAGGTCAGTCTGTTGAAACCCAGATTGATGTCTGACACAGAGGAGACGAACTCTGCCAGCCTGCACACAAACCGACACACAGTTAGTACAATGTGATCTCACTCACTTGCCGAGAAGTGTGTGTGTGTGTGTGTGTGTGTGTGTGTGTGTTGCTAAGATGTTTTCCATTAGCTGCTGCAGTAGTGAACAGTGGGTGTGTGTACCTGGGGGGTATGGAAGTGAGCTGGTTCTTGCTGAAGTTCACAGAGGTGACGGAGCTCTCTGCTGCAGCATCAAACAGCTCATCAGGAACGTCTGCTGCCTGCTTCGCACTAAACACAAGACTCAGACTCAGAAATGTACTTCACAATATCACTTACTATTTAAATAAGTGTGTTAACTGACCTGTAGTCCAGTAACTTGAGGGTCTTAATGTTGTGGACATTAACTCTGGCCTGGCTGGGTAACGTCATGGCTGTCTGTTGTTCCTCGGCTTTGTCAGGCTCCTCTGCCACACACACACACACACACACACACACACACACCTTTTGTCAGTGACTCGTTTCCACAGAGAGATAAAGCAAGAGCTCAGGTCCCCTTACTAGCCTCTCCACAACTTTAAGTTGAATCTCACATAATAAAAGGGTGGAAATCTGGAAATCTGGATCTGTACAGAGATGCTCTCTAGATAGCTGAGTTGTGGTAAATCCAGTGGAGCAGCAGTTTAATGCCTGGACTGTGTGTTCAGTCTCTTCTGTTCCAGAGGAAGTGTAAGGCTGCATTTGTATAATAGTGTCAAACGGCTCTGTGCGGATGTTGTGTTTCTAAAGAGAGTAGGCTACCCGACGACATCATAGAAACAAAAATGAACTATGATGTAAATGCAGCTTTAGAGATGTGGTTACAAAGCGTTAAGAAGCTGTAATGAAAGCTGCTGAAGAGGTGCACACCTGAGTCTTTCTCTGTTGTGAGATTTATTGAGATGCGTCTGGTCACACACCCCTCGTACCTCTATTAGCACTGAGGGCCAATGTTTTGCACACACTGATGAAGAGCATGAGATGCAGTTCAAAGCTCTGAATAAGCTAGAGAGTGGACCTTGATCTGAGAGGAAAATCAAAGTGATCAGAAGGGTAATATGTGACTCCATGCTCAGAAAATTAACTGCTGTCACTAGAGACGCAGGGAGAATCAACCTGAAACACTGAGGGGACCGGGAATTACATTCATCAAACTGTTTATGTCTAAGGCGAAGGATTTGTGTCTGATGAAAGGCCCGTTAGATTCAGTAGAGAAAAGAGTGGAGAGTTAGCACAAAAGGTGAACTGTACCTTTAATTCTTCCTCTTAAATATTTCAGAAGCTCATTGGTTCCTTTCTGTGGTGAGGACAACAGAAGCGGTTAGAAAATGAATCTGAATGCTTGTGAGCAGCTGGTGTGAAGAGATCTCTGTGAACAATGTCTCACTGCATTGAGGCGATTCATGGCAAGCTATCAGACGGTTTGTTCAGCAGTGAATTCATGTTTCACTGTGTGTGTGTGTGTGTGTGTGTGTGTGTGTGTGTGTGTGTGTCCTACCGTGAGCAGATCTCTCCTGATTCCTCTCAGAGGGTTTCCCTCCAACAGCAGCACCTTCAGGTCAGGCAGCAGGCTGATAGAGGCTGGGAGACTGAGGGAAAGATTCACATGAAGTATATACAGCTCTGGAAAAAATTAAGAGACCACTCCACATTTTTCTTAAATCTTTATCTCTACATGTATGGCAGTCATTCCAATGTTTGTTGAATTCCAACACAGAGAAATGTTGGCAGTAGTTTATAGAATATATATATATATATATATATATTTTAATCATTTAACTCAAAGACATAACTATAAATAATGAAACAAGAGAAAATGATAATGCTGAAGTGGTCTCCTCATTTTTCTGGGGCTGTAAATGTATAATTTGATCTTCAACATGGCTCTCACATATCACACAGATTATAGCCCCTAACATTTAGACATATTTGAAGAAGGTTAATCATAGAAAATAAGAAAGCAAAAGAGGACACAAAGGTTTTCTAGAGAGGAGTGCTTCGATTTCAATCACAGAAAACATTTCAGCTGAGTCATGGTGCCGGTGGTGACCTACGTGCTGATGTCATTGTTGGTGAGGTCGAGGCGTGTGAGCGTGCTCAGCGTGGTGATCTGCTCAGGGAGCGTTTGGATCTTGTTGTCTCGGAGTTCTAAAAGAGAAATGGCTTTCAGGCAGGACAGCTGCTCCGCCTCCAGCTTCTCAATGTGGTTGTTCCCCACATACAACTCCTACACACACACACACACACACACACACACACACACACACAC
Source organism: Eleginops maclovinus (assembly GCF_036324505.1). Lineage (NCBI taxonomy): Eukaryota > Metazoa > Chordata > Actinopteri > Perciformes > Eleginopidae > Eleginops > Eleginops maclovinus. The sequence continues at coordinate 5,805,397 of NC_086357.1, read as the reverse complement.
ACACACACACACACACACACACACACACACACACACACACACACACACACACACACACACACACACACACACACACACACACACACACACACACACACACACACACACACACACACACACACACACACACAGTGAATGACTTTACTCCACCTGGATCAGAAAGCTCGGTCAGCATTATAACTCCACCTGGGGAAACTCTACTATCGCTATGGTTACCTTGAGCGCGGGTGCAGGGAGCTTTGGGAGGACGCGCAGCTTGTTGTGTCTGAGGTAGAGCTGCTCCAGAGCGAGCATCTCTGATAGGCTGGCGGAAATGTCAGTCAGCTGGTTGTTGCTGCAGTCCAACAGCTTCAGATCTGTGACGAAATGCAGCATAGTTACCGTGGTGATGACTTTGCAGAGTTGGACATTTTTTTCCGTTGAGAGTCTGACATACACACACACATGTACTGTAGAGCCGCTCTTACTTCTGAGCTGTGCCACGCTGTCAGGCAGAGCGCTGAGCTTGTTGTGACTCAGATTGAGTTTAAGCAGGGAGGTGAGACGGCCCAGGCTGGAGGGGAGGTCCTTCAGAAGGTTGTTGGACAGGTCCTTTTAACCAATCACAACAAACAGGAACCTTGGGTCAGCCAATCACACAGCAGAATAGAAGCAACCTCTATATATTAAAGGTGTGTGTGTGGTTGTTACCAGCTGGGTCAGGTTCTCCAGCTGTCCCAGCTCCTCTGGCAGGCTCTCCAGACGGTTCTGCTGCAGTGTGATGCTGCTGAGCTTCTTCAGAGAGCACACCTCCACCGGCAGAGCACTCAGCTGGTTATGACTGGGACACAGGGGGACAAACACACTGTATATTGTGCACTAAGGGATGTGTGCTGCTGTCCCTGTGGGGCCAGAACCAGTGTTTAATGATGCCTAAATACACAGAAAAGTTTAAGGGAGATTTACATCGGTTGAAACATTATTAAATGTCATGATGAAAGGATGTTCGGCGTGATAAATCAGGTAGAGTAATGCAGGCTACAGTGTGTGTGTGTGTGTATCCTAACTTGGCAACACAATTCAGAGACAAGTTAGAAGAGCATTATTCACAAAATTAAAGAGTATTTTCTTAAATTAGTCATCTTTGTTGTTACTTTAGTCCATTTCATGTATTTTTAGGATTCAGATATGATCATATTTATGCAGAAATACAAGGACCGGTCTATCAGCGTTTCTTTGCTGTTCCTATTTTTAGGTTTTCACTTTGTGTGTGTGTGTACCTGAGTCGCAGTTCATATAGCTCCTGTAGTTCTCCCAAAGCACTAGGTAAGCTGCTCATCTGGTTGTCATGGAGCTGTGAAAGATTAAATTACATTTTAATAAATCAAATTAAAGTGATAAATGCTCTGGAATGACTACTTCTAAGTAATAGCATGGGTCCTGAATATTTAATGAGTAAGGGCCTACGTAGGTTCTATAGTTAGAAAGTTGATGAGTTAATGAGGTAGGTTAGCGACACATTACAGGAGTTCTTGGTCAATTTATGTCACATTAATGTCAGTTTGGAATTCAAATGAGTCTGCAGGGGGGGGATCAGCTTTTATTCAGGCTTGTGGAAGAAAACAAGGGCAATTTGTTTCACCTGGTGGAGGACTAACTAAGCCAGGCTTCTTATTGATTGGTTGGTATTGTTGTTGTTGTTGCCTAGTTTGGTAGCCTTGGGATTCTATTGTTTTTCAGCTCACAGTGTGTAAATAACTATTTATCATTTTGGGTGGCACCTTTCCACTCCTTTTTTCTTCTCTTTTGATATATTCCAAATCTATGGGCAGTAAGCAGGAGAAGAAAATTACTTGTGACAGGATAACCAATACATTCAACATGGATCAAATATAAGATGTAGAAAAACATACTCATACAAAAGTGTACTGCCTACCCAAGCAGCATCCGATCATATGGGTTGCGTATTTTGAAACCACCCATTCAGTTATTTGCGCAGTGCAAAAAAATAGGAAGCCACCGTTTTATTTTCAGAAATAGCTTGTATGACACCTGTCTGTGCAAGTCTCCACCAATAAAGCTTGTATCCATGCATTATAGCTAATGAGTCAGCTCTGGGTGTTACTTACATCTAGAGTCATGAGTGCAGGCAGTAATCTGATGTCATCAGACAGCTGAGTGAGCTGGTTGGATGACAGCAGCAGTTTGGTGAGGTCAGCCTGTTCCCACCAACGATCTGACTCTGCAAAGGAAACATTCTGCTGTGCGTCCAGAGGTGGGTCAACGTTTAGACGATACACCTCCTGAGGAACTGACACACACACACACACACACACACACACACACACACACACACACACACACACACACACACACACATTCTCTTAAAACATGTGAACAGTGACAGCTAACTGTTCACTTGCTTTAAGTGTTCAACATGCTAACAGTGACAGCTAACTGTTCACTTGCTTTAAGTGTTCAACATGCTAACAGTGACAGCTAACTGTTCACTTGCTTTAAGTGTTCAACATGCTAACAGTGACAGCTAACTGTTCACTTGCTTTAAGTGTTCAACATGCCAACAGTGACAGCTAACTGTTCACTTGCTTTATCTGTTCAACATACTAACAGTGACAGCTAACAGCTCCCTTGTTTTCTGTGTTCAACATGCTAACAGTTACCTTCTTTCAGCCCCCGGCCAGACAGGTTGAGCTGGCCGCTCTTTCCGGCTGCCTTCAGCAGACCAGAAGGGACGGTTGGCTCCGTTTTCTCTGTCTTGAAGCCCGCTAGAGAGTCCCCTTGACCCGCTCTTTTAAATCGAGACATGTCTGTATGTGCAGTGAAATGAGCTTAGTGTTGACATATGTCCTAAAGTCCACACCCACCTTGCTTCCCGCCCACCAACCGCAAAAGCAGTTACTCTCCTTCTGCGTTGGGTTTGTTTCTGGTAAACTAACCAACTTTTCGGTGCATTACCGCCACCTACTGTACAAGAGTGTGTAACATCATGTCATTTACCTTTTCTTAAATTCTACTCACCAGCCTTGGGTCATTAAAAAAAGTAAAGAGAGCCTTCCTGGTGACTCTTACCCCCTCTCCCTCTGTTCTCAGTATCCCCATTAAATCCTACTCCCTCCCCGCCTCTTGGACTTTATCATGTAACCTTTCTCTTTCTACTGCGTACATGGCACAGTGAAATATGATATGTTCAACTTTTTCTTTCACTCCACAGTTCCCACACTTGTCACTATTCCTTTTCCCCAGTACAAACATGGTATCATTTAAACCTGTGTGATCCAATCTGAGTCTTGTTATGATGATTTCCTCCCTTCTGTTCTTTCTTTGTAGTTCTTCGTTATCACTGACTTTTGTATTTTATGGTACCCCTTTCCTTTATGGTCTTCCTCCCACCTTTACTGCCATATCTCCATTCCTTTCTTCTTAATCACTGCTTTTCCTTCTCCTTTTCAGAGTGGAACTGGTACTGTTATTTCCTTTTGTAGTGCCCCTTTTGCTAGTTTATCAGCACACTCATTCCCTTTCAGCCCCTCATGCGCTGGTACCCAACAGAGCTGTACATCCATGCCACCTCTGTGAAGCCTTAGCAAACTATGGTACAGTTCAATGATTAAATCTTCTCTGACAGATGTTGTTGACTGAATGCTTTCCAACACGGCCATTGAATCTGTGCAAACCACCACCCTATCTGGTCTGACCTCTTCGACTGCCACTATTTCTGCTGTATACACTGATAACTGATCAGATAGTCTTTTGGAAATAGATATTTGGAACTCAGGGACATACACACCAATTCCCACACACTTTTACTAGACATTTTACCAAGTCGTTGATATTATGCTGGAAAAATATAGACAAACCAAAGGGAAAAAACTGTCTTTTAGCCAAATCAGTTCCCTTCAATAAATATATAAAGGAATACTAAATAAATAAATACAAAAATAAAGTAGAATGAAAAACTAATTTTTCATCATGGGTGAAGTACAACATTTTTTATAAAAAAACAAGAATAAAGTGAAGAAAAAGGAAAGAATAGGAAAATCCTTTTTTTAAGGGAATAGGAGACATCTTCAAGGAAATGAGAACTCAAGTTGAAAATGGAAAGGCTCTCTAATTAAAACAAGGCTTTGTTTTGAGCGGGGACTTCACTTACTCCGGACGGCAAACACTCTGTCCCCTTTAGCTTTCTGACAAAATAAGACCTTTGCTCAAGGATCATACTGCCACATGCATGACTTTTTATTATTTTTTTTTTTACCTCTGCCCTTAGACCTTAGTGGGTCAGAAGGTTTGAGAGTCCATGTCCAGAAACACGTTTGTGATAACATGATAAGCTGCCAATTGATACTGTTTAGCATGATATACTACCCTCACGTGACAGGTGACTGGAGGCCAGTGAAGGCTTCAAGTTAAAGTATAATTTAAAGGCTTTTACAGCAACAGCTTATATGGCAGTCTTTTTTTATTCCAGGTAATACCCTCAAACTGAAACTGAAATAATAAAATGAAATATATATTATGCACAGCCCCATGACCTGTGATGAAGAGCAATGCTCAAACAATGTGTGCTAGTTTTAATGCAGTACACGTGCTTACAGAACTGGTGAACTCTAGTCTTCATGTTGATGTATAATGCAATACACCGGAACTGTACCTGACGAGTGACACAGCACATAACACACAGACACCTCCCTCTGGACTGTGAACTTTAACCACAATTAATCTGAGGTTTGTTTGTGTGTGTGTGTGTGTGTGTGTGTGTGTGTGTGTGTGTGTGTGTGTGTGTGTGTGTGTGTGTGTGTGTGTGTGTGTGTGTGTGTGTCAGCAGTGCAGTTGAGCTGAAGGTCCGGTCCTGTTGCTGTATGTGTTCAGTCTTTAGGATGAATCTGTGCGTTCTTGTGTTGTGTGTGTTGCTGTCTGCCTCCAGCTGCTCAGGTGACAAAGGTATGACTTGTAATTCCGTTTAATCTCTTCTAGATAAATATGAAGTTATGTGTCTGCATGAGTTTTTGTTCCCTTTTCAAATAAGAAACAATGATGGCGACTGAAAAAAACGTGTTGTTAAGTGTCATGCTGTATTAATTCGACCATTGACATACAAACCTTTACCTTTTTTTGTCTAAAACATTGTGACATCTCTCTCCAAATGTCGTAACTTTAGTGTAATGTATTTATAGTTAAAATAACAACTTCTCTCAGCTTTGATCTCAATATATTTACCTTATACATAATTTAGCAATAAACCACAAAGCACATTCTAAACGCAGCCAAAGATTCACATTTAGGAGAGTTCACTGTCGATCACAATGTGACTAATAACTTTCTTTAACATGGCTCTAAAAAGAAGTGTTGTATGTATTATTTCTGCATCTGTTTGTGTGTGTTTCTGTTAAGGCGCCCAAACTGGCTTGCGGGCAGGCTCTAAGTTAGTTACCCTGCAGCCCTGGTTGGTGGGTCTGACAGCTGTAGTTGGATTCCTCTTCATCGTCTTTGTCATCCTGATCGTTAATAGACTGCTCCGGAAGAACAGGTCAGACACACACACACACACACACACACACACACACACACACACACACACACACACACACACACACACACACACACACACACACACACACACACACACACACACACACACACACACACACACACACACACACACACACACACACACACACAGTGAATGACTTTACTCCACCTTGGCCATAAAAAGCATCCATTACGACCATAGTGTATGGCCATAGTTTATTCACATTTCTTAACAGTGGTGTTGTACTCCACTGCACTACCGCAATGATCATTAACTGTTGTAATTCATCATCACTGTGGCGTTAGACTACTGTACTCACTCGCTCATAAATAAAAGTAGTAAACAAGAGGAAAGCAGCATCAAATGGATGTACTCAAGATAGGTACAAGTTCCCTGTGTTTATTTGAAATCATTTCGAATCAACCAACCCATTTGTTTATAACCATAGTACTTGTGTTTCAGGATTATTACCTGTTAACTCACTGGTGGAAGTAACTACAGCATAGGGTGAACTCAATGATGAACATTGTCCACATTTAGACAACAAAAGACAACCAGCCCCCAGTACTGTCGGCTATTAGGAATCCTGCATTGTGACACACTTGAACTCCCTGATAGCTGCAGGTAACCCAGTTTGAGAAGTAAAATAAAGTGCTTTGTGTTGTCTTGTGTTGCAGGAAGGATCCAAAGAGCTATACCTATGGCGACATCACTGCAGAGGTGGAAACTAAACAGACCAGTCTGTAGAGAACCAGCTGAAGAGGCACCTGGGTGAAGGCACCTGCCCAATACGCCACTTTCTATTTGCTGGTCTTTGTCTTTGACAGAAATGAAAAAAATATTCATGGCTTTGAATATTTCACTCTATATCATGGAGGCTGTTGTTTTTTGTCACCACTAGAGGGGCACATTACATAGAAGAATCTATCGCTAACATCACTGTAGTAATTCACTCACCACCAAAACCCTAATAACTCACACAGAACAAAAGATTGTATTTATAACATATTTGTCCCATATTCTTATTTTAAATGAGATACCTGAAAAAAATATAGAACAGAGACATGTTAAAGAAATACTGGACAATGCTCTTTGTCTGATATGACACCAGAGCGCCATGTATAGTTGGAAAATGAAAAATCAACCCAACTAACAACCTGTGAGGGTTTAGTGATGCGCTCTCCACCCGCATCAAAAGAACAACTGAGGGAATATTTGTTGGAACAATGCTGTTGATCCCTCCGGTATAACATTATATCTCTTTGAGAATCTGCAGGATGCTGTGGTGTTGAACATCATCTTGTCTCCATGTCTGATCCTTTCATTTTCCTGCTGCTCCAGTATAACTGTAATAATTCACCCTAATGTAATTCACCTTACATTATAAATAACTATTGCTGTCACAATGTTGTTGTCAGTTGTCTGTTTTCCTGTCTCATTCTTCCTTTCTGTCCGTCCCTCCATAACCCTAACCAGAACCCACTGTCATGCTCTTCCTGTGGCCCACTCATCCGATCTGTTGTTTCCTCTGGCAGGTCACGTCAGGTCAACATTGCCATGTTCTTAATGCTTTATAGTCTCTTTTTTGTGGCACACGAAAGTAGAAAGTTAGTTAGTTAAATGCAGAATGAATTGTGATCTAACTGTTTGTGAACCATTGGCTAACTGGTAACTCTGATCCATTAGTTAATTAACAAACAAGAGAGCGAGGAAGGACTAACTAATATAAAACTTCCAGGGATGTCAGAGATGTTATTCTAATTAAATTACAATATAAACAGTTTTCATGTTTGTAATACCAATATGTATCGCCCCTAAAGCTTAATAATATATGTGTATACATTTCAGGATATCTTAGGAAAAGACTGGAAACTGGAACACATGATTTCCAAGAACTTTACTGATGCAAAACCAAAACTTTACAAAAACAAACAGCCTCTGTGTAGTCATAGCTATGACCTAACATTTCATCAATGCTTATTATCGTCCTATGACATATTATTTAAGAGGCCCTGTTATGCTTTTTGTGGTTTTGTATAGGATTATGTACATGATAATGGTCTGCCAAGGCTAAAATCCCTCCGCTCCCTCCGCCTTAAACGCCTCTGTAAGGGTCCAAGCAGTAAGGCAACAGGACAAAAGAGTTATTTAAAGAAACTGGGTTTATTATTTACCCCAAAAAACATTATAAACCAAGAATCTGTAATAATTAAGCCTTTAAAAGAGGTCAACAGAAAATACTTCTAATAAACATAAGAGCAACATAACAGGTGTTGACGCTGTAAACTAACCTGCCACAATGACTAAACAAGGAACATATATAGTGGCTTGGCCAGAACAAATACAAAAACAAGGTGTAATTAAGATAACAGAAAACAGAAGGACACTGACAAAACTCATATCCCCCCTTTGAAATGGAAGCATGTGGTTAGTCCCAGTTTGGCCCAATTGGCTGCTTGCAGTATGTATCTGTCCTTAGCCTAAGCCACGCCTTTTTGCTGAACAAGGTAACTCAAAGACAAAGAAAGTAATTAATACAAATAAAAACTTGTGTTAGCTGTGCTCAGATGTGTGAAAATAAAATAAACAATGTCAGGTTACAAGCAAACAAAGAGTTTACCATTTAAATAAAATGTGTGGGGTTTGTTGTTGGCATGTTTAACTGAAACTGAAATGAAGCAAAACTACTGGAGGTGAGGGGGCAGTGTAATTGTATTACAAGTTTAATCATTGGAACATTTATTTTTCTAATGCCGTTTTACAAAATGATTTTGGTCTAATGTGCAGGATTGGTTGTTGCTTGGTGAACATACCAAGCAACAACCAATCCTGCACATTAGACCAAAATAATTTTCTGCCTTCAAAATATCACATTTTATTTATATTGATATTTGGAATCTTTTATATCTGATTTGGTTACTATAATAATTATTTTGGGTATACCATATACACTGCTGTTAATGGAGAGGGAGCAATCCCTCCTTTCCTTGTTTTATTAATTAATTAAATTAGTTTTTTCCTTAAAAAATACAGTCCTGGAAAGTTAAAAAAGATTCATAATGATATTTCTAAATTGTCATTATTTTAATTAAATTCTTTAATGCTTTTAGTCCCCCTGACTTATTAGATGTGTTATATGTTTCTTGTCAATGTGAATTCATGTTTTTGCACATATGCTGATGATAACTTGATGTCAATTCTATCATCATAAAGATTTTTGTATTGTATTGTAAGTTCTAAATATGTTCAATAAAAACAATAGAAAAGGTTAAAACAAGACTAAAAACAAACGTTTGCCAAGGGTGCTATTAAACAGCCGTGACTACTGCTCATACAGCCGCTATAGTATACAGAACCCACTGTGAGCTCCCTTCTAAACGCTTCTAAACCAAGTTGTTGTTTCGGAAGCTTAATGATTGAAAATTATGTTGAACATAAAAGTATTACATATTTTTATGGAGGACATTTTGCATGAAGGCTGGGAGCACAGCAGCACTGGATAAAGGTCGAGCGCTTTGACTGAAAAAGCAACAGAATGTGAACCACAGAGTGAGACAGGGCTGCTGTGCTCTGTCATTCAGTGGTGTGAGGTCTGTTCATGGGTAAGGGTAGTGGACAGTGTGTGTGTGTTTGTATGTATGTGTGTATTCTGTCCTGTAATTTTCTCTCTTTATGTCCTGTTGTTCTTTGAAACTGACACTGTGATTGGCTTATGGCCGTTGTGTTTAAGCCTGATTGGCTGAATGTTTACACCTCTGAGGGAGTTTAATTGCTTATTAACTGAGGGGGGAATGGGAGTTGATTGATTTGACATCTAATTACAAGACTGTGTTTGAGTCTATGTGCATGTGTGTGGTGGAAGGTGGGCTGTTTCAAATTACTTAACCCATTTGTTAAAGTTTCAGTTCTTTCCACTCCTGCAGCCTGAAAAAGAATGCAAGATTCCACTTAAAGGAACAATGACGAGCAATGCCACCATAAGTAATGATGCGAGTTAAAGCGGGCCTAAAACAGCAGTGTGACATTTGGTGGAGGAGCCCTGACCTTCTCCTCAGTAGGCTGTGGTTGGTCTGATGCAGAGCCCTCAGCTGTAAAGCTGTAGCACTGTGGGCTGACATAGACACTAACCTGACCACACTGTCACCACACCCTGAAACACCAGCGCTCCAATCTGCTCAGGGTAAAAGCACTGCCAACGAGCTCCTGGTGGAAGAGTAACATCAGTTTGTTTTCGATTTATTGACATCAACAATATACAGGAGTTTGCAGTGCCTTCAAAAACTGATACAATTCACAGAAGAGAAATAAGCAGCATGATCCCTTTCTGGTCTGCTACGGTTAATGCTTGGTTATATGTAGACACTTGGTTTATGACTTTGTTTAAAGGTCCCCTATTATGATTATTTAGGTTAATATTTTTTTTTGGGTCCTTTACTGTGACATAGTATATATTTTAAAGTTTGAAATATGCTTTGTTTTCTCATACTGCCTGTCCTACAGCAACTCTTTTCACCCTTTGTCTGAAACCAGAGCCCAGTCTACTCTGATTGGTTAGCTGGCCATTATTGTGTAAGAGTGTTAGTAAGAAAAAACTAAATTTAAAGGATAGACAAAGTTACTGTGGTGTTTTATTTAATTGTCCTGATGCATCTGTAACATTGTTCACTTTTAATAGTCCCGAACCTACGTCCACACTACATGCAGTTCTCAGAGTTGTTATTAAGCTAGCTGAATACCTTATACCTTTTAAATCTGGTACATTTCTTTTTGACACAGAATGTCAATTACATTTTTAAATGGTCACCTTAATAATGCATTATTGTACACTCAACAAATAATGAAGGTAAGTCGAATAGATATGTAGATATGTAAAGCCAACTGTAATCAACCTGTCATGTGATGTCATCTAAACTATTTTGAAGTAAACCGTGCAGACACCAGGGAAAGCAGTGGATATGGCTAACTCCAGGAGCAGTTAATAGTCGATTTTAACTTAAAGCTAGCTCATTTCAAAGATGACTTTCCACAAAAATGTCAACCAGCAGAGACGCTGTTCGTTAAGAAAACAGTTCCCTCCAACTTAAAACTGTCATTTTTACATTTCTGTTTGTTGTACATCTAACTGACCAAATAAAAAATGTAAAGTAAGCTTTCGAGATGCTAACCAGGCTAGCCATGTCACACCATCAAGAGATTGATATGGGTCTGTTCAGTTAAGCATCGCTCCAAATATGTATGTAAACTTATATGGTTAAACTGATCTTCAACAAGGATCTGTTGGGCTGTCTAGGATTTTTGTGACTCACCTTAAAGAGGAAAATGAGATCTGAATTTGACACGGTGAAATGATGTGATAAAGTATAGCAACATTAGAGTCCCTAACAAGTGTGTGTGTGTGTGTGTGTGTGTGTGTGTGTGTGTGTGTGTGTGTGTGTGTGTGTGTGTGTGTGTGTGTGTGTGTGTGTGTGTGTGTGTGTGTGTGTGTGTGTGTGTCTTCTACTTCCTAATCCGCCTCTTCACAGTGACAGCCCTCTCAGAGGAATCAACAGAGGGGGTGGCTGGCTGCTGTAGTTGGTTGCTGGTGGCAGTTGCTTTTCTCCACTTTGAATGAGATAGAGGGACGGGTGACTTATTGGATTTTTACACTGGGAGTCCCTTTATAAAGACACTGTTGGACAGGTGTTGAGAGACACAGGACAAACATCGTTGGGATTTTCCTGGGATTGAACTAATTCAGAATACTTTAAGCTGCCATTTTAATATTTAACAGCTTCTGTGGTGTCAAGAGGATTTACTTGATGGCTCTGCAAGGCAGGAGGATAGAGTAACAGGTAGAGGCCCGCTGTGAAAAAGGAGGACGACATATGTTGGACTGGGACTGAGAGAAGAATCGCGGCTGGGTCAGGATGGCCCTGTAGTTCAAAGGTATGTTCACGGTTTGTTTACACTATGTGGTTAAACATTTTTGGTGGAGTACAAGGACTGGGATCTACTAAGATTGGGATCGACTGAGATAGGGATCCAAACAGATATTGCTGTCTACTGTGTCTGGGTTAAACTGGAACTAGGATCTAAAGGGACTTTGATATAATCTACGGGGACTAGGATAATAATACTAAAATCTACCTGGACAGAGGTTTACAGGGACTGGGATCTACAGGGGATGGGGTCTACTGGGACTAAGATCTAAAGGGATGCTGGTAACTTCTGGTACTTGGACCTTTAGGGACCTTGGTCTTTAAGGAATGGGGTCTAAAGGAATAGGGATGTTAAGAGACTGTGATCTACCTGGACTGGGATCTAGAGGGACTAGGAACTAATGGGAAAGGGCTCTATTGGGTCTGAGATCGACAGGGGCTAGGATCTACAGAGACTAGGATACAAAGGGACTAGGATTTACAGGGGAAATAATTTACATGAAATATGATCTCCTGGGATTTAAGGGGATGGGATCAACTGGGACAGGGATTTACAGGGACTCTGATCTACTAGCACTGGGATTTGCGGAGATTGGCATTTACTGGGATTTGAATTTACGGAGACTGTGATCTACTGGGACTGGGATTTACGGGGACTGAAATCTACTGGGACTAAAGGGGCTGGGATCTTAGATCACGCCTAATCCGCTTTTTCTCCAAATTATTTTTTGTTGAAGATTTCGACTGCTTCCATCGGCTGTCATGGCAATGTCAGCGACACCAGGAGTCTGTGGTGAGCCGGACAGCTCGGTGAAGTGGCAGCTATGTTATGATGTCACCGCCAAGACGTGGTGGATGGTGAGTTTGACCTCTGACTCTTTACTTTTTTTAGGGATCTTACTATAGAGCTTATCAGTATTCTTCTAAAACTGATTTAAATGGAATAATAATGTAACCAAATAAATTCCACATCAATAAGAACACTGGACTGCAAGGATTGTGAGCAAATGCTATCAATGCCACTTCTGATTTCAGATTGATTTACTCGCACAAATTTCACCTCCAGATTGTTTGTACCACATTTTTTATCTTGGTAGCTCTGACACTCCCTAGGATTAGAAAATATAGCAATGTACTTGCAGAGTTGAGTTGAGGGAACGCAGTGAATACGAGTCTCTGATCAGCTGAAAGTTAAGCCAAATTAAATTGGATGAGAAATTGAACTCTGGCCTTTACCCTAATATAGTGTATTTATGCAAAACATTTGGGGGAAAATTAGGGAAATATAGCAATATCTTTAGTGTTATTTAATAATCTAAATTACCTGTGGGGTTGTTCATACTTTCTTGTCCTGTCCAATTTTTTGTCATCCAAGCAATAAAACCAATGATCAGAGCCCAAAAAAAGTGTAGTTATATAATTATATAATGGATGGTTGTTTGTCAGCTTTAACAGTAAACTGTGAACAATAATTGATGATCCTATAAAAGAAATAACACCTAAGGAAGGTTTTTAAAGTATCTATGGCTGCATGCTGCTTTCATTTAGTTTGGTTTCAGAATTATTGTGTGGATGAGCTCAGATTAGATCAGAAATTCTGAAAGAGCATGATAATTCTAGTTTTCGTTGTTAACTTTTCTTCCAAACTACAGGCCCAGTGCCTCCTTATAACTGCAGTCACATCCAGTATAGGTTTAAACAACTCTCTGGGTGGCCAGTGATGTGTAGGAGGGCAGCAGGCAGTAATGATCTTCATAATTAAGGGGGAAGACCGATTACCAGCATAAAGAGTCAAATACACAATTATTCCGCTTCATATTTCATATTTTAAGAATCCGTATTTGTAAATGATCTTTGTGAAAACACACAATGACTTACACAACAAAGGTTTAAACTATCAGAAAACAACTGTCATGAATGAGTTTGCATGGTCATTCAGGTGTTCCATGTGTATCAGTCTGCTGAGGGAGGGGCAAAAACAGAAAAACACATCTGAACTGCACTTTTTTGTAGATTCATGTCCTACATGGTACCATCGAAGTTTGATACGTGATTAGTGTAGCGTGATGGGTTCAAGTCTTATGTATGATGTTAAAGCTCTGGGGAAAGAGTGTCTCTAAATTGTCTTTTTTTTGTTAATCTGTAAGTGTGAGCAGTAAGAAGAGAGGATTTGGAGATTGAATTGAAGCAATTTGGGCTCAGCCCGCTCGCTGCCCTTTCTTAATCCTCTCAACAGCAACCATTTCTGGACTGAGGCTTTTTGCTTGCTTCTTGTTGTGTTAAGAGCATCAGAAACACCAACAGCGTAATTCAACCCACAATTTAAAGGGGGCCCTATAATGCTCTTTGGGTTTTTTTTGTCGTGTGTTGTATATTTTTTTCTGCATGTAGTGGTCTGCAAAAGCTAACATCCCTGTGTTCCCTCCTCCAGGGGGAGTTTCTCTGGAACACACTCCCCCCCTGCCTGAAAGGCCTCCATTGGACACTGCTTTTTTCCATAACATAGTTACATCACTTTGTAACACTTGCGCTTCTATTGGCTAAAGCACCAACACATTGTATGTGGTAGGCTAAGGGGCGGGACATCTCTAAGCAGACCGAGCTAACTATCAGAGCAGACTTGGGCTTTGGTTTCAGACAGAGGGTGAAAAGAGGTGCTGCAGCACAGGCAGTATGAGAGAGGAAAATAAAGACCTTTGAACATTAAAAGCATGGAAACATGTCAAAGTAGAATGAAGTGTTTGCATAGCCACCAGTGATGGAAGAAGTATTCAGACCCTTTGCTTTAGTAAAAGTAGCAACATCACATTGTTAATACACTCCATTACAAGTAAAGGGCTTTTCTAAAAACCTCAAGTCAGTAAAAGTGTGAGTCATATTTTAAGCTCATTATAAAGTGTCATTTGTATGTTAAGCAAACACTAACACCTGTCCATAAATGCAGTGGAGTGTTTGTGGAGGTCCTTTTCCCTAAATGCTGATGTAGGCCTGAACATTTCATTTATATAGCCTTAAAGTTGGTTTGATCCACAAAATTCTCCACCCTTTTGTGGTTGTGATTTTCGCCATAGGGGGCAGAAATTTGGCATTGAAGTTACGTTTTTGTGAAGTTGTGTGTGAATGCGTAGATGCATGTGCATATGTGGTTGCGGCTTTAACAAAATTGCTTGTTTAAAGGTCTGTTTATGTCAATGCAGACAGAGGTAAAATTGTAAATCGTGCAGTTGTGTTTTTTTAGGTAATCCTTTTTGTGATGTGATGATATGTATAATTTACCATTAGTGAACAGCCGGCAACCCCTGAAAGTACCCGGAACCTGCCTTAAATTCCAAGAGCTCGTATACAAAGTGAAATTGCATTTTTGGTTTGTGTAGTGACAAATGTGATGGCTTGACATAATTATATGTCTTTCACATATATCTAGATGAATTAGACTTGGTTAAGTCATATGATGCAAACAATACCAAAAAGTTAAATGAAGTCGTTTGGGATAAAAACTTAAACTAAATTAAATGTAATAATACTGTAATGTTAAGTATATGTTAAAAGTAGCATGAAATGGAAATACTCAAGTGCATGTTAACAGAAATGTTAAAAATAATTTGTTAAAAGGTATTTAATCGATCCATCTATCTGTGTATAATGCCAGCTAAGCTCTCCTTGCTAACATTTGCTTTCTACCTAGTTAGCTAGCTTACCTTAGCTACCCATATAACAAGCTGGTTAGCGAATGTTAGCTTTATAGCTAGCTTTTGCCGAATTTGTGGCTCTCGTTATTAAAATTTGAATTGTTATTTAACAATCTACGGTTTAACTTAAAGTGCAGACCTGTGTCTACCTTCAGGCAGTAAGAGTAAAAACGTGCTCCCTGCTGAATGTAAGATGTAATGCAGATTTACAGAGCTTCCACATTGGTTCCACTTTTCAGAACTGGAGGTTGCCACTTGTCACAAATATCAATGAAAGATTAAGTCTTTTTGCTATAAAAAATGTTTTCGGTGCTATCCTAATCCCTCTAATATCCTAACTGTTCAGTACAGCCCAAGAGAGTGAGAAAAAACTCTAATTGTACCTAAATTCAGTTGATTGTCATGTGAAGTGTGTGATGTGTGGATCCAGCTGAAAGTGGATGAGCTCTGTAAGCCCAGCTCAAGAGTCTTAAAGCAGAGAACATCTGTCCCCGGTTCTTAGAAAGTCACTGTATTGGCTTAGACCCTTGGTCCACATAGAGTCTTTTTCTGTCAGAGAGGCGCTGGCATGGCGCTGGGGAGAGACTCATCCAAACCTTTTACCAGAAATGGCTCCCAGCACTTTTCAGAAATGTTGAAGCATGACTACTCTTGATAGACAAGCACTTTCATGTTTGCCTTTACTATACATTTGTACTCCTATCTATTTGTTTGACTTTAAATGAGCTTCAACTAGAGGATTCTTGCCCTCATAATTTGTATAAATCTTCACTGCTCAATCGACAGCTGTGAAGCAATGAGTACAATATGTGTACAGCAATACTTTCTCACGTGCTTAATATTCAGTGCCCTGCCTGCACATCTGCTGCTACAAATGGGCTTTTTCGGTCAATGACAGACAGACAAGGCCAATACAAACTTATTCTCCATTTTCCACGGTGATGTCATCAGCACATTTCTAAAAAGTTGAAATATTCTCGAATATAAGCACTTGGAGCGGCTGCACAAAACAACACTTGGTCCAGTGTCCTTGAGGCGGAGGCATGCTATGGCATACTCTCATTTTATTAAAAAATCAATGGAATACAGACGCAGGCGTTTAGAAAAAAGATGCTATGTGGAATCAGGGTCTTACCCCTCTCTGCTTATCACAGTTCCACAAGGACAGGCAGAGACAGTGCTGCTGCCATGCACCATGAAGAGGGAAAGGCTGCCCTCTAGCAGCTAAAAGGAAAGAAAGAAAGAAAGAAAGAAAGAAAGAAAGAAAGAAAGAAAGAAAGAAAGAAAGAAAGAAAGAAAGAAAGAAAGAAAGAAAGAAAGAAAGAAAGAAAGACAGAAGAAAGAAAGAAAGACAGAAAGACAGAAAGAAAGAAAGAAAGACGGACGGACGGACGGACGGACGGACGGACGGACGGACGGACGGACGGACGGACGGACGGACGGACGGCTGTGCTTACCTTGGAGTGTATTTCAGCCCGACAGGATATTGGTTATTCAGGTATAAACTTGAAAAACACTGACACACTTTGGCTAAACAATTAAATGGCCCAAAGGGTGGATTTAATACTGGTTTTGTGTGCATGTTTCCATTCACTTGTGCCCTGGTGTTATCTTGTGGTTTCCCTTTTTTGAAGAACACCATTTTCAGAAAAATTCCTGGAGACACCTGCAGTAGTAAGAACTCCCATAGAAGAGGTTAATGTCACATTTTGTGTGTAGTTTCCATCCTGCAAAACTTTTTTGTATTGGATTTCAAGATTTCAAACACTGAGTTTCAACCTTTCAAAGTTTTTTATCTGCTTTGAAATATGTAATAAATACATCCTCCATTAACATATCATATTCTGTTGACATGTCCTTATTAATTTGATTAATTATTCTTTAAATTAATATACAATTATGAGGGAGACACATCTTGTAGACAAATGACTAGCAGACTTTGAGGGGGGGGGGGGGGGGGTGACGAATCCTTGATATGTCACAGAAATTCTATTCTTCTGAGTACTTCTTTCCATGTCAAAACACTTTCATACATCACAGTGTATCTGGTAACAGCTAAATGAACCTTTCCAGGGTGTGTACAGCATCCATGCAACAGATACAGTAACAGTCAAACTGTGTTGTGACTTTCAGTGCTCCACCTTACCTGTTCACCCTGCAGGCCTGCGGAGCCAGCACGAAACATCTCTTCTGTCTGCTGACTAGATGGAATTATAAACTGTATTATTCTTATTCTCAGCACTGCAGAAAAAGCTTCACGCACTGAATATGTGTGTGCGTGCATCCGCTTGTGTGTATGTGCGTGTGTGTGTGTTTCATAGTTTCATACAACAGAAGTGGAGCAGTTGCTGACTCAGCCTCCTCCAATCTGCATAGTGACTCCCCCTGAAGGCCTCTATGTTCACTCGATATACACACGCACACACGCACACACACACACACACACACACACACACACACACACACACACACACACACACACACACACACACACACACACACACACACACACACACACACACACTGGTAGTGACCATGATGACTGTTTTCTTTATGTGGATCCATTTTAAATATACACACATGTACACAAAGCAGCACACAATAAAATGTGGCCTCTGCATTTAGGTATCAGGAGCAGTGGTTATGAGAACTTGGGGGTCTGGCGCCTTGATTAGTCATGTATACACACACAGTTACTGTGGCTTGCTTCCCTTTCTGTGACTGAAGAGTTTGGTAACACATCAATTCAGAGTGCCAGCATGTCTGTTTCCTGGAGGCGGTACTTACAATGCAGACTCAAAACTTTTTAAACATGAAAAATATAAGTAAAAAATAGCTGCTTGTTAATTTTTACCGGCACTATTTTAGTGTTGATGGTTGTTATCCACAGATTTTGAAGGAATGTGGGTGATATAAAACTTGTTTTGTAATCTGATACTTGATATAATACCAATAATATCATTACATTTATATCAAAACCACTTGTTATATTACTAAAATCTAAAAATATATAATTCTTAGTGGGAGAACCATGTGTCATTATTTTACATTATGCTAAATAAAATACAAAAAAGACACTTTTTTCAATGTTTTTAAAAATGTTTCTTTTGTACTTGTACCCATCAGATTTTTAATCCCTGACATACAACTACAAGAAATAAAAATTAAGAAATATATCAATGTATTTCAATGTTTGCCGTAACAGAAAGGCAAAAGGAAGTTATTTAACTAGTTGAATCAAATCTACCGTGAAATGAAATAAAAACTTTAAGTTAAATTATACCTGTATTTGTAGTTTGCCACTCCCCAAAACTGCCTTTTAATCAGTCTGGCTGATGATGGTATGGATACTGATCACAAGACTAAGCATTATTGAAACTTTAATTATGGATACACCAAGCCATACTGTAAAAGCACAATGAACTACAAAGTTTGGCGAATAAATCCTGTAGAACTACTGTTAAAATGGAATATAATGAGACAATACAACACAATTACGTGGGATTGGCAGAGTAGCATTGCTTTTACCAATGCTCTTACTAAAACTATAATAAAAGACATGCGTCTTTGACGCTGTCTTTAGGATGCACCAGCAGAGATCCTAATGGGTCCTGAAGTATTATTATTATTATTAATCAGCCAACAATTGCACACATCATAAATTGTATTCATATTTTAGAACCTTAAAACACAGGTTCTATGTTTTATAGACTAAATTATATCCAATTGAGGTCCACTTTTTTGAGCTTTCAACATTTCTCTGTTAAGAGACAATTGTGTGACCTGCAGGTTCAATTTAGTGATTTAGACCATAAGCAAATCATTTTTAATGTACTTCACTTAATTTTTATAGCAAGAAAAAGGGGAGCCACAACAAACCTCACCGCTCGGTTCTTTATGTTGCTTTTTCAATCAATATTCTCTTCCAAGATAAACTTGAGATGCATTTTTGTGTAATCTATCAGTGTGGATGGACATACAAACTGAAATCATGCAATACAGTTTCAACAAGGGAGTCATAAATGGCGTTTTAATAGATGTATTTAATTATTTAAGAATGGTATGAAGGGGGCTTAATATTTAGCAGAGGCAAATGCATATTGGAAATTTATTGTGAGAGTTGAACAGCAGAACATTGCTCATAATGTGACATCTTAAATGAACTATTATCCTCAAATGTATTTATGTCCATTACCCTTTGTGTAGCAGTGTAAACCTTCAGAAATCCTTTTTAATCTTCTACTTTAACCCAATTTAATGAGTAAGGTGAGCACTTCATGTCTATTGGTTGACTATCTTAATTACCTCCTATTTAAAAGAAACGTTTATATGTTTGTTTCTCCCCTATTGACTTTAAAAAACAAATCATCATGGTTATTTTATATGTTGTTATATGTTATAATGTATATGTTGACCCTACTATTATATTTAATTCAGAAAATATGAAACTTCTGAATGTGTCAAGTCCTTATTTTAAGACATTGAATGAGGTCCAATTACATTAGTGGAAGAAGTACTCAGATCTTGTACTTGAGTAAAAGTAGATGTACCAGAATGTAAGAATACTGTTACAGTAAAAGTCCTGCATTCAAAATGTTACTCAATGAAAAATAGAAAAGTATTGGCATCAACATATATTTAAAGTACCAAAAGTAAAAGTAATCTTTATGCAGATTGGTCCATTTCAGAATCATATATATTATATGTTTTGATTATAATTATTGATGCATGAAAGTGTTATCAAATATGGTAAAGGTGCAGCTAGTTTTGATGACTTTGTATACTGCAGGGTAGCTTGTGACTTTACTCCAGGTAAAACTAAAATCTTATTTCACATAATTTATACAAATCTTCGAACTAACTAAAGGTATTAAATAAATGTAGTGTAGAAGAAGTACACGAGTTACCTCTAAAATGTAGAGGAGAAGACGTACAAAGTAGCAAAAAAATGTAAATACTCAATTAGAGTTAAAGTATCTCAAAATTGTACTTAAGTACAGAACTTGAGTAAATGTACTTAGTTACTTTACTGTCAAACCACAGTCAAATTGACTCCAAAGGTAGTAAAAGGGTTGATCAAGGCCTCTTGTTTGTAGAACTTCCAGTTAAATGGGGAAGGTTTTGCTTAGAACATGATCCAATATAAAATAGAGACAGAAAGTTCAGGTATGAGGGAAATAAGGGAAAGGCAGTTAGGAGGACGAAGTAGGCTAAGTGAGGAAGGAAGCGTGTGGATAAAAAGGGAGTGAAATAGAAAGAGTGAGGAGAGCAGGGTTACTGAGACAGAGAGGAGAGAAGAGAGGAGGTAGAAGGTGATTGTAGCAATAGTCTATTCTGCCGCAGCCTACCGGGCGGGGGGATTACTGCCGTGCAGCCCGGAGCTTGACGCGGGACGTTCCTGGGCTCGAGCACCGCGGATATACTCTGTCTGGCACGCGCATGATGATATAAATTAATATGGAATGATAACGACCAACAGCGGGAGATGGGCAGGCGTTGAGATCAGCTTTAACTTCCCCCGGTGGCAGCTCAGCTTCGAAATGGTAGGACAAAAACCTGTTCCGGTACAATAATGTAGTAGAGAGCCCCTTCCTATTGGCGTGCTGTTTCGTATTCTCCAAAAAGACGCAATGCGAGGAGTTGAGAGGAGCATTAGCTACGCAGCTGAAAGTGGAGCAGAAAGCTGTCTCAGTGTCAGCAAGCCTCTTTGCGTAGTTCTCTGGCTTTAGTTTCTTGCAGCATCAGGATTAAAATCCACTACATCTCGTTTGTTGCTGAATTCAGGGCAGAAATCTGTCAAATAAAACATATCTTGCACGCCAGCTAATATAAACACCTGGCACAACACAACTTCTAGACAAGTTGAATAGTCAGGATCCAGTCTTATATTCGGCACACACAGGAGAAGCAAAAAACACCTTAATGTAACTAAATCTGAACTTTTACAGTCGGTTTCGCCAGTTCTTTCTATTCAGTCCAACGCACTGTGCGGGGCGGAAGCAGGTGTGTGAAACCATTATAAAACTTATATTTTGTCAACACAAGGGATTTTTGAAACATTGTACATAGGCCGAATTTGTCAGTAGATCATTACATATTAGGGGACTGTATGCCACACGCCATACCACAAGTATAGCTGACAATTAACAAGTTAAGTTTAAACTTATCACAGTTTTGAATGAAGTTTGGAGTAACGTCGCCTCCGTGCGGGAGAGCGGGGCATATTGGCGTTACACTGGTAAATGTGGTCTCCGTCCCCTTGCGGTGCGTTAGTCACCGGACAAGCTGAGTCGGTGCGTGTATCAGAGCCTGCAGATGCCGGGTTAAAGTTGATGAGTTTGGGTCTTTTTAGAAGGCTTGCCGGCTGACTCTGGGCCGTCCGTCCCACAGGGACAGCGGAAGGCCAAGTTGAAGTTCAGCTCGAGCCTCTGGTGTGTGTGGGTTTGTGTGTGTGTGTGTGTGTGTGTGTGTGTGTGTGTGTGTGTGTGTGTGTGTGTGTGTGTGTGTGTGTGTGTGTGTGTGTGTGTGTGTGTGTTAGTCAGCAGAAAATGGCCGCAGTTAGAGCCAGCGGGCTGAGTTAGAATGACAGGCCGGCAGAGGGCCTCCTGTCCCGGGAAACAGCTGGGACCGAGAGCTGCTGGGGTGAGCACAGAGCTGCATCTCCTGTTGTAAACACTTGAGTTTACTTGGGATGAAAGCCACTTGACAACAGCTCAGAGGCCACTGTTGAGAAGAAAGCAACCTATCTCCTAACACAGGATACCTGACACAGATTCCATTTGAGCATAGACTTTAGGTTTTTTGATTAACTGCTGTGTAGAAATTCTCTTGAACAGTCTGAGTTGCCCAACAGGCTGAATGATATGAGAATGCTTTAATGCTGCCCCAGTTGAAGGAGCATACATTACTCGTTTCATCAGCAACAACAGCAGCTATAAATTATGACAATAAGAGTAATGAGAAGAGCTCTAGACTGACACTATGATATGTTTTTTAAACATAGAAGTATAGTCAGTGACAGCAGCTCTATTTGTTTTGTAAAACTGCATATTACTTGTATCATAACAATAAAGACTGGGATTATATCCTATGGTAAATGACAGGGTCTGTAATTAGTTAAATTAGCTCTCCACATGACATGCATTACTAATAATAAACCAATAATTTAAATAAACAGAGAATGTGGTTGATTCTGGATATTGAGCTCAGTATTCAGTTAATCAACTAAAGAGCCTGTTATTTATTCTGTCTCTTATGTACTCTGTACTTTACAGACATGTCAGCTGAATTTCCTCATAATTTGCTAAATGAAGAGCATTTGTTTCATTTCCTTATGAACCTGTTATGGTACCTGTGTGCAGTTCTACAAAAATGAAGGAGAACATATCCAGAGCTTTCGATGAACTTTAATAACAGAAATACTTATTTGCAAGTGATAGTCTCGGTTTGGGAATACAAATTGTAAAAGGTACAAAAGTTTTCTTATCAAGAGGTTTTTTCGTCAAAAGTATTGAGAGCAGAAACATGCATCTTATAAGTATTACACAATTATATTATAATTATGTATGCTTTCATGTTTAGTTTATTTATACAATGAGTCACATTAGAGGCATATTTTTTAGATGCAAATCTTAATTTGTGATAAGTACAACTACCACTAGCAAAATATTGTAGGGCAGTAGAAATACATCACTCTGAAACATAGTGGAGTAGAAGTTTAACGTAGCAGAAATGAATGACCCCAACTGAAGTAAAGACACAATTACTCCCTGGGAAATTCTTATTCTGATAAAGTATCTAAAATGATCTTGACTGTACTTATGTGAATGTAATGACATTCCAGCACTAGGTTTAAGAAGCACCATGACCCTCCACTGTATGATGTTTTTCAGACGAAAACATTTAAACATGATCTGAGAGATTCTGGTTGTCTTAACCTTGGGGCTATCAGAGTCCCCTGTGGGACTGTGACAAAGTACATTTTCTCAAGTACTACCAAGTGCAATTTTGCTGTACTTTTATTAACCTGAGTATTTCCAATTGATGCTTTAACTCATCAATATTTCACTTTAACCCTTTACATTTATCTAAAGGATTTAGTTACTATAGTAACTTTAGAAATACAGATGATGAGATAAGACAAGATATAAGCAACAAATAAATAACCATTTTCTTATAAATATAGGTTTAAATATTTAGCAGCAATATATAAAATAATGAAAATAACCACCTGTACCAGCTGTGGTGAAAACATTAAAGTGTAATCGCAATAATTCAATATGTATAATGGATCATTTTGCACAACAACTTTTACTTTTTGTACTTTAAGTGTATTTTGAAGCTAATACTTTTACTCATGTACTGTAAGATTTTGTATGCAGGAATTTATCTTATTACAGAGTATTCTAACATTTGGTATAGGTACTTTTACTTATGTTAAAGACCTTCTTCCATCACTAACTGTAGTTCAGAGCGGATCCTCATGTTAACTGTGTAGTGTGTGCGTCAGTGTGTGCCATTGTGTGTGATTACACTGACTGTAACTGTGAAGCTTGTCCTCATGTAAACTGTGCGTGTATCAGTTTCCTCTGTGTGGCTGTAGTGCATGTAGAGTGGGTCGTCAGACACACTGTGTGTACTGGGAAGTTTGTACAGTAGGCTATGTCTGTAGTGCATGTAGAGTGGGACCTCAGATAAACTGTACAGTGTGTACAGTGTGTACAGTGTGTACAGTGTGTACAGTGTGTACAGTGTATGTGTAGTGCATGTACACCGGGTCCTCACATAGTGCTGTGTTGCAGCTGCTGCGGCTTTAAGCCCGTCTTTTGGGATGGGCTGAATTCATAACGTCATTTCACTTCTTTCTTTTATTCTTCGCCCCCTCATCTCCCTCCCTCTCGAAATGACACCGTCCCCGTGCTCCGGTGCTCCTCCGGCTGTGCTCTCCGCTCAGTGATTATAATTCAGAACTTTCTCTCGGTGTGTTTCTCCCTGCGGAGCCTTTTTCCGGAGCCTCAACTTTTCTGGCGTGTCATCATTTCTGGAGTTAACGCGGCAGAGTCATCCGAGGCGAACAGAGCCAGCTCATATGTGGGGAGAGAGAAGAGCCAGGGGAGGAGGGCAGGAAGCGCAGAGCCGGGGGTAGCCTGCTGCTGCTGCCCGCTGCTGCTGCCTCTGCCGCGGCACACAGAAATGGCGAGCCTCAGGATGTTTGTGCTCTGATCTGCTCATCAACATGATGTTTTCTCCTCTCTCGCTGTCTCAGGTAAAACTGTGCCGCCATAAATTATTTGATTAAAACTATGACGCTGTGTTGATTTGATAATGCAGAGTGTATGAGGAAAAACTATTTCATGACAGTTATCGTTTTCAACAAAGCTTAGCTGCAGTCAGCGTGCAGGACAGGGCAGACAGTGATATATGAAGAAGTGCAGCAGGCCTGCTGGTGTATTAGCTGCTCTACACTGTGTCAGTCACTGTGGGTTTTTTGTCTTGTGTGAATGTTGTTTGCTATGTTTTGGTGACACTAAGAGTCGCCTACCTTATCACCTCTGTTTGGAATGTTATGTAGTGACATATCAAACTGTTTGGAACAGACTTCTTTATGCTCTGGACCCAGTCCTATCACCTTATACTCTCTCACACACACACACACACACACACACACACACACACACACACACACACACACACACACACACACACACACACACGTAATTGTGCTACATGCTTTTCCAAACAGTAGATTTAGGAGAGCAGGAAATCGGTTTTATTATTTTAATACTGTAGAGAGTGCTGTGTGACAGCTAGCTTTCAAATGGGGTTGGATTGTTGTTGTTTGTACCAATACTTCTTTATAGATTTTTATTTCATATTCAAAAAATCTGACGGCTATCATGCCAGTAACTGACACAAATAACATAGCAGCTGGCACTCGTCCTATTATATTTAATATAACACAGCCTTTTCTTGTGTTAGTTTTACTACTGATTGCTATTTCAAAATGTCCCACGAGTCAGTATTACTTTTATTACCTTAGCTACCACTACTGCTGCTATTGCTATTAGTATTTACTGTGCCTTTCCTATGGTTAATATTTATTTTGGGCAAAGTTGAGCAGCACAACTGTTGCAACACTCTACACCTCTAGGTACTGACTTAAATTGCATTTAAAAGGGTTTACACTTGAATTGTACGAGTGTCATTTTGAAGATTTCTTTCAGGAAAAGTGTGGATTCGAGTTCACACAAGGACAACAGTATATAAATAATAAATGATAACAATCATAGTTTTATGTAAAGGTAGGTGAGTTCACATAGATACACATGAATGAATTAAGATAATTATGAATAAGCAATGTGAAAGTGTGAAAGTCCAGAGAAGGTACATACAGTTAAGGTTGTTAAAGTAATGTACATGGGGGCCAAGGAGCCTTAATGTGTGAAGAGGAGATGAGCCTGTGGCTGAATGTGCTTTGCAGAGGGAGGGGATCTGCCGGATAGCTTCCTCCTCCTCCCCTCTGCAACCACCTCCAGATTTTCCAGTTTCACAATACAGGGTTAGTCTTCTTAAAATGTATTACTTCCTATTTACAAACACTACAGAAAATTGAGATTCAATTATACTAAGCTTATATGCTACACAATAAGGACTCAAACCATGACGTGAATTGAATTGTACAGTATATGGCAGTATTTACACATTCCTTAACTGACTATGTAACACAGCTATAAATGTGAATTTTTACAATACATGTTGTCAATTTAGGTGTATTTCACCTTGTATAAAGAATTCTTCTGCACACAGTATGTCCAAACTTTCTTTTCATCAAATAAGAATAGCAGGTTTAGACCTAAGCGCAGATAAATAGACAGGAGGAGGAGACAGTTGGAAAAGTTTCAATTTAATGATAAAGTTAACCAAATATTTGAGTCCAAAAACAGCAAGGCAACCAAGCAGAATACAAAAGAACATACTAACTGATTATTTCAGTCCAAACTACAGTCATGTGCATAGTTGAGTACATGTGTTCCCTCGTGAATGTTTTTTTCACATATGCAGTTTGATGATGCTGTTTCTGTGTTGAAGCCAAACTAATCTATGAGCTATGCTTATGGTTAGACTTGGGAGGAAACAAATCAGTCAGAGTGAAATTATTATTCAAAGCAGTACACAGTCCTGCAATGTTAGATATAGTTATGGTTTCATTTCTAGTGATTTAACCCTCGCTGGTCATGGGGCATGTTTGCTGTTGTTTTGATTACTCCAGTGTATACGACACAATGAGACGGAACGTTTTATAATTTCATTTCAATCAACCATGAGGGTACTAATTCAAAACAACAAGAATCCTGTGAGTACATTAGCTCAAAATATACCAAATCATTTTAAGTGCTTGGGCATTATCTTTCCATCAACGACAAAGTGCTACATACACAAATAGGAAGGTTTTCTTTACTTATTCATTTGCAGTCGGTGGGATCTCAGTCTGCAACAAAATATATGTAGACTTTTTGCTGTCCTGATACCACTGAAAAGCTCAGTCCACCATTTTGGACCCAAGAAAGCAAGAGTAAGTGTATCTGTAGGAGCGGGTTGTTGCTGGGATGTTGGCAGTGAAAACAGTCCAATGTCACACCCAGATTCCTTACAGTCTGAGTCGGGGAAATCACCGAGGTGCCAATGTTGATAGTAAGGGTTTTTGATGTGAAAACCTTTCCCTGGTCGGAAAATCAGTTGGGTTTTATTCAAGAAGTCGAGTTCAAAAACAGACATCCAATGCGATATGTCAGCCAGATTAAAGCAGCCCCCTGGGGTTCTGACCGGGAAAATTACATAATCAATTGATTTTTATCTGCATCACTGTGATGGGATAAGCCATGAGAGTGAATGACATAGCTTAGTGAATTGGTGTAGACAAAAGTAAAGGGGACCCAGGATAATGCCCTGAGGGACCCCAGTGTTCTGACATTTTCAAAGTTACCCTTTAGGTGTGGTTCTCTGAAGTAGGATGTGAGCAGGGAAAGTGCCTGAGACTTCCAGTGCTTGGAGTGTATGAAGGAGGATCTGGTGGTTCACTGTGGTAAACACAGCAGAGAGATCCAGGAGTATAACAACAGAGGGGAGGAGGGCAGTCTCTGTTCAGTGGCCTGCCTTGAAAACAGACTGTGGATCAAAAATGTTTTTTCTAATGAAGGTGAAAAGATAGTTGATTAATGACAATGCAATCAAGTATTTTGTGAAGAAATGGAAGAAGAGGGACAGGTCTGTAGTATTTCAGAAGGAGTTAACCTGTGTTTCTTTGGGAGTGAGGTCATCTACTGGATCTTTTTTCAAATCCGTTGAAAATGGCTTGAAAAAGGATTGAACTGTGATTGAAAGAAAGTCTTTTTGTCGCAGAGATAGAACAAGTGGAAGAGAAGAGATTGAAAGGTAAATGAGGTCATCAGACGCCTTGTCAGCAGGCACAGTCAACCACGGAGCTGGAGGGAACTGTCAAACCTTCCGTGAGGTGATGTAGGACAGAATGGAGAGGACAATGTCTGTGGCAGTGTTGGGGGGCATAGGGCAAACAGGTACAGTATTAGAAGAGATATGGTTGTCCGTTTGGGAGAAGGGGATAGAGTAGGATATGAAAAGTTAATCAGAGATGTGAAGCTGGGTTACAGGGAGGTTAGAGATAGAGCAGTTTCTGGGGACCTACCTACCTGTCTGTCTGTCTGTCTGTCCGTCCGTCCGTCCGTCCGTCCGTCCGTCCGTCCGTCCGTCCGTCCGTCCGTCCGTCCGTCCGTCCGTCCGTCCGTCCGTCCGTCCGTCCGTCTGTCTGGGGTTGCCAGTTTGTGAATAGGTGGGGATGGAGTCAGTAATAGTACGGCGTAGGTAAGCCGAAGTAATAAGTCATGTGACTTCTGAGTCTGGATGATAAGGATTTTACATAGGAGGGAGTCTAGTTACTCATGGAATAATGCTGCAAATATGCTGCTGAATTATTGATTAAGTTGTGTTATTTTTAGAGTAAGTTGAAGAAAGTGAAAGTGTCTTGTTAATTAAAATCCCACTGTTGATATTGGATCTGCGTTAGCTTATTGTTTTGGATTGTGTGTCCCCTTCCGCCACTATACTGTCACTACACTCAGCAGGTGGAGCAGGTTGTGTTCAAAATAGTAAACCCCAGCAGCGCTCACTACAGTATGACCCATTTTCTACACTTTTCTGGATCATCAGCAGACATTTACATTAACATTGAATAAGGTCCACTAGCATTTTGTTAAGCTTATAATTGTCTTCAGAATCGGGATGTTAAGTTGTCATGATTTGACTTCAACTTCAATCTTTTCACTTTTCATTACAGTTCTATGACAATTGGTCATGACATCGTCAAAACTAAGTTGACCTGGAGAAGGCTGCACTCCTGCTACATGTGCGGTTCTGATCATTGTTTGTGTATTTATCTTCATCTGTCACGTAGGATGAGTTCCATCCATTCATTGAGGCTCTGCTGCCCCAGGTCCGTGCCTTTGCCTACACATGGTTCAACCTCCAGGCCAGAAAAAGGAAGTACTTCAAAAAACATGAAAAAAGGATGACTAAAGAAGAGGAGAGAGCAGTGAAAGACGAACTGCTCGGGGAGAAGGCAGAGGTGGGCTGGAAAGTAGAAATGTGATAATTAAACGGAAAACCTTGTTTTTGTTGAGTTTTTTTTATTGACTGCTTTTACAATGTCGATCGTAGGTCAAACAGAAGTGGGCCAGCCGTCTTTTGGCCAAGCTCAGAAAGGACATTAGACCTGAATGCAGAGAAGACTTTGTCCTGTCAATCACTGGGAAGAAAGCTGCGTGCTGTGTCCTGTCCAATCCGGACCAGAAAGGCAAAATGAGACGCATAGATTGTCTCCGACAAGCTGACAAGGTAAACTGAATAGTATTTCCCTTCTGTAAGGTTGGTGGATGCAATTGAAACTCAACCATGCATTGTTTTTTTCTTCTTTGGGCCGAAGAGAGGCTACATGAGTGTTCTGTATTCTCATAATTGTTTTATCCACAAGATGTTTCTGCCATCAAGGTACCATTTTCCATTTGTTGGATGTTTTAGAATAAGGGCTTTATTTTTTAATATGACATCAAACAGTGAGCTTATTGGAGCAATATGTGTGAAGCACTTCTCAAATATTTATGATTTAAGATTAAAGTATTCTTTGAATGTTTCACT
Organism: Eleginops maclovinus; assembly: GCF_036324505.1. Lineage (NCBI taxonomy): Eukaryota > Metazoa > Chordata > Actinopteri > Perciformes > Eleginopidae > Eleginops > Eleginops maclovinus. The sequence goes on along the minus strand of NC_086357.1, from coordinate 5,776,052 downwards.
GTTATTGTCTGAGTCTGTAACACACCATCTCATTGACTTATTATTAAGGAAAGACATCTGGTGCCAATGCATAAACCATCTGTATGCACAAATAGCATGCAAACACATGAGTGGTATTTATTAAGGGATATGTGTCACCTCACACAGATTTCAAAACCAGCTGTGGCTATTAAAAGGTGTTCATGGAATACATGCTACCCTTATAGTAAAAGTCAACCATGTAATCTTGTTTTGACAATTCCCACATAGTTCTCCAACTTTTCCAAGAAAGGTACATTTTTAAACTTGCTTAAATAGTTCCTAAAGTGTTTCACTGTCTGAAGTTATTAACATAGTTCAATCCATTTAAGGAGATAGGTTAGGTGTTTGTCTGCTTTTCCTCATGGTCCCTAAAGTCCATATTACAGATATACAGCCCCGGAAAATATTAAGAGACAACTTCAGCATTATCAGTTTCTCTTGTTTTATTTTTTAGTGTCTTCATGTATCTCTCTGCAAATGACACCATCCACTTGTCTATGTTTGACATATAATAACTTGACGGTCAATCGTATGGTTATTAGGTGACGCAGGATAGTCCACGTTTAGAGTGATCCCACATTCCTGCCTGTTACACTCACCCTGCTCTTTTCTGTTTTTCTTTCCAAAGGTGTGGAGGTTGGACCTGGTGATGGTCATCCTGTTTAAAGGAATCCCGTTGGAAAGCACAGATGGAGAGCGGCTGGTGAAGGGAGGCCAGTGCTCCAATCCAATCCTTTGCGTCCAGCCGAGACACATCTCTGTCTCCGTCAAAGAGCTGGACCTCTACCTCGCTTACTACGTACAGGAGAGAGGTATGGACCTACACACACTTTCCCCAGAGTGTGCTCTATCTGTTTTTATGAGGACCCATTCTGATCCCAAAAAGGTCCTCTAAACATAAATTCCCCTCTGTTTGTATGGAAGTGTTGGCTTAGAATTTGCTTTAACTTTAAAGCACTAGTCAGAAATGAACATAAAATGTATAAATGTCAATTTATATAGAAGATTAAGTCAGTAGTGCAGTATAAAGTGAAGTAAAATGGTACCAGTACAAGAAGTGTAGATACATGCAGTATATAGTGTAGTAAAATGTAATCAAGATACTTTATGAATAAAGTATAGTTAAAGAGTAACAGGGCATTTAGTAAAGATAATTCTAGTATATAGTTTAGAAAAATGACCAGTACTCATAGCATCTTTTAAATCTTTCACCAGTATGCTTAATACAGATGCATGCAGGTTATAGTGTCATAAAATAGGACCATTACATGAACATATATAATACCGATACATGCAATATAGTGTAATAAAATAATACCAGTTTATGAAGTACAGATAGTGCTTCAACCTCATATGATCATAGCCTCTACCTTGTTGGCTTTATGTAAAATATGCTTTCACCATGCAGCAATAGTTGGATCAAATAGATCAAACACATTCTACCACCTGGAACTCACTGTACGACATTGTTCCAAAAAATAACTTTCCTGTGCAGAAGAAAAAAGTCAAAAGATGTATGACACCCACAGCCTGCAGTCTTTAGTGGCAAATGAGAGCATGAGGAAATGATGAGACATCTGGCTGGTTGAGTAAATGATGACCTGTCTTTGTTGAGGGAAAGTCTCTGGGCTCCTGTATTATGGTTTGTGTTAGGGGCTGTCTTCTTGTGACTTATAGAGAGAGTCCCCCTGGGATGCTTTTTGGGCCCCTGTTAATTTAAAAGTTTGTGTTCTTGTCTGCAGAATTTTCCTCACCCACTTCATTTATTTATCTGCGCCTCTTTCACTGCTCATCACTTATAAGAGGTTGTGCTTTATATCAGGAGCGACATCCTAGATTTTCACCAAAGTACACTTGTAACTACAGATTTAAGGCAACAAACTTCAATAATAATGTCTCTACAGTGAAGGAGACTCACATTTTCTTAAATAGCCTCCCCTTATTAGAAACACATTAAGCACAGGCTGGAAAAACTGAGAGGGGTTGCTAGGCTGCATCTGGGCAGTGTTCACAATTATACAATAATACAAAGTGAAAAGGAAATAATTATATAAATAGTTATTTGTGGCAATACAATACATCTGTTTAAATGCACTAGACATATAATAAACAATAATACACTGCCCGGCCCAAAAAAGTCACCACCTGGATTTAACTAAGCAAATAGGTAAGAGCCTCCCATTGGATAATTACTGCATGGGTGATTATGTTTCAGCTGGCAACAAGTTATTTAGCCCTAACTGATGCAGTGAGTAGCTTATCATTTGTTAAACAGTCATGTCCAAAGACATATCCTGTGGTCTGTGGAAAAGATGTTAATCTGTTTCAGAAGGGTCAAATTATTCGCATGCATCAAGCAGAGAAACATCTAAGGAGATTGCTGAAACTACTAAAATGGGGTTAAGAACTGTCCAACGCATTATTAAACACTGTAAGGACAGTGGGGAAACATCATCTTCCAGGAAGGAATGTGGTCGGAAAAAACCTTGAATGATCGTGATCAGTGATCAATTAAACGTTTGGTGAAATCAAATGGTAGAAAAACAACAGTAGAACTCACGGCTATGTTTAATAGTGAAAGTAAGAGCATTTCCACACGCACAATGCGAAGGGAAATGAAGGGATTGGGACTAAACAGCTGCGTAGCCGTAAGAAAACCATGTGTCAGTGAGGCTAATGGGAAAAAACAGCATCAATTTGCTAGGGAGAACAAAGATTAGACTCTGGAGCAATGGAAGAAGGTCATGTGGTCTGATGAGTCCAGATGTACCCTGTTCCAGAGTGATGGGCGCATCAGGGTAAGAAGAGAGGCGGCTGAAGTGATGCACCCATCATGCCTAGTGCCTACTGTACAAGCCTGTGGGGGCAGTGCTATGATCTGGGGTTGCTGCAGTTGGTCTGGTCTAGGTTCAGCAACGTTATGTGCCCAAAGAATGAGGTCAGCTGACTACCTGAATATACTGAAGGACCAGGTTATTCCATCAATGGATTTCTTCTTCCCTGATGGCACGGGCATGTTCCAAGACGACAATGCCAGGATCCATCGGGCTCTAATTGTGAAAGAGTGGTTCAGGGAGACATCATTTTCACACATGGATTGGCCACCACAGAGTCCAGACCTGAACCCGATTGAGAATCTCTGGGATGGGCTGGAGAAGACTTTGAGCAGTGGTCCTAATCTCCCGTCATCAATACAAGATCTTGGCGAAAAATTAATGAAAGACAGAAATAAATGCTGTGAAAACACTGGAGCTGTCTGTATTTCTTTAGACCAATCACTATCTTCCTGGGCGGCTCTAAGCACAGGATGCTGTGGTTGCAGAATAGATAGTGAAGCTAGTGGAAGAGGAGGAGAGTGCTGCCTGAGATACGTGGACTATGGCAGGCTTATAGCCATAGTGTACATCCGGGGATTAAGACTCTGTAAGAAGGTCATCACTACTTTTTCTTTTGTGTTATCAACAGTTGGTAGATTTGGAATGAGATACTGACACTAGTCTTTATGCTCTCGTCAGTCTTCACATGTGTCTAAGAATTTCTTGGTCACCAGTTAGGGCCTTCTTGAGAACCCCCCTATAGCACCTGAGCCAGCCTGAAGAAGACCTATCACTAGGAAACTGAGATTTGAGAAGAGCAGTAAAGAATCCAGAGAGAAAGCATAAAACATTATGTTCTGTAATAATTGAACCAAGAAGATTAACTCCAAACTCCACATCTCGGAGTTGAGAACTCAAACAAGAGGAGAGGCAGCAGATGCACAACAGGAGGAGTGCAAACACAAAAGAGGAAGAGGACACCTTCAACAGCTTTCAGGGAAAAGTTGACCACAAGGATGGAGAAGCTTCAGTGTAGTTGAACTTTTAATCAGATGCTTTGTGTTTTGACTAAACAAACACTTAATTATTGAGTTTGACATTTCGTCTTTTAGTTTAACTAACTATGAAGTGGACTCAGATCATAAAGTCCCGTCTCCTTCGATGTACAAGACCAACTCCTTACACTTTCTGTTCGGATTGGAAATCATCATCTATTGCTGCTATTACATTTATTCCAAAAAACAGAAATCCTCCTCTGGGGAGCATGAATGTGCTCAAGAAGCAGCAATCGGTTAATAAGATCATGATATATGCATTCCTTAAGGTAGCACAAAAAGAAAGCTGATGAAATGTTCATGGAGAAAAATAGATTTGTGATTATTCAGTGGCTCTGAGCATCTACTTCAACAGATAGTACTGACTGGAACCAAGTGCTGGATTGAGCGTCAGACACTTTTGTTGAAAGAATAAAATGAGGATTTATCCATCTGGGACCAGAAGTATCCAAACCATATTTCACTGATTTCTAGCCAGCAGTTTTATGTTTATTGTCATGAGATCTGTTTTTTTTATTAGCCCTCTATGATAATCACTCTCTTGGAGCCACGATTATCCATATCTGAGTTCATACGCAGAGAGTTTCTCAGAAGCTTCTTTATGCCATGGAATGGCTCTAAGAAATCCTCCAAGGCCTGCAAATGTTTTTAATGATACTCGTAGCTGCTGCTCGTTCTCATTGGTCGGTTGATACCACTTGTATAAATATGGTTAATGCAGCTACGAGTTCAAAAACAGAGAAAGAACGCAGCGCTCACATCTGGTTTGTATATTGTGGCTTCAGGAGCTGAAGGAGTGTCACTCTGCAGTGTAACCTTGCACAGACACAACTCCAGCTTATATGACTGAACGGAATAGCGGTCGGAAGATACCAGACCTTTCTGAACCAAAGGAATGCTGATTGGTTCTGGGTTTGAAAGAGCGTGCACTCACATTCCCTGAGCACTTGCTCTACTTATGACGGAAACCAGTGTGCTCCCATGCTCGGCTCATGGAAGTCTGCACATATTGTGTCTGCAGAGTTAGCAGATGTGAGTGTCGTGCAGTTATGTAGTACTAAGTGTTCCGCATATTGGTGACAGAAACTTCTAACGGATAACTAAATGATATTCCAATGATTTCAAGCCATTTCTTTTTCATGTTTATAGTGATTTTACCAAAAAGGAGAACTCATGGGGCTCAACAAAGAGTCACAAGGTCATCGGATATCACCAAAATATCATAACATAACTATACATAATCATACTCAACAATACTTAAAGTAATGCTTTTGCCTTTAGTAGACTTGACTACTGCAAATGTGTCTTTACAGGTCGCTATATAAACATCAGTCAGACAACTGCAACTTACTCAGAACGATGATGCCCGAGTCCTGACTAAAAGACAAAAGTAGAAAACATCCCCCCAGCTCTCAGAGCTCTGCACTTGCTTCCAGTATCTCAAAGAATTGACTTTGAAGGTCTCCTATTAAAGTTATATATTTAAACAATATATTATAGGGCAATATCTATACAAAACATGTCAAGTGAAGTGTTTTGCTCAAAACCAAACAGATATCCCATTGTAGCATGCCTCATACCCCTCTATTTCAGCCCTGTTCCTGAAGTGATGATTCTGTGACTGTTGCTTTAAATTTGAGCTGAGCTGAAGCTGGACACGCCCCTTTGGAGCGTCATGCAGCTCTCTCTCTGAAGAGAGAAGTTTCTAAAGGAGAAACTCAGTTAAACGCTGCCGTGATTAAACGCCATATTATGTTCAAAACCACATCCAGCATTATTTCTGAAACACTTCTCAGTGTTTACCACTAGAACAGAGACATTATATGTACTATATACAACAACTCTAAGTCCCTCCTGCAGACATCCTGCACAGAGACACAGAGCTGCTGCGGAGGGGATTCAGCTCGCGACTGTATATGGGGGACGATAGGTTGGGACGTGTGATGTGGGCGGGACGCTGCCAGGAGTTATATGTAAAGCCAGCCCACATTTCGGTTATGACGTCAGAACAGAAGCAAATCTGGATCAGCTCGTTTGTACCCCCGTTTTTAGAGGTAAGGAGGAAAAGAGAGAGGGTTGTATTTTCTGACACTTTGTGTGTCTCCTTACACACCGGGGACACATTTATGTATAAAAGACAGCAAAAAGTGCATTTTGCATAATAGGGGACCTTTTAACATTGTATTATTAACATACAAAGCGCTAAATGGTTTGGGACCACAATGCTCTGTTGTGAGCCACCCAGAGCTGTTGGATCATCTGGTACTCCTGATTGTTCCCAGGATCAGAACCAAACATGCATTCATTTTATATGCTCAGCAGATCTGGAATAAACTTCCAGAACATGTAAGGTCCGCATAAAACCCTGGGTTTTTCTAAATCAAAGCTAAAAACCTTTCTGTTTACTAAAAGTAATTTAACAATATTTTATCATTATACTTCAACTCTTTTTAGAATGACGACTTCTATCTCTTTCATAATTTACCTTCTTTTGCGTTTTCTAAACATTTATTTTAGACAGATTATTGCTGTCTGATATATACTATACAGTAAATATACTAGCCTTAACCTTAAAGGGCCCTATAATGTTAATTTTCTGGTTTATATTTGTATTTTTTGCTTCTATTGGGGCTTCTTTACATGCTTTAATGTTCAAAAAGCTCTTTATTTTTCTCATACTGCCTGTGCTGCAGCACCTCTTTTCACCCTCTGTCTGAAACCAGAGCCTAGTCTGCTCTGATTGGTCAGCTGGCCGACTGTTGTGATTGGTTAACCGCTTAGAGATGGCCCCCACACTTTTACTGAAAGTAGCCAATAATAATGCTTTTGCAGGCTTACAGTCAAAATGTCCACCATGACAATGATCTATTCCATATGTATTGTTATGCCCTGCCCTCTACTGGCACACAGTGTGTACAACACTTATTAGCAGGACATTGTTTATAAGCATCCATCAGCAGAGTCTGCCTGCTGCTGCACCTATCTGTTGGTAAGGAAGCACAGTAGGGATTTTTGAGGGCCCCAGGTCGATGCACATTGTGCCACTGTGGACCTCCTTTACAAGTCCTGCACATGCTACACCTAAATGCACCAGTAGACTGTGGAGATAGCCAAGTATTTGAGTGGAAGGATTATATTTTGGATTGTCACTGTTGGTTATTAAGGGCATGTGTGTGCTGTGCGGATATGTGTGTCTTCATGGGGCATTTAAAAGGTTATGCACATGCTAATCTCAAGTTTTGTCTGTGACAGCATCACAACACAATGCACTATTTTTAATATAATACATTGAATTGCTTGCAAATTTGGACCACAGTTAAAGATCCAAACGTATAGGACAGACATCCCTGCATAAGCACTCAGTGGCTAAATTGTCGTTTTTGAACATTGTAAACAATTTCCGAATCTGGGATCAATTAAGTATAATCTAATCTAAACAGCTTATAAAGTGTTTTTATAAGTGAAATCTTTCTCTCTCTCCAGAGGCAGAGCAGAGCAGCAGTCCCAGTCGAACAGGAGTGGGTTCTGATCAGGAGGACAGCCGAACCACCACCATGGGTAATGTTAATTCTCTAAATGAATACAGGATATTAGTACACCTGGTTATATTAAAGGTTATGTTCCGTGGAAATGCATACAGGTTCAATTCCGTTTTACACAAGACCAGTGTTAGAATGTAAATATGCTGAACTATCGTGTATTTTCTGAAGTCTCTAAAATTTTAACAGAATACCTGTTTTAGATATTATTCTGAAATGGATTATATTATATTTGGAGACGATAGTATTTCAACTTCTGCTTAAGTAAAGGATCTCAGTTCTTCTTCCATCTCTGCCTAAGAGAATTAAAGACAGTGAGAAGACATTCATTACCCCGTGCCCTCCTGACAGTGTGCAGGATCAGAGGATAGAACCATAAGTAATCCAGACATTTGCCATAACTATGATACACTGGTTCCTGCTAGGACCTCTGCAGTTCGATTGTCATATAAGGTTTTTCTAAATGTATTATCACATTCGTTCCAAAGAATATATTGTGCATAGCGAGATACTTAAGATAAAATGGTATTACTGCTCATACACATCACACGTGTCTAAATGCTGCTGTGTTTTCGCAGAGGGTCCAGAGTTCCAGGACAGTTTTGTGACATCAGGAGTGTTCAGTGTCACTGAGCTCGTCCAGGTGTCAAGAAGTAAGTGCCATCCTCCAACAAATCATCAAATAGGTATTATTTACGAAACAATATTTAGCTTCCTGATATTTTGGATATTGCACTGGTACCTTTTTCTATAGCGAAATCAATTATATTAATTGTGCAGCCTTAATCTGTGTTATTGTCTAATTATATCTCTTATCTGGATAGTGAACATTTGATTTGTTTCACACTTAAACAAAAAGAAGAAGAAAAATGAAATATAAATAGACAGCAGATGAACTGATATTCAATGTTTAATATGTAGGTCATAACAGTGTGTGTGTGTGTGTGTGTGTGTGTGTGTGTGTGTGTGTGTGTGTGTGTGTGTGTGTGTGTGTGTGTGTGTGTGTGTGTGTGTGTGTGTGTGTGTGTGTGTGTGTGTGTGTGTGTGTGTGTGTGTGTGTGTGTGTGTGTAGCTCCAGTAGTCACAGGAGTTGGACCTAGTTTCTCTATGGGGGAGCTCCAGGGTCATCTGGCCTACGATCTGAACCAGTCTGTCAACCAGCCAGTCAGCCTCAGACGATCACTGGCCAGCACCTCGTCCAGCGGGTAACACACACACACACACACACACACACACACACACACACACACACACACACACACACACACACACACACACACACACACACACACACACACACACACACACACACACACACACAGATCAAAATCACCCTGTATGTGTGTCTGCAGCAGGGATGGAAATTAGCACCCTTTTCAGTCATATCCGATCGAATTTGCCTATCATACATGGGTCATACGCATGACAGCTGCGCTTTCCACAACCATACAGTCAGATCCGGTCAAATGATGTGCTTCTGATTGGGCCATCACAGGAAAGCTGCTAGTTTAAAGACTGTACAGGAGGGGGGGATAGTAAACCTACCACCGAAAAAAAGGCTACGCGCTTTTTTTAATGAGAGATGGCGAACAACAGATCGCGACAGACTGGTGTACGAGGAAACGAGCCAGACCATGTACTGCTCAGCCTGTCGTCAGTACGCATCGGACGCTCACAGGTCAAACAACTTCATCGTGGGGACAAGAAAACCTGAAATTGGAAGCCATGAAGGACCACGAGTCATCTAAATGTCATGTCACGTCCTGAAAATAACTAGTTATGTAACATTTGGAACTGGGACATTCAGGTTGACAGAATTGCTCTGTACTGTTGTGTGGACTCAGGGTTGAACATGCTGAACTGTGGTGACTTCTCTAAGAGTTTTCTCGCTGATGTTTTGGAGATCATCCTTTTCTATGAAGCATCCTGGATGGTTTGATGCACTGTCTATGCCTATGGTTTGTATTTGTGATGGTCGCAAGTGGCCTGTGCTTGTGTTGTCTGTGACTGAAAGTGTTAACCTTTTCCTGAGGAAATAGGTACATCTAGGAAGTTTAATGGCACAATGTTTCCCAGAATAAACATTACTTAACATGGCAGATACTTGTGTATTGTTCATCATATCATATGCAGTAAGAGTGTAACATTTGCAACTCGGTTCCTTGGTAGCACCTACTTATTGTATAATCAATTCTGATGAAAAACTAGTGGGTAGGCCTACTGATTAGAACAAAATAATATACCCTATTATATTGAAAACATTAACGCATATATATAGTATTACGTATAAAAAGTGGATGGTAAAAAAGATGAGTGGCTGGTACATTTTAGAATCCACCAGCCACAGTGGCCGGTGGGCAAAAAAGTTAATTTCCATTTCTGGTCTGCAGGAGTAAGCGCCATAAGTCTGGCTCTATGGAGGAAGAGGCTGACAGTCCTGGGGGGGAATACTACCACTCCCCTTCTTCTCCTGCCAGCAGCTCCAGGAACTGGACCGATGACATGGAAGGAGGTAACAGACGTATAGTGTCCAGTGTCTGTACGTGGAGACATGAATGTAATTATAACAGCTAATTATTATTAATTACTCAAATCATTATCTATGGACGGCAGGTGCACTTGTATTGAGCTATATCAATGAAATGCACTTGACCTTTCACTTCAAAGATTCACTTCAAAGGACCATACCAGTATTAGTTATTGAGTTAGTCCCTGTAAACCACAGCCTCTCATTGCTTAAATACATCAGAATGAAACATTAGAATCTGAGGTATTCATTTAAGGAGCTCACACTACACTTATTCCAGCCAAACTACACAAAAGAGTCGTTCTCTGATACTGACCAAAGATGGAGGTTGTGGTTACGGCTGTTGTCCCTCACCTCCCAATATTTGACCATAGAGAGCAGACAGCTGAATGCTTACACAGTATCACAGCGTGTGGAGTTACAGCACACTGGTCAGACTTTTAATAGAGCTCATAAATCAATTTGGCACATTCTTTTGATAGTCATTAAGATAGCGCCATGGTGATCTGGTGACATTTTTTAAAACATTGGAGATGGGAACTGGTCTAAGGCCAAAGTCCAAGAAGTGATTCATTTCAAGTGTGACTGTGATAAACTGCTATGAATTATGAATATGTTTCAAGGTTTCAAGGTTTCAAGGTTTCAAGGTTTCAAGGTTTTATTTGTCATATGCACAGCAGATACAGCGTATATGTTGGCAATGAAAATCTTATGTGCAGGAACTAAAGAGTAAGTCCACACATGTTGTTGTTTTAGGTCTATCTCCACCAGTGAAGAAGGCAGAGCTGGACAGCCCCTCCCCCCAGGAAGACTCACCAAGAATGGGTTCCTTCACTCAGCACCATCGGCCAGTCATAGCTGTTCACAGTGGTCGGTATCAGCATACAAAAATACTGTATATCTATATATAATTTACTCCCAGCACCAAAACAGCATGTCTTTTACCATATTGTTCCTTCTTTTTTCTGTCCAGGTCTGTCACGGAGTCCCCACCCCTCCTCCTCTATACATTTCCCACCCTCCTCCTACTTCCCCCACGGAGCAATCCGCTATCCTCCTCACCTGACCCAGGACCCCCTCAAGGATCTGGTGTCATTGGCCTGCGACCCAGCCAATCAAACTCCCAGCTCAGTGAGTACAAGCAGTCAAAAAGTCAGCTCAAAGAACAGAAAGTCAGAGCTACTTTAGCAGGCTAACAGCTAGCATTAACCAACAGAAATAATTGGAATGCTTTGCAGACAGATTATTGCATGTTAGACTAACAGAGAAAGAAAATAACCGATGCTACGCTTTAGACAGAAGTTAAAACATAACTATAAAAGAAAATGAAACATGTAGGTCGACTGAAATCTGTTTTATTGAACTCATTTTAAATACCTGAAAGAAATCTACAATTATCCATGTCTCTTTCACAATGTAAGTCAATGTGAAAAGGTATTTTTGGGCGCAGTGGTCACATTACTACAATCAAGTTGTAGTACCACCGTTTGGCTACTACAACGCCTGGAGGCAGCTCTACTTCTTCATCCTTTTGTCTGAGGTCAGACTGGCACTGCAGTGACTCAGTGTCACCTCTAGAGGGACAAGTTGTATTACAAGACAGGACATGTCTGGGCTAGAACGGTTAGCATGCTTGCTTCAATAGACGTCTTTGCAACACAATATATACAAGTATAGCCATAATGTCAACACTGTAATGTTTTCACGTTCTGTTGATGATGTTTTCTTACACATTCCATCTCTGCAGTACGTCAGTGATGCAACATATGCATTGAATTGACAGTGTGTATTTCTTACTTTTCCAGCTGAATGGCAGCAACCAGGTTAAAGTGCCCAGTCACTACATCACCTCTCAGATGTTGGCACCGACTGGACCAGCACCCTCCCTGGCTCCTCCCCCATCCTCCCTCCCCAGGCCGACCCTGCCTGCGGAGTCGAAGGCTACCACCACCTCCTCTGATGGGGGAGCAAACTCCCCCACATCACCCAGTAAGTGGTCAAAACAAACTCTGCTTGACAGTTGTGTTGCGTGGCATGGCGAATGATGTACGGCTAGAATATAGAATATGGTAGTTTTCTCCTGTTTGAATGAGTGTGAATGTGTGTCTCATCTGATGAGCTATAAAAAAGACTCTGCTACCACTGTATAAAAGTGTGTGTGAATGCTGACTGAGGTAAAAACCTTTAGATTTTTTTTTTACCCCAATCTAGAAATGCGCTTTACAAATGCAGCCCATTTAACAAAAGAGTTGTAGTAATATGCAATTTGTGTATTACCTTATTAATAGTAGAAGTATTATTAACAAATGAAATATGAAGTAACGCCGAACGATTAAAGAGTTAACTTGCCAGTATGGTCCAAACTAATATATCCAGTTTGATATAGTAATTTATATAAAAATATAAAAAGGATAAAAGACATGTTCCCCTCATTATGATTTGAGTTATTTTGTTCATCTCACTTCATCAGAGAAACTACTTCCTGTTGACATAATGGCACACATATGTACTGCAGTTGTTTCAAAATAAAGCACCCCCACTGTGATTATCACATTTCATTTAAATATTTTCTAACTGTACTTTAAGGGGCTCATTTTATATGGAAATACGTATTTGTACTAATACAATACATATATATGTGACATTTGCATGATATTTAGTAAATGCCTCACTAGCTGCCCACATAACGCCCTGCTAGACGACCTCCTGTTGGAGTCCCCGAGACCAGGTCTCTAAGCCCAGGTGTTATTTTTGGACATTTTCACTCAACAAACGTCTAGAGTTAGTCAGATGTTTTAAGGCACGTCCGGCATGACAGCCTTCTTCAATAAACATCAACATATGGGCAACTTCATGGGCTTATGCACCAAACATCACTATGTACCTCATCTACATGAGAATTCCTTGTGATTTTGAACCGGTGCTTAGGATTTTATGTGAATAAATCCAATCCAGGTTCACTTCACTTTGTGATGTCTAGCATTTGAAGTCTGATCAAAAATATGTTGCCAAATTTAAACAGATTTTCCATATGTGCTGCAACAACCCCATAAACATGTTAATATAAAAATTGTACACAGTAAAATGTTCTTTCATGAAGGCAACAGTGTTTCATTGCATGTCATACCTTTAAATGATCCAAATAACCAACCCTAACCACTAATTTTGTCCAAACTGTGGCTTGTCAGAGGCCCCAATGCCTCCTATGCTGACTCCTGTTGGATTACACATCAGGAAGCTTGCAACTACGCTTCATGAGTTTCTGGTGCAAACCAGGAGGTGGAAACTGTTTGAACAACATACACACATCACCCGCCAATTGCAGTATGTTCTCTGGGCAGTCTTGTTCTTGTGATTTTGACATTCTGATCTGTTGCTGTTAACCCTATTGTGGAAACCATACAGCTTCATTACTTTCATACCGGACTGTTCTTTTCATTCACAACTCGTTAATGATGTGGAAGAAGTACAAGTAAAACCTCAGATAAAATGTTTGTACCCTCGTTTCCTTATTTATATGTGATTATTCAGTTTTGGTCAGTGGAGAGTTGACTTGTGGTCCCACAGATCTTGCCATCCAACGAAAGTAAATCAGCCAAGAGAGCAGTTTACCTATCGTTAAAAGTTTTATTTTGTTCACATAACATAGTCAATATTTTGGGCCAAAGTCAGTTAGAATGGCATTGTAAATGTAGAAAGACTCCATGTGGTCATCTGTGTGAACACAGCACTGGTTGGATTTGTAGAGTTCACCAACGTTAGATAATAATCAAATGCTTTTAAATAAATCAATTGAAACTGAGTGGATTACAGTATCCCTAACAACGTAGTGAATCATCAGTTGTAGCTCCTTTGTGATATGGACACATTCTCTAGTACTGCCTCATGAAACTTTACAAGTGACATGGAACTATAGAGACAGTTTGAGACTGATGTTGTTAACGTAAATGCCCTCAGCATACTCGGCCCCTGGGACACCCCCTGCCAATCGCACCTCCTTCGTTGGAGTCACCCCCCGAGACCCAGGTGGACTCTACCAAGCCCAGGTTAGTATGGTTCATTTGACATTGTCAAGCTCAGAACAGAAACCCGTGCTATTGGAGATTTAAGAGCCTCCAGGATGTGTTAAAGCTATATACCATGTTCCGAGCATATAATCTTAATACTACACCTAAACATTCAACATCAGGGAAACAACTTTCACGTTGCTTTAGCACCAAACATCACTAATGTAGACCCAAATACTTACATGAGATATGTCCTTAGTGAATTGTTAACAAAACTAGGTTGTTAGGGATGTTTAATGTGAATGAAATCCAATCTCAGTTTCACTTCATTTATGTTGGTCTGCGAATGAGGTTGATCAAAAAATTGGTTGCAAATAACAGCAGGCATTTTTCCAATTTGTTGAAACAAACCCCTAAACTTTAAATAATAAAAATTGGTACACCACGTAAAATGTTCCTTCTGAAGGCCAACAGGTTCATTGCATGTCACACTTAAATGAGTCTAAAAACCCTAACCCTAACCCTAATCTGTGTCAAACTGTGTGATGGCAGAGGCCCGCAATGCCTGCCTGATGACTGATAACTCACTGTTGGATCCACAGGTACAGTAGGAGCTAACTAGCGCTTCTGATTTAAGTAGAAACCAAGGAGGGTAAACTGTTTTTGACCACACACATACACACACCCACACAATAGCAGTAATGTCTCGCTGCCAAAGCTTAGTTGTTGTTTTTTGAATGTCATGATTTGTATGCTGATTAGAAAGCACAGCAGTTGAAATGGAAATCCATGGACTGAGGCTTCAATTGGAAACTTTCATACCGGACTTATTTATTCATCAGACCAGGTAATGAGTGGGTCAATTATGTCAACAAAGAAGAACCTCAGGGGCTTAAAATGTTGGCCTAGCCTCTTCAGTTTACCTTATGTCTATATACTGTTATTACAGTTTTGGGTTAACAGTGTGGTTAACAGACCTGTGGATCACAGATGGGCTGATCATTGCTACAGACTGAAGTAAATCAGCAAAGATGTGAGTGAGTTAGCACATCAGTTAAAAGTGAAAATTTATTTTGTCTTCGTCTCTCTTCCAGTCTTGGTATCTGGGCAACTGATGGACCCGTGGAGGAGAGACGCTTGTCCTGGCAGTACGATCCTGGAGGAGAGCAAACAATGCTGTCAAGACATCACAAGAGGGAAAATATATTCATCTTTGTAGAAGCATACGCATATATAAATACAGTATATTTACATATGCGTATGGACTCAGAAGAGATAGCCTGGATTGAAGAAGAAGCTGCTCTCACTCACAGCAATGTGACACTCAATGGTTCTCACCGAGTTCCAAGTGAAAGAAATGGAGTGATGCGGATGAACTGGACCAGAACCAGGCCTCCAAACAGCAGATCCTAAGAAGCCTGTTCCCAGGATGAGGCCTGTTTCCCTGCAATGGATGTCAGCCTTTACCCCTGAACCCTGGCTCTCTCTACACTAAACCCAGTACAGGGCCTCCTCCCTGGGACAGATAGACCTCATCCCCCCCCCCCCCCCCCCCCCTCAACACCCAGAATGCCCCTCTCCGCTGCAGGTGCTGCTTATAATATATGCAAATAAGCCTCCCCTTTTTTCTGAACCGACTAGAAAGAGAGATCCTGTTGTTAATATGTAATGTTTCTTTTGCACTTTTTATTATTGCTTTGAAAACTTAGAGTTGAGACAGAGCTTTTCTTTCTCTCTTCCCACCTAAAGACAGAGGCTTTGTCTTTTTTATTGACAATCATCAGCCTGAAAACCATTAAGTTGCTTTGCTAAGCTCATGTTTTTAAGACTGTTTGATTGTGCTTTTTTATCAGAAAAACAATGAGTAATAGTGGAATATAAGAGCTATATTCATGCCTCCTCCAACACGACACACAATGCTACAGTTGGACAGAGTTCAACCCCCCCACCCCCAACGACATCCTGCTGCTTCCTACCCTTTACACCTGATCATTCTGACAGAACTTTAGGCAGTTGCAACTGGCTAAAGTGTTTGAGACTGTAGCATGGTGTGTGTGTGTGTGTGTGTGTGTGTGTGTGTGTGTGTGTGTGTGTGTGTGTGTGTGTGTGTGTGTGTGTGTGTGTGTGTGTGTGTGTGTGTGTGTGTGTGTGTGTGTGTGTGTGTGACCAGTTCCTGCATTTCCACACTCATCCCTCTGCTCTGTTTTAGGGAGCTGTGTTAGTGTCTCTGAGAACACGGTGTGGTCGGTTGATCGGAAAGAGACACATCAGGCGTTGTACTATGATTGACTTGACGACGTTGCGTGTTACCGACTTTGCAGGTTGTATCGTTTCCATGGTTACGGCAGCGGGTAATGTGCATGCTGACTTGAAGTGAGCACAATATCCAGGTTTGTTGTCTAGCTGCACAGAGTGGTGGTGACAGGACTGGAGAAGGATAGGGTTAGGGTTAGGGTTAGGCACAGTGCTTTGTCACCAGTCAAACCCCGATGGTTACCACTGGCAGCAATCAACAGATCAAGCATTTCATACCAGAGTCTCCTTTCTTTCCTGTGTCCAACGGTGACACACTATTTGCATCATGACAAGTGCTTTAATGGAGAAAAGCAATACCTTGGCTTTTCACATCGTAATATATTCAATAATCTTCTGAAATAAATGTAATAGCGTTCATGCTCCATTTTATCTTTGATTAGAATCCTCTTCATCACTCTTAAGGTTAGTATTTAATAGAATCCAAATATGCGATAATAGCTCGTAGAACAACAACTCTGTATGTAGAACAGAATTGAATTATGAATTAAATCTTTGTTGACATTTGTCTGTAAAATTCAATGCAAATGTGCACCCTGGCCTTTTGCTATTCTGCACATGATCTCTTTGGGGATAAAAAAATTCAATATAATAGATTTTTTTAAAGATGTGATATTTTATAATCTGTGCCATATTTTAGTCTCCAAGGCTTGGCAACTACAGGGCAGTCTATTGAAATATGTTGCCAGGGGATGTGGATCAGTGTTAAGGCGTGGGAAGACTTTTTTCAGATTGAGCTGGAGTGTTTCTGAAGATGTTAAGTAGAATCAGACTCGTCTCAGTAGTGGTTGCACACTGTCTTTGGAAAGATTAAAGGTTTTCTAATGTCAAATCCACAAAAATGCATTATTTCCAAC
The DNA here is from genome assembly GCF_036324505.1 of Eleginops maclovinus. Taxonomy (NCBI): domain Eukaryota; kingdom Metazoa; phylum Chordata; class Actinopteri; order Perciformes; family Eleginopidae; genus Eleginops; species Eleginops maclovinus. Next base: position 5,758,917 of record NC_086357.1, on the reverse strand, counting down.
CACTGCCGTAGTCCGAGTGTCGAGTTCAGAAGAGTAGCAGTGTTGCACACCTAGTGGAAATATTGGATTTATATATTGGTACTGCTTTGGGAAATTGTTTCATGGAAGCACATGAAAAGGGCGTCGGCTAGTGTTAAAGATCATGTCTTAAAGGTTCTTAGGAGTAATGCTGCATTCACATGATACGCGACTTGGTCTTTGCTCACCACATAGTTAAACAGGTGGAAACCGTTAGTTAAAGGTGCCCTATTCAGCTCTTCTGGGGTTTCTCTTTCCTGTAGTGTTCTATAGGTTTTTGTACATGTAAACGCTAAAATCCAAAAGTTCCCTCCAGAGGTAGTTTCTCTCCCCCTGCCTGAAACGCTTTCATTGACCAATCACAACAGATCCGCCCAGCTATCCAATCAGAGCAGACTGGGCTCTGGTTTCAGACAGAGGGTGAAAAGGCAGTATGAGAAAAATAAAAAGCTTTTGGAACATTGAAGCATGTTAAGTCACAATATAGGCTCAAAATACTATTTGGAAAACTGATAATGAGCATGATAAGTCCCCTTTAAGTTTCGTTTCTATGGTTAGGTTCATGGATGTATAATCAGAACTGGATACAGCGTCGGAGGCGGGGCCTCGTTCATTCCTGTGAGTGCTGCTCATTGCCGCATAAAGGCAAAATGGCCTGAGATTCTCGAGCGCAAAACGTCACAAATTACCCATCAGGCCTGGCTGTCGAGAGCATAGGTAGTGCATGTGCAGTTGAGTTTCCCCTCAAGCCCCGCCCCCGATCTCCCGCTCTGGGCTCAGTAGAATGAATGGAGAGAGAAAATAAATCTGGATTCAGCTTTTAGCGCATTTTACAACTTTAAGGACATACTGTTTTTAATAAGGGCTATAAAAGGGTTCATACTGGGTAGTTTATTTGGTTAAAAAATGATCCACTGATTTACAGACGTCTCTTTTCCCAATGTAAGTCAATGGGAAAATGTCTTTCTGGGGCGGGTGACGTCACGGACTGATACGGAAGTTATAGTACCGCTGTTTGGCTGTTTGAATATTTTCTCAAAGTCCGGAGCACTTCCTGGGGTCTTGGTTACATTCCCTGCTAGCTTGCGGTGCTTCATACAGCAGTCATCTGAATGGTTGTGCTTCGAAAGGTCAGCGGTGGCCCTAGTTTAAGTAATTTTAACTTTGAGCACGGTGCACTGCGTCAAGGGCGAGGTTAGCCAAGGCTGGCGCCACCACTCTTTGCCTAGAAACACAACGGCAACGCCAGCCGCCAGTTTCATGTGAATGCAACTCAACACCTACAGACAGGCCACATCAGCACACAGCCAGGGTGTGTTCGTACCACAGCTCCATTCCCCGCTCATATCTTTCCTTTCTCTACTACGATGGAACTGTCAAACTGTGTTGGAACAGGCGTGATCTTTTTTGCTGACATTTTTTTCCACTTGCACGCGTGGAGGATTGGGTTTGCGTTCTGATCACAAGTTGTCCTTTGCTTTCCCCAGGGTTAGGGTTTAGTGATTTTATACCGAAGGTGCTGATACGTGCTGGGTTTTGGTCTAAATTGGCTTAAAGCTGATGTATATTGCATGGTGCTGCCCTGGTGTCTGTGTTGAACTAATGAATGCATGGCTCAAACTGATGATACCTCTCCCTCTCTACCCTGCGCCCCCCTCCCCCTTCCTCCCTCTGTGGATCGAAGGGCTGTCCATTTCTTTACACTTTAATAATAGCCCTGTTATTATACTTCTATTTTGCACGATATTTCATAAAACACATTATGTGCCTTGCCTTTAGTTAAAGAACAATAATACATTATATAAAGTGATCATACTTTTGATGGTACAGCTGGTAGCACTCATAAAACAACTGAAAAAAAGCTGCATGTGTGGTTGCTTGACATTAACCAGTGTATTAAAGAAAGCTTACGTTAGCTTCAGCGCCCAAAAGACAGCACTGTTTGACAGTGGAAGGAGAAGTCCACATTTTGGGGATTACATGTGCCTGCTATCATACTCAGAAACACATGACATGCTTCAGTCCTTACACAGTACAGAAATGTTTAGCTCTGATATTTTCCATTGGATTCAAGTACATCTCCCACTTCTCATTGGCTCATCGCTTGACAAGGGTCATTTTTAAAGCCCTTCCGTGGTTCAACTAGGCTGTATCAAGTCTATAATCTGATCACATGAGAATCACTCCATGACAGCTAGGCAAACTGAGATGTGTGAAAGCTCAGAGAGTGGACACTAAGTTTAGGTCAACAATGAACTGGACACAGTTAAGTGCTTATTAGAAGATCTTATTCTGGGGACAACTAGAAAAAAGCAACTGTAGCTCCCAAAATCATGGACTTCCTTTAAGTGTTGACTTTTCAAAGACATCCCCCCTTGATGATTTTGTTTTCATGGTTGATAATTGTGTGTGTGGACGGTAAATGAAACACTATGGGAAGGTACCTGAGGTCTGAAATTGACTGATTGTGAAGTCTGGAGGTCAGTCCTGCCTCAATGTTCACAATAACCACAAAAGCCATGTTCAACTCTCTCTAAATCCTGTTTTATTATCAAGTATGCAAACCCATGGATAATATTTATTGCAGGGAAAAGTCTTATTCTATATTGTGAGTATTCTGTGGCCAAGCCACTGAATCCCATGTAAGGGAAACATGTTAAACACTCCGCTGCACCTACACCGTCCATTTGCCTGAATGGTGACTTTGATCATGTGACAAGATACTGCTAAGGTCATAGATGAGTTTGTGTTTAATATGGATGCATGCACTTAACACTATTACTCTACTTGGCTTTTAGATTATTTTTTTGTTATTTCTTATGTTTTTATTATTATTACTTTGCTTTTAGCGTTAGTTTTCAACACAACAGTGCGTGCAAAAAAAAGCTCACTCTTAAAAAGGATAAGAAGGATGTATAGAATGTTACAGCGTGTCATGTTCTCTCTGAAGATGGTGGCCAAGCCGCACAATGAGACCCATGAAATGGGAAAAGTTAAGCCCTGAGAGGGATGATGAATGTTGAAGGTGAGATTGTAGCTGGAGACAGACAAGCTTGGACTCAGTCTCAGTAAAAGTTACTAAACCAGAATCCATAGATCCACTCAGGCTGCACAATCCTGCAGATGAGTTATTTTAATGTTTAGATTCAAGAACACCGTGATAGATACTGAAGGCACACTGTTGGCTGCTGACAGCAACATCCTCTCCCAGGACAAGGGATAAGTCTTAGATCAGATCCTAGGTCAGATTCTGGTTCAGGTCATTGGTTAGATCCAGGATCAGATCCTAGGGCAGATTCAAAAGTAGATCTTGGATCATGTCATGGGTCAGATACTAGGTCAGGTTCCGGATTATATCATAGGTCAAATTTTGGGTCAGGTCCTGCGTCAGATTCTAGGTCAAATCCTAGGTCAGATCCTTGGACCGTTCCTGGGTCAGGTCCTGGGTTACATCCTAGTAATCCTGTGTCAGGTCCGAGATCAGGTCCGAGATCAAATCCTAGGTCAGGTCATCGGTCACATCCTGGGTCAGGTCTGAGATCAAATCCTAGGCCAGGTCCTGTGTCACATCCTAGGTTAGATTCTAGGGTAGGTCCTGGATCAGATCCCAGGATACTCCTTGGTGAAGACCTAGGTCAGGTCCTCGGTCAGGCCCTATTTCAAATCCTAGGCCAGATTCTAGGTCTGGTCCTGGGTCTGCCAGTTATTACAGTTTCATGTTTGCATTCCCTCTGTTGATTAAAGATAATAATGTCCTGAATAATAGGGGCATGGGGACAGATCCAGGACAGGCTGAAAAAGTAACGGCAGCCGGCTGCTGTGCACTGTGATGTCTCCACAAAATCGAATAAATACAGACATCTGAAATATTATAAATAATATCTGGAAAATGTGCTCATCACATTGTGCTCTCCTCACTTTCGCGGCTCTGTTCAAATATACCAGCATGTTAAGGACATGGAAAATAAAACAAAACAAGCAGTGCCTATCATTTTACTGCAAGCTTTGGGTTTTGTTGTATGCTGTGTTCAAGCACTACATGGTCATGTGACACACTTGTATGGTGCTCAGCCCTGGCCCGGGGAGGTGGGCTGTGCAGGTCCTGAGGTAACAAGCCATAAAACAACCCAAAGAGCTGAAGAAAATCTAGAGGAAACACTCACAGACTGTTCCTAATGCTCGGTGGATTCACTGTTCTTCATTTAGGTTGGAGTATGTTCAGGGACGAAGGCTGTGTCCTATTTCTGCCTACTTTCAGGGTTAATCTAGAAAAAGGCTGTTCCAAATGTAGCTAAAAGATGTGGTGGTACACTTCACACAAGGTTACCAGAGCAGAACAGGGTGCAGATTCGTGATTTTTTAAGCCCGAAGCAGATATATTAAAACTTAATCCCATCTATCATAGTAAAAAATATATGTAAAAAACAACTCAAATCAACTAAATTGAGGGAAACATAAATGGAGATTAATGTCAGTAAAAAAAAAAGCATTGTTTTTAAGTGATTATTCGTAGCCCTATATTTAGCATCCTTTCAGCATATCAACAGGGATCATCAAATATTGATTCATTAACATCTATCAACTATTTGACAATCCTTGATCTATTAGGGAAATAATCATCTCAAATATTTTGTATTGGATAAATGTCTGTTCTCAGTAAGTGATTATTTTTCATTACTTTGTTAAAGAGGCGTAACAAAGTTAGCGGTAAGCTAAGTATGGCTGAACAACCCAAGAAAAGATCAAAGACTGCAAACTATGATTCTTAAAAAATAAGTGAGAGTGAGATCCAGAAACACCCCTTGTTTTGCCGCAAAAGTAGATTTTGGAGCTTGTAACTAACTATACTCATTAGCACTTCCTAATTTCATCCATACCAGTTGAAACAGTTTTGGGGTTTTGTAAACCTTTGTTGAGGGTTACTACCACACCTTTATGTTACCTACATTTGAAACCAGTGTATCCGATGCAGTGTTGTTAACAAATCATTAGATCTGCTTGTAGTTTTCCCCTGATGGCAGGTTCAGGAAAATATGCACCTTAGGAATGGTTTCTGTGAAAACTCATATATCTGTGAAGTTTTTGTCATCTACTGGGATAGAGTTTGGTGTAAAGTTCCCTCTAGATTTGTCTTTACTCTGTGGGACTAACTAAGTGCTGTTCTGACCACTGTTAGCTCTGTTAGCAGAGAATAACCAAAAATGTTTCTGTTCGGATGCATTGTATCAAAATCATGCTTTACTTTGGGTAGGAGTTTGGTATTGTAAGTGAGTGGTAGGGTTGCTGTTTGTAAGCGGCTGATCATCTGTGGCTGCACGAGAAAGGACGGATATCTATACAGTTTTTGAGGGCTCTTTTCTATAAATTATTATTCATATTCAACACTACCCTACTGATGCTGTAGCCTGAAAGTCTCCAATATGTTTCTTTTTTGCTCTTTCTAACTTGAATTTCTTTTTCTGTAATCAGACTCACAGCAGTTGGAAAACCTCTCTTTATTACCTGAAATCAGTTTTTGTTTTTATTGTTTTCCTGACAGCGACGCCGTATTGATTCCTTTGTGTACACCTGTTTACTCCGTGTGCTGAAGACGGTTTGTAATGAACTAAAACGTTTTTTTCTCAGAAAAAAATAGAATGCAGTTACAATTTTTGAAGCATTTATTTCTCCCTAACTTTTCAGATACTATAATGGACTGCTTTGCTTGCTTTCAGAAATATATATCCCTTACATCAGAGAGAGCATAAAGCTTCCTCAGTTATTGCATGACTACAGTCCGCACAGACCACAGCCCTTTTACATGAACTGCACATCAGGACTTTATATATGGGAGTCTTTGGCAATCAGGAAAATCAGTTCTTCCAATACCTCAAAACAATATAAAAGACTGAGAGCAAGTCTATTATTTTCCATATTGGAACAGTCTGAATTATTATCATACCACTAATACCACATCCATCTATACCATAGAACCTTTTAAAGATATTAAAGTTCTTTACCATAACTTTGTTTTTGATAAGGAAGTTGATCTGTAATATAATTTCCCACCTGACAGTCAATCTGAAACACAATAATGCATGGCTTGCCATCCCAATATAAGAAAAGAATAGCATAGGTAGAGGCCAGTAGTGTGTCTCTTGTTCCCGATTAATGTTCACTGTGGAGAGGGCTGCAGCTCTGGACTGGATGTAGTTTGTAGCAGCTTTGACCTTTTTCTTTGGAAGATAATGTCAATAATCAACCTTAATTTGCATGACGTAAACTTTTCCTATAAGGCTGCATTAAGACAGAGACTTCTGACAACTTCCTGATCAAGGTTGGACTTTCTGTTCCTGTTCGTTTGAGTGACAGCTGTCTCAACCAGTATTTCTGCCCTAATGTTATTCTGCTGTGGGGGACATCAACATCTTTGATGATATGTCATTATAACCATACCTAGCCATTGCTATCAGCAAATGCTGATTTATTCATTACTGGAAATGAGTATGTTTCCCTATGCAAAAATATACCATTAATAAACAAGCTATACCACAACTCAGCCAACAGACTTCCTGTTTGTTCATTTGATACTAACCTCATTCAAAAGATTGTGTGTTCTGCCCTCACACATTCATTCATATTACCTTTTTCTTTGGTAAGATATGTCAGGGGACTTGATTCTTGCATGGTAACGTTTCTGACACCTAACAGGTTTATTATTAGTGGCTATTTGTAAGATTTGTGTGACAAGAGAAACAGTATGATGGCTGGACAACTAGCTGACAATGCCATTAAAATCCCAATCAAGCCAGTTTTTCCAGCCAGTAGTTTATACAGATTTAAAGTTAATATGAGGCCTAGACAAACTGCAGAGCAGCCGCTAGTAGATTGTGTGACAAACATCAGGGCAGGCTTTTAAAAAATAGCTCAATAGAAACCAACTGTAGGTTATAATATATAAATGAAATCATGCATTCCAATATGCCTGGATCCAGTCAAGACTTGCGAAACAATGTCTCAAACCTCCCTTTGGAACCCGATGCAGGTACAGAGGCCGCCCAGCGCTTCATTTTGGACATTGGACCATCATGGAAATTGAGATGACAGCAGTGTTTGATAATCACAAGGTTGTGGAAAACTGTTGTTAGCTCTCTAAGAGTGTGATTATGAATACTTCACACAGGTCACCCCGTGCCAATATATTAACTTGGTTAAATTCGACGTCCAACATGAAATCTTCAAAACACCAGACAATACACAATACAATGTGAACTGATCCACTCACTTCCATAGTAAAATTATACAGCAAAAATAAATAAATGGATTCAGTGAAACAGTTGGTTTTTCATGTGAAGATGTCCACATTTTTACTCTTCAATAAGCGTAAACGCTACAAGGTGTCAGGGATATGAGTTTTTGATTAAAGTTTCATCATTTTGAAAAGAATTCATAACTTGACCATGCGAGGTGGGAAAAGTACTCAGATCTTGTACTTAAGTAAAAGTATAAGTACTACAGTGAAAAGTACTCTGTACAAGTAAAAGTTCTGCATCCAAAATGTTATTCAAGTAAAAGTAGAAAAATATTAGCATCAAAATCTACTTAAAGTAACAAAAGTAAAAGTACTCATAATACAGATTTGCCTATTTCAGAATAATAAACATTATATGTTTTGATTATAATTATTAAATTGAAGGCTTGTTGTTGTAAAGTTGCAGCTAGTTTTAATGACTTTGTATACTGCAGGGTAGTTTTTGAATTTACTCCAGGTGTAACTTAAGTCTGATTGAAGTGTTGATTATATTTCACATCATTTATCCAAATCTGCAAAGTGATTAAAGGTATTAAATCAATTAAATGGAGTAAAAGTGTACAATTTACCTCTGAATTGTAGTGAAGTGGACGTGCAAAGTAGCATTAAATGGAAATACTCAAGTAACGTACAAGTACCTCAAAATTGTACCTGAGTAAATCTAGTTACTTAATACCACTGCCCTGCTGACCATGGTGAAAATATGGAGTAGTGTCAAAAAGGTGAAATTGAGAAATTCCTGAATAATGAAGCAACATTTAAACAAGCACCAGCAAAAAAGCTTAAAAAAAACCCAAGAAATACACATAGATGGAATAAGCTTAAACTTGCTTTAAGTCTATAAACATCTGATGTCTCATCTTGTAGCATGCTGTTGTTGGACGGGGGTTCCACTCCAGCCGGTAGGAGGCGGTAAAGGCTCTATGTTGGCCGTCAAATAGCCGTTATCAAGAAGGAGAACCGTTCAAGTTCCGTTTCCAGGGTCGTACAGTTGGCGGCTGAAAAGCGCCAAATCCAAAATACTTCAGTAATGACAACAATAATGTGCCGGGTCCTTGTGAAGGAAATGGTCCCGTCCCAGTAAGAATAGTTAACCGCGTTACTAACGTTAACGTGTCAGTGTGTTCCCCTGCGGAAGACTCTTTTAACAACATGGAGGAACTGTTCTGCAAAGGGCTGCAGGTGAACGTGAGGTGCAGAGACTGCGAGGAGAGGTGAGACGTTTTAACACATACCTGTCGATATAGCTAGAGAGGTTTTAACTTAACTCTTGCAAAGCTTAAGACGTTTAAACTTAACTATATCCTAACTTTAGACGATGTAACATAACAAGCTTAGCTAGCCAGTAGCTACAGGTGTTTTAACAAGAAACGTAAACCTAGCTACAGACGTTTTTTGACATTACTCGGGCTTTGCTTCATGTTTTAACATAACTCAAACCTAGCTAACTTTAGCTTCTATGACAGACATGTTGCAATACAAACATAATATTTTATGCAGAATAACCAGCGTTAGTGTTACTACATTAACAACAATGATGACAGACACATTCATTCACAACCTGGAAATAATTAATTAATGGGTTCATTTTTATTCATTTTACAACCGAAACAGGTACATAATACATATTGATTTATTGAAAATACAATATGATGGACAGACCAAATTCTATTTAACATTTATGTTTTTTTAAAGCTATATTTCTATTGTTCCACGCTTTACAAAGCCTTTAGTTAGAGCTGGCAATTTATGGTATTCATTTTATTTTATGGTCCTTTTTTTGTAAATTGTTTTATGTATTTTTAGTGTCTTTTGTTGGATCTTATTTTATTTCTATTTGTAATTGACACAGTCTTATCTTTTCATTTTGCTGTAATGTTATTGTTTGCAGTGTTGTTTGTATTTAATCTGTAAAGCCCACTGAGACAAACGTGTTTTGTGATATTGGGCTATACAATAAACTTTATTTGATTTGATATTATGAAATAACCCCAAAGCTGAATCGTAAGTCAATAAAAACGCAAAAAGACCCTAGAACTTTAGAAATGTTATCTGAATTATTATGTAAGAATCAATGTTAAATCATCTATTATAGTTTAAGATTACCACGAACACTACGAAATTAAGTGTCAATAAATATATATGTACTGGCTTGAAGTAAACATCACAGCATATGAGATCAGATTGTTTATACATTTGTTTACAGGTTTACTGCTTCATTTTACAGGAAAGCAAATATCAGAGTCACCATTGAGCTTCAGTTGACAAACAGTCCTGTGCACAAACGGGTGAGTAAGAGTTTTTGCAGTTTCTGGTTACATATTTTAGGATTATTTGCTCATTTATAACTTATAAATCAAGTTAGAAATAAAAAAAGTAGATTCTTGCCAGCTTTCCTCTTATTCATTACAACAAGTATACACTGTTTCTGGTGATCTTACTTTGTATTTTACACCCCAGAACTCTGGTGGCCTAACTTCCTGTTTTTGTTCCTTATTAGGATCTTCTAGTACGACTAACGGATGATTTGGATCCATATTTTCTTTTTAATCTCTCCATATCAGAAGAAGATTTCCAAAGGTACGTAATGGTCAAATTCTATTAATGCAAAGCTCAGTGTTTGAATGCAATGATCATACTCTCACAGCTGTTTTCTTTCTTTCTTATTGTTTGTGTAGTTTGAAAGTCCAGCAGGGTCTACTGATAGACTTTGCATCATTTCCTCAGAAGTTTATTGACCTTCTTAATCTGTGCTATTCTGAGCAAGCGTCCGAAAATCCAAGGTAACATCAACTGGTTCAACTTCAGCTTGACATCATATATCGATTTCCATTCCGATAATAAAATAAAATAAAAAAATGAGATGAGTTTTGATTACACTTTAAAGTTTGGTTTCAAATTCAGGTTTAATCTGTTGGGTGGATATCATATTAAAGCAACAGCCTTGATGATATTTTCTCTCCCCCCCCAGATTTCTTCTTCACTTGTCCACTCAGTCCTCAGTGCTTGAAGGCCCTGCCACCTTCAGTGTTGTGGAGACGAATGCATTCAAACACCTGAACCACCTGTCCCTGCGGCTCATTCAAGGCTCCGACAAAGAGATCAAAGACTATCTGGCCGTGTGCCTCTCCTCTCTCAAGGTGGGCTCATTCATCACTGTTCATCATCAATAAAATTAGGGCTGCAGCTGCACTATTTGGACATTTTATTGAACTTTTTAAGAGGATCTGTACCAAACAAGGATTTTTATTTGGTTTTCAGGACACAGATTGTGGGTCAGAACTATTGCGATTATGATAACATTTTTGATTAAATGTGCAGCCCTAAATGTAACTACAAGATTCAAATTTCATATTTATATTTGTTCAAAAAATGTTGTTTGCATGAAAAAGTGTTGAATATTATTTATTATTATTTTATGTTATTACACTGTTTTTGTATAGCTTTTTATATCGAAATATAGTCGGCTATCTAACTGTTAGCTTTTAAGTCTCTAGGTTTGGATCCTAACAAGTTTTTGTGAATTAAAGGGGCCCCATCATGCTCATCATTTTCAGGATAACATTTTTGTTTATGTTGACATGCTTTAATGTTCAAAAGGCTCTGTTGTACCGTGTACAACATACAATGTGTTGGAGCACTAGCCAAGGGTCTGGGTGTGTGGGAGAGAAATTCTTTTAGCAATGTTTTTACATCATATGACCTGGTTGACATGAAAACAGTGATATCATACACCTTGGAATGGATTTGATCAGGCGTGTGAAAGTGTGCAGGCAAACTGTGAGTTTTTGACGGGATATTTACAGCAGTTCAAGTCCCCAAACGCACCACATATCCACAGTGCCTGGACCCCTGAACTGTTAATCTAAACTACCATCACAAATGTTAATATTTTCTCTATATTTATCCATCAGAGTATTCACAATGACAGTAGTCTCTCAGCAGGGGGAGCCTCTCAGTAAGTCGTGTTTCTAAAGACATGTCCTCTTTATATATCAGGCAGAGAGGCAGGCTGTGGAGATGAAGCTGAAGAAGACTGAGGATGACCTGACCAGGCAGCTGAACTATGCTCAACAGGTGAGCCATTTCTCATTCATATACAAACTTGATTTAAATGTTAAAAGGTTCCACATCTTTCACACACTAAATATCACAAATCCCATTATAAATTATAGACATTAAACTTAAAAAAATATATAATTCTTTGAAGTAAACTTTTAGTGGAAATCACTTGGCAGGGGGCAGCTGTGGCTTAAGAGGCAACATTTCAAAGTGACCCTAAATGTGCAACGGTGTGTGAGTGTGTGTGTGTGTGTGTGTGTGTGAGTGTTTGTCTCCTGAGCAGGTTGCACTGTGTGTGGCAGTCTCTGTCTCTGTATGAACGGGTTAATGCTGATGTGAAAAACGCTATATAAACACATGTAAGAGTCATGTTGGGCTCATGTTATTTTCAACAATACTTCAAGAGGGTCTCATTTCAAAGTGCTTCTGATATCAAGGTCTATACAAACCAGGTTCAATTCAGAATAAGAATTGTTTTTATTACCGAGTAGGTATACACATACGAAGAATTTGCTTTAGTATGGTGTGCATACAAAGACACAGAAAGTGGAATACCTAGCAAAACAATACAAAATAAAAATAGGACTGTTATGACAGATAGATAGATAGAAGTACTTTATTGATTCAAATTTGGGAAATGTTTGCAGCAACATAAAAACGAGCCATTGTAAATTACAATAGAAATAAAATAGCATTAAAAACTATACATGTCGGACTATAAAGATGTACACAAAATATAAACAAAGCAAAATTTAAAGCAGGATATTTTATATACATTAAGTGTGTAAGGTATGGAATATTAAACAGAATATAAATGTTAAAAGCTATTTAAAGGCTATTATAACAAATCCTTACTTATGACAGATACAATGTACTGCATTTAAAGTGGGGAGCTGTGCCGATTTGAAAGAGGTAGTGTGGAGAATAAATGTGCAGGAATTACAATTTAAAAAAGAACAAGACGTTGTTCTCATGATGTGCATTCATGTAGTGCATCATGTTTGTGGGGTGGATAAAGGGTCTGTGTCACTGGGGGTCCCGTGCCTTGCTAATGAGGCCGGTAGCAGAGGGGAAAGAAACTGTTCAGGTGGCGAGAGGTTTTGGTTTGGGGTAATCGGTTTGTGTCCAGGGTGAGAGCGGTCGTTCACGTCCTGGAGACGTCAGGAGGAACAGCAGGTCGCTTCCTGTTTGCATGTTGAAGTGTCTTTGAGTAGAAACTGAAATCAAAGCTTCTCCTGATGGGCATGCCACTCCCTCATGACCGCTGAATGGCACAACGACAGGCCAATTGTGTTAACATGTCTGTATTTCCTCACAGACTCTGTCAGAGAAAACCAAAGAGTTGGACAAAATGCGCTCCGAGTGGACGAGTCAGAGCAGCTCTCTGTCCAGCCGCCATTCTCTGGAGCTACAGTCAGAGAGAGAGAAGGCTGCAGAGGTAAGGCTCCTCATGTTTCTCCTTGAAGGACTCCTTTTCCTCTACATCCGATGTCTTGTTAATTTAAATCTGAAAGAAGTATGTAGATTTATTAGTGAAGTATTTTCGTTTGGAGTTGAACATGCTTGTTAATGTCTCAGTTGCAGAGCCGGCTTCAGCAGCAGACGGAGCAGATCCGTCAGGAGCTGGAGAGCTCTCACAAGACGAGCAGCCAGCAGCTCCACAGCAGACTCACAGAGCTTGAGGCCTCCTGCAGGGAGCTCACAGAGAGGAAGTACAAGAACGAGTCCGTCATCAGAGACCTGAAGGTTAAACTAGTGGGGACAGAAGAGGTAGGATAAAGACTGGGCCCTGTTACAGAGCTTTATATCTGCAGCTGTTTTTAGGAGACCCAGAAATCAAGTTGTGAACATGGCATGGACCTACCCTCACCTTTTTAACGCTGATATGGTGAAATAGTTTTGAAACTGCTACAATTGCCACATTTAGCAGTTAGAGCAACATTATCATTCATGAAGAGAAGTGTTTGTGTCCATCTGACGACTGCAAGTCGAATTTTCTCTCTCTTGGCTCCATTCTCAAACTCCACCAATGTCTTAAGCCACTAAATTAAAATAGAGCAACAGAATGCAAGTGCAGGTGGTGTTTTAATAAGGAAATCAGTGCTGAGAAGGGAGGGAGATTCCTCAATAGAGCATTTTGGGAAGCAATATGAGAGCCAGTCAAAAAGTGAATGTAGCCAGAGCAATGCACAGAAAGATGAGGTTTAGTTAGAGATAAAAGGAGGAGATGCATCAAATCTAAAAGCACTATGCAACAAAAAAAAGGAGGAAGGACCGTCCCTACCTCCAGGTTTCAGCTCTGCCTCTGGTGTGACTCCCCTGCAGATAGTTAAAGGAATAGTGATTGCCACTGATATTGATGCTGCTCTGTGTGCAGGAGTGCCAGCGGTCCAAGCAGCAGGTCCTGTCTCTCAGGAGGGAGAACGGCACCCTGGACACAGAGGTCCATGACAAGGAGCGCCTGGTGAGCCAGCTGCAGATGAAGGTGGCCGTTCTGGAGCAGGAGGTCAAAGATAAGGAGCAGCTCATGCGGCGCACTAAAGAGGTGCTGGAAGCCACGCAGCAGCAGAAGGTAGGAGCTTCATCAGATGTCGCTTTTTACAATCGCCAGAAAAGACAAGACAATACTAACTCAGCTCTCCTCCCGGGGTATGATTGTCGGATGCATCTGTCAAATTCAGGGAAAAGACAAAAATGATTTACTAAAATTAAGCGAAGTACACGGGAGATACCAACCGCCACATCTACATGGGCGTCCGTCTCCAACATGATTAGGGTCCTTGGGAATAACCAAAGGTTAAACCACACCTGTATAATATGGCAACAAAACAAAAAAGATGGAAAAAAGTATTTCTTTATTTATTTCTACTTTTTATAGCACTGCCCCTTTTTTGACAGCTTTAGTTATAATGGGTTTTCTAATAAAAAAATAAGTTACATTGCATGTTTAAATAAATCAAACAAAAATAAACATCATTATTTATTTCTCAAACTATTAATTGCATCAGTATCTCTAAATAAATAAACATGCATATGCTAACAAAGCACACTAAAAATCACAGAAAGTCCCTGGTTTGACGTTACAGTTTAACGCATACTTGTTTGAGGTGTTTTAAAAGGGTTTGTCGACAGTAAGAAGAGTAAAGAATAACACCAGATTTATTTTCTGCTCAAGTAATGTATATTTGTTGTTATTTTCTAGGAATCAACGGAAGAAAATGCTGAAAGTAAAGAACTTCACAATAGGAAACTTGAGGCTACAGTGAAGTCTCTTTCTGAGGAGCTGATAAAGGTTAGTGAGGCAGCAGGAAGGAAACACCGTTACCATGCCACCAGCATCCATCATGTTCCTCCTCTCAACACTGAGCCTACTCATTGATTTCAATGGGCTGCACGTAGTAATAGAAACACTATCAGTGTATAACTGTGCCTTGTCCCGTCCACTTTCTTACTTCCTAATTGTCTGAACCCAGGCTAATGGGATCATAAAGAAGCTGCAGGGCGAGGTCCGAGGCCTGGTAGGAAAAATAAAAGTGAAAAACACTGTGACCGTGTCTCAGGAGAAGGTCCTGCAGGACACATCAGACAGACTTCAGAGTGTTGAGAAGGATCTGCAGAGCACTCAGCAGCAGCTCATCACCAAGGAGGAGCAGGTCTGTCTCTGAGCAACACACACACACACACACACACACACACACACACACACACACACACACACACACACACACACACACACACACACACACACACACACACACACACACACACACACACACACACACACACACACACAGTTAGCTGGCATCAGAAAAAGTAATACTTTAATTATCCAGATAGAAATGGGGTTTTGAAACAGTTTTCCATTTTAGGATTACATATTTAAAGAATTTAGAAAAAACTGTATTAATATAGCATTAGAAGTTAGCATAAGAAGATTAAATACTAATATTATACAAACATAATATGTTGAAGCAAAATGTCCAATAAAAGAAAAAAAAAAGAAATCCTAATAATAATATAAAGATAAGAAGTTTAAGTAGAAATGTGCACATCATAATACAGTATATAGAATATGTGTAACAACATGTACTGGTATTAATAAGATAATAAGGATGAATGAACACTTTATGGCATTAGATTAAAATGCAGTCCTTTTTGATATCGGCAAATATCACAATATGTTCGAAGAATGGATGTTATATTGTGACAAAACTTGCAACTAACACCACTTCAGTTTACACATTCTCACACCTAGTCCAAGTTTCTTTCATCGTGAAGGCACTTGAGAAAAAACAAATACTCAATACAGGGTTTTTTCTAGAAAATATAGTATGACGGCGCTAACGTGTCTTCCGGTCAAAATTACGGCCCCACCCTCTTTCGGGTGTCTTTTTATCTTCGCATCCATTTGTTAGAATAATGTTAATTCTATGTATATTTAGAGAAGGGCCACAATAGCTCTTTAAGTGTAATTCTGATCCAGCTGAACAACATAAACATGTTGAATGAGACCGACATTCACCCGAGAACTGCACTGCACAGTTCGCAAGCTAGATAGCTACCTTTGCAAGTTCATTCATCGTGTGAACTTGATACAAATGTTATTCATATGTTCCAGGTTTCAAAACTGAAGGAGCAGCTGGAGACGACGGTGCAGAAGCTTAATGAAAGCAGAGAGGTGCTGAAAACTAATGAGAATGGTGAGGAAGCTCTCATTTCAATGATGAACAGACCCACTGCCATCCATAGAATAATGTACAAACTCCTGAGTGCATCAGGATTTAAAGATCTTCTCCAGACATGTTTGTATACACATTCTGTTTGGAGTTGTCCACTTACTTCATCCGATTCATTTATTATTGTTGTGAGTTGCTGCACACATGAAGTTGCCAGCTCATGTGGATAATCAGGTTTAAATGGCTGGCAGTTTAACAGTGTGAGAATCACAGCTCCTTGTCTCTGTTACCTTTCCCCCCCTCACAGTTATAAACTGGCTCAACAAGCAGCTGAATGAAAAGCAACTCTCCAGAAAGCCCCAGACTCTGGAGTGTTTGGACAATCCTTCACTTCTATCCACAGCACCAGCCCTGAGGGTAGGAGATGCATATTCAACGTTATTACATCTATTTCACAATGTCAGGGCCATATGCCTCAGTTCAAACACAGTATTTCGTCTTTTTTTAATTAGTCAAAATTAATAAATACAGACAAGGTACAAGAAAAAAAGTTGAATCTGGAGGGCAGAACGCATAGCTTCTGAAAGAATCTGTTATACAGTTACATCATTTTGGTCAAAGACTACAAATCTTATGGGGAAACAGCTACAAATGTTACGATAAATAGGATTTAAAATGTGTGTATATATTTGTATAGATATATATATTTATATTTATATCCAAAAATATATATTTCATGCCTTCAGATAAGAATTTAACAAAGTCATTCACAGGGACAATAATACAATACCATATATAACTTAAATATTTACTAAAAAACATGAACGTCTTTCAATCCAAAATAGGTTGTTTTTGTGATTTGTATAGATCTGCAATAAAAATATGTTTGGAGCATGGGTAAGTGATTTGTGACGCGAGCTGTTCTATGCCATCATGACGCACAGGTTGTTATTTTGAAATATGTTTTAATCTGTCGGCTAAACTTCGCGCGGATCATTGTCACCTTTTTCATACCTGATGAGTTTGCGTCCCTGTTACTGGTTAACTGAAGAAATGCAAGTGTCATACTTACAAGAGCAGTACACAATAAGAAATCAAGTTCTGTTATCTATTCTTAACAAAAGGCTAGCTTTAATTTAAAAAAGCTGAAAAACTAAACGTGTACAAACCACAAGGAACAAAATCAGGAACACAAAGTACAGGAGCACAGGGAAAACCGACAGAGAACATTGAAGGGGACGACAAACCAGCAGAGAACACTAGGGAAAACGAGACTGAATACACAATAGACTAATCACAAGACAAGACACAGCTGGGGAGAGGAGGGAAAACACAGGAAGTGAGGGACAAGGGGAAAATAAATGTCAAAATAAAAACAGGAAACTTAAAACACAAAAACTAAAATCATGACACCAACTCCATTTTTGAATCTGTGGTTTGTGCAATCTAATAATGAAATATTCCAGAATTCTTGACTAGAAATAATCCATAACATATGCTGTGTGATAACATGCTAACAGCAGTTAAAAGTGTGTCTTTGTGTGTGTGCTCACAGGCACAGTTTTACCCTCAGACTGGCAGAGCTGCTGCTGATGTCACGCCTGCTGAGCAGCGGTCAGAGCAAGCAGCCATCAGACATGCGTGAGTACTTCCTCTGCACAGACCGCACAGTGCATGTTGCATACAGTAGTGCAGTGATGACGTACCTGTGTTGGCCGACCCGGAAGAAAGCAATAGTATTTTCTCATTGGATTTTGGAATATTGCAGAAAATAACATCTGTGGCAAACACACATTTATGACACTTACACGTTTTGTTTAACAGAATCATATCCAAATATTTACACCACCAGGCTATAAAGGAACTCGATCATGCTCTCATGACTTCACGTCACCAGCGCTAAGCTAAAGGCGGCTAATGCTCAGTGTGATGATGTTAAGTGGACTCATTTAGTCACTCGTTAGCAACCGCTTTTTAATGAAATATAAAAGCTTTAGACATTAACCAGTGAGATATTAACTGACGTATTTATAGTCGTAGATCATAATGTGAAAATCTCTTTAGCTTGTGTAAACCACAGACCTTATTTAAGGCATCCAACAACAAAAAACCAAAATGCTGATTTATTTCCAGGTGTTAGGACTCATTCATTCACCACTCTTGACAATTCAAGCTTTAAATGCGATTATAGTCTTCTGTAGCCCTCGCGCTGTGGAGGAGCGTTCAGGATAGAATTCAAAGAACTGAAGGACACGCGGTTATTTTCCACTGTTCTTCTCGCCCTCAGTGGAGACTCGGGCGGTCTGGATTCAAAATACTTTGAGAAGAGAGATGATAGCATCCCAATCTACGGTCTGTCCTCTAATCTTCTTCACAAAGGTAAAACTGCCTGGACAACACGCTTCAAAATATTCATCATCTGAAAATCCTGGCTGGGATGAATTCCATGAAACACATCCTCTATGTTTAATATTTGTACTGGCTTTATTCAAATAATCAAAACAAACACATTTAAAAAGGAGCGGGATTCAAGATTGAAGTGTCATTTCTTTTCTTCTTTCCAGACTTCCCTCAGAGAACAAAGCCCTCCATAGCTTCTGCTTACTTCTCTGCATGAAGCAGAAAGAGATAGGTTTCCTCTCAACTGGAGGTGGAAGTAAACACAGCAGCAGCTCTCCACGCCGCTCCTGTTGGTGACCTGTTGTTTTTAAGTAGCTAATGTTGCTATTTTAATCCATCCATCATCTTCTAACCGTTTATGTCAAAACTGTCTGAATGGTTGATCCAGCGATCATGGAGAATGTATAAAGTCTTTGAAATTAAATATTTTATTTTTCCTGTTACAGTGTATTAGGTTTTCCACCGTTGTGTCTTTTCTTTGTTTTCTGTAATAAACAGATTTTCCATCCTCACCGGTGTTCACAATTATTCCAGAGTGGTTAAAAATCTAGAGAAAAAGTATTTCATCTCAACTTACTGTCAAATGTAAATATTGGTGTGTTCAACAAGTTTTACCATTTTATTGCATTATCATGCAATGCTAGCATTTAAAGTGTTTTCTACGGTGGCAATCTGATAAATATCCAAACTGCTGCTCAGGCAGATCAATGAAAGAAGAAGCTGCACCCCATGATTGAAACCATGATTGTTTATTGGACATTACTTTGTAATGTGTTTTAAACTGTTCTTACTTCCCACATATTACATTAGAGACTTGTACAAGTCTTGAAGTCAGTAACAAACATGTTTTCCGTGTGTGTGTTTCTCAGGCCTCTTCCTTTGGTTTTAGGCGGGGGCCACGGGGCTCAGGATGAGGCCAGGGGCAAATGGGGTGGATAGCTGTATCCGATCCATGGCAATGGAAGCGATGGAATGGGGGCCTATGACGCTGCCTTTCTTGGTCAGGAGGGCCATCAGCATGACCACCACGACCACCATGACCATCATGGTCAGCAGGGGCCTGACCATGATGCTCAGGAGGGCCCTGACCATGATGATCAGGAGGGCTACGACCACCACGACCACCATGGCCATCATGGTCAGGAGGGCCACGACCACCATGGCCATCATGGTTAGGAGGGCCACGACCGCTATGACCATCATGGTCATGACCATCATGGTCGTGACCATGATGGTCACGACCATGATGGTGTCTGCATAGGGGCTCCTGCTCACCATCGCCGAGGGCAGTAGAGTTCTGTTAAGAGCAAAACCAACAGAGTCAGTGTAAGTGAATTTCCTCACAGTAAATAAGTATACTTACTGTGTGTGTGTGTAAAGTGCACTTTACTTGAGTTTCTTTGGTTCTATTTTACCCCATTCCTTTTCAGAGGCAGATGTTTTACTCCCCTCCATCTATTTAACGCTCACAGTTACTAGAACATGTGAATAAATACACATGTTATGCTGATATATGATGCAGTACTGTGTTACTATTCTACCCAGTCTTTTACCAAGTATATTTATTGTCTCCACACTAACAAATTATAACAATAAAATGCCCTAATATGTATTTATTGGGGATGTTTTTGGTATTCCATAATAATATAATACTGTGAACATTGTCTTTTGCATATACAGTGTTACATTTTTTATACTGCAAGTATAATTTGCTAAAGATATTTCTGTGCTTTTACTTGTGATGGAGCGTTTTTGGACTGTATTATTTTGTACTTCCTCCGTCTCTGATCTCTGCACAGTATATCAGGCTATACAATTGACAAATAATCTATAACTGGAACAAATGGATAGTAAGGTGAGCGTTTATGTGTAGAATGCGGACTCACCGTTGCGGGGTAGTAATCACACTCAACAGACCCGAGTCCCTGTGAACTGGAGTAAGATGACTGGCAGAAAGCATGACGCTTTAAAGAGAGAAGCGAAAGAGACAATTAGAGGAGAGGAATCTCATTGAGCACCAGTGAAGGAAGCTTTTACTGCTGTAAAATCACATGCAAGGATACTAGCTCATATATGGCTGCCTCTGGTAAATGGACTGGGCCACCTGCGCTGTTAGTTAGGTTGTTTTATGTGTTTATAAGCTAATTCAATCAGTATAATGTCAGTCACATGACATAACGTTGGTCACACAACAAAATGTTTGTAACATTAGCTGTCGGTCACATGGCATAAAGTTGGATACATTTCATAGCTGTGACCACATAAAATAATGTTGGTAACCTTATTTCATGTTGATAACATTACGTAATGTATGTCACAACAAAGTCGGGAAACATGACATGAAGTCGATGGGTAACATGAAGGGCTGTCTTTGTTAACTGCACAAATGTTATTAACGCGCGCATTCCGTGACCCTCGGCCCGCTCCGTAGTTTACAGTACATGACAGAGTCAATCACAAGATATAAAGTTGATGTCAGAAAGTCGGTAACATGACATAGTTGGTCACATGATATAATGTAAGTCAGACGGCACAACTTTGGTCCAACAACATTTCTGCCAAATTCAGTGATTAAGGTTCAAAGTGTGTCTTCTATTCGTACGAGTTGTACTTACAGCTCGATCAGGGCAGAGGGGTCTGCATGCTTCAGGTACGATTCTGGTACCGTTTCGGCAATGTGACTCCACAAGGGCAATCTCAGCCCAGTAGTTCATCCCTGTGCTACTCATCCACTGAGAGAGGAGGACATGGCACTGCATGAGGCTACATGAAATACTTTAAGGAAACATCCATTAGAGACCTGACTTCCTTCATTTGAACATGCTGAAATGGTTGACCTGTGATAATCACCAAAAATGATAAACTGTAATAATTCGTGTGTGTGTGTGTGTGTGTGTGTGTGTGTGTGTGTGTG
The DNA here is from genome assembly GCF_036324505.1 of Eleginops maclovinus. Taxonomy (NCBI): domain Eukaryota; kingdom Metazoa; phylum Chordata; class Actinopteri; order Perciformes; family Eleginopidae; genus Eleginops; species Eleginops maclovinus. The sequence goes on along the minus strand of NC_086357.1, from coordinate 5,737,556 downwards.
TGTGTGTGTGTGTGTGTGTGTGTGTGTGTGTGTGTGTGTGTGTGTGTGTGTGTGTGTGTGTGTGTGTGTGTGTGTGTGTGTGTGTGTGTGTGTGTGTGTGTGTGTGTGTGTGTGTGTGTGTGTGTGTGTGTGTGTGTGTGTGTGTGTGTGTGTGTGTGTGTGTGTGTGTGTGTGTGTGTGTGTGTGTGTGTGTGTGTGTGTGTGTGTGTGTCTGATTCTTTACCCCGATTTTTATCCGTCCAACTTCCCTCAGGACGTAGTAGTTCTGGTTGGTGGCGTTCTCGTTGACTCTCTGCACCGCTGCTTTTACAGACTTCATACCATCAGGGTCATGAAGTGAGACCAGACTGGGGCAGTCAGGGCAGATCCTCGCCATCTCACTGTTTGTTTTCTCTACACACACACACACACACACACACACACACAAGCCATTGTTTCATTGTCATAACCAATAGTTTCCCCGACTCTAACTGTACGGTAGTAGTCGTGGAGATATTATAGACATGAATAGCTCCCCCCCCTCCCCCCAAAGAATAGGCAAAAGTTAATACCCTATCCAAAATTAAGGATTTTTGGCAAATTGTCCATTGCATGACAGAGACCCACCTTGTCGCGTGTCACAATGATAATTTTTGACTTTTGCGGCACTGTTTGCCACATGAATCCTCACTGAGCAGTTAGCCACCACCGCCTACAGAGAAACACAGAGCTTATTCTGTAGAGACCTCACATCTCCAATAATCCTGCGTCAGTCTGGCTGTACATGAACGTGAAACAAATTGGTCAAAGAGGAACTGATCCAACATTTACCCTTTGACTTTCACTGCGGATCGTACAATCCTCAAAGTGCTTCGGGTTGATGTTGTGGCACGTTGTCTCCTGAAGGTCCAGCTGCAGCTCGATGTCACAGCCGTCATCAACCTGCACACACCAGAGAGTGTATGTCAACCTTCAAGTACATTTGCTTCAAATAAATGAAGTTAATAATATATAATACCTCACTGCATTTACTGTCACACTTATTTTAAAAGAAATGTTTTAGCGTTTGAAGAACAAATATATAACATGTACCTTCCATTCGTTAGATGAATCTTCGATCAGAATAAAAAAGGCATTTCAGAAATAGTTTCTTTGGGCTTCGATTATGTCATAAAGTCCACCCTGTACCTACGTATTGGCTAAAATGTCTGCAATATGTTCTAACAATGACATTTTCTAACAATATGCTGCACCTTGCCATAAACAACTTGCACACACTAACCTATGTTCTGCCATTTTCCAGTCACTACAAGTTATATATTGAAATCTAATAAAATATTCATTGTAATACAACTAAATGGATGTCTTCATCTGTTCACATGTTTTTTTCTTTATGTGACAATGCAGAGGAAAATACTTTTCATCCAAGAGGCGTTACACAACACTAAAATGGTTGTGACATCTACTTTTACGAGTCTGCTATGAAGGCTGTGCAGCTGCTAGAGTTCTTACCAGGACCAAGAGGTTAGTCCTCATCACTCTGATTCCTAAGTCTCTACACTCAGCCTCAGCAGAACTGAATCAATAAATGGATCGGGACAAAAACATCACAGTCATCTTTACACAGTTCAGTGTGGTTAAGCAACCATTAGTCCAATTTTTTACCCTGAACGCCACATAAAGCTAACCTTATGAAGGGCTGGGCCACTCACTAGAGGTGAGGTGTATCGACTCATAAATTAAGTTATAATTTTGCTAAATCAATCAAATGTAGGTAAATTATTATTGATCACAGCTCTCCATAGGGTTTCATTTATTTAGTTGGCAGCTCATTCCTTAAAACAGAAGCTTCAGATTGCTTCTAATAAGGGGAGATATGAAGGGTATATTTCAAGCTTGTTACGTCAATAACTTATTGGGCTTTTTTTTATATCAACAATGATTTGTTTGAAACATTTTTCAACTTTATTAAAAAAAATTGGTCTTATTAACACATAGATACTACTGTTTAATGTATTATTTTTACATATTTAAGAAGTACAATATAAGAAAAGCACAGGTTTCATGTGTGGGCCAAGGATGCTAATGTTGAGTTATTTGTGAAAAAAAAATGTTACACCTGTTTTTACCAGTGACTATCTTTGGGGTGAAAAAAAACAAAATGCACTGACATTTGCATTTGTATGTGTCTCAAGATAACTGCCTTAACTCCCATACTTTTCAATAAAGGAAATTGTTATTATGTGTAGAACTAATACTTTTTACCTTTTCCACCTTGTGCCCTTTGATCTCCTTCAGTTTGAACTTGTATCCGTGGTCGTGGTTTTCGTCGATGTGATGTGCAGCCATCCGTGCCGCCGCAGCACCTCCATCCTCGCTGCAGGTCACCGGCTCCACAGCTGGAGCAGCACTGCAGAGCAGAGCCGCCGAGCACAGCAGCAGCAGGATGGGTAATCTCTTCATGATGCTGAGATACATGAAGCAGACGGCTGCAGCAAGGGCTCTTTATAGACCACAGAGGGAGGGACAGATAAAGGAGGTTATTGATAGACTGAAGAGGGGTAGCATAAGGACAGGGCCACACAAAGTCATACAACAAACAGGGACTTTAACCATGGCACTGCATGAACTAAAACCCAATGACACAAACGATTGTGAAATCTTAAATCTTATATATGCCAAAACCTCTGATCGATGAGGAGAGAGCAGATTCCTGCTGGTTGAGGAGAAGTGGAGCATCACTTTCCTATTCTAGATGTTGATGCATTTGTTTTGTGGACATGAAGGGGTGACATGTCCTCCTGAGATGTCTCTCTGATAAATTGCTCAAACACAAAAAAAAAAGTATTCCAGGGGGTTGACTGTAGTATCGATAGTATTCACTGAAACATCAGTATAAAGATGAATGCTTAAGACCTGTCATGTTTTGGGGAGGTTAAGAGGACCAAAATGCAGAATAAGGAGGAGGGATACAAAGTAAAACAAAAAGTGAGCTTTTATTAACTAAAAAGCTGTTACAAAATATGAACACTGGCAAAACAAAACTATACCTAACCAGAAGGACGAAGGCAGACAAGCTAAATCTAAGACATGAAACAGGGAACAGACTCGGGGAAAAGCGACAACAAAACGACAAGGAACACAAGGGAAGACAAGACCAAATACACAGGGACTAATCACAAGACAAGACACCGCTTGGGAGGGGAGGCTGAAACACCAGGGCTACAAGTGACAACAATGAAGCAATCAGACACAGGAAGGCTAACACAGGAAGTAACAACACCAGGAGAAACTAAATACAAAAACTGAGATCGTAACAAGTACTTCACATTACTGACTTTACTGTCAATGTTTAAAACTAATAACCACAGAAAACATTTTCAAAATAAGAGCAACGCTAAAAGCAGGTGAGATAAAAACTGCCAACGTGACATTACTAGTGTTTTATTGTATTGCTTGTGTTTTAAATGTAAAATAAACCAAATATTTTTTTTTTACATCATGCTTTTACATTTGCAGATCACTCTTTGTCATTTAACATCAATACAGACAAAAAATAAATATAACCACACACACAATGAAATCAACCACATTCATGCAGTCACATAAAAATAGGCAAATGGAATCATATTTTGTCATGTCTAAAGCATATTCCCAGTTATCTGTTATACCTTAGATGTCTAGCATCTTGAGATCGGCCTCACTTTATGGCCCGTCCCTGTCGTTTTGGACGTTTGCCTAACAGCCTCTGCTGTTTCGCTCTCGTTTAACCTTTCTCACTGCTTTTCTGCGTGCAACGATCATTGACCCAGGAACCTTTGTTCTTACACAACCTGTTCTACCAAAAAAGAGAGCCATTAGAGGCTCAATCTATTGAGACAAGCACAGCTGAGAAAACAGTACTTGAAATCAGAAAGAAACACACAAACATTTATCACTAACCCAGATGCATGCAGCCTTTACAATGACTGATACAGTAATGTTGAGATTCACCCACACTATAATACATTTAAAAAAACGCTCCAGCAAGAAGCTCAAAACAGCGAAAGTGACCCACACAGTTCGTACCGGAGCGCTTGTTGATGTTGGATTAGAAAGTAAAGGCAACTTTCAGTCTGGCAGAGTCAGTCTTTTTCATAATTGTAGGTGTTTGTCAGTATATTTGAAATGACTAAGGTTAGCTACGTTATCTAGCTGGCTTACAGCAGATCAGCAATCATATCAGAAGGGATCATGTGATCATGTTGTTAAAATAAGCAGATAAAATGTACATTTGAGTTAAGTTTTGAAGGACAGTTGGCCCATTTTCGTCAATAAGCTTTCCGGTTCCAACTGTGTGCGTCACTTTTCATTATGCCTGATTCGGTTGTGTTTTTGCAGCTTTTCGTTAATAAAGATCTTTTAGTAAACATGTTTCGTCAAGTTGGTGATTTTTTTTTTTTGCAATTTGAAATGGAACGCTTTGGGCTATTATAACGCGTTGGCGCAGTCTGTCAGCCACTGTACCATCTGAGTGATAATGAACCATTAGCTATAAACTGGAATGACTTCCTAATTGACATCCATTTAATGACTTGCATTAGTGCCACACTACACCATGGGAACATGGATGTACAAACACTTTAGTAATGTGATCTCTATCCGTGATGGCAAGAAACTCTAGTTTGTTTGTTTTCTTCACAGTTAAATATTAAAGATCAGGCACAGAATGTCAACAGAGCGACAACACTGAGCATGAACCAACTTGCCTGACCTGATACAGAGAATATGTTTATGTTAAATCTGAAAGAGTACATGTCCTTATATTGAGGAAGGACAGAACAGGCTTTCGGAAAGTTGTTTTGACAGGTTCTGGAGTATTGGAGACTGCCAAATGCGGGAGGTTCTTCTGAGACGTGAAGCAATTATTTTGTTGTTGTTGGTTTTGGCAGCTGCTTTATCAAAGTCCATTTAGAAAAACCTTTGATAATGAGTGGGTTCCTTTGGTCGGGAACTAATATGAACATTAAAAGCAGAAACCCTTACATAAAATTACACAAAGCAGCTTGTTCTTTTTATATTATGTCAATGTATTTACCTCTGCAAAACTAGCTGGTTAAATCGAGCTTACAGTGATCTTGATAAAAAATCATCATCATACATTGAAGTGAGTAAGATTTGTCAACTACTTAGCAAAGGTGAGCAAAGATGGCTGCCATGGTTAAACCATGGATGTATTATAAGAACTGGATGCATACTGGTCCGCCATAGTGGACAGCTATGTACGCCAACCCAGATGGGACCTTTGATTTCCAGGCGGCTGGTCGATTTGCATTGCACAAGCCGAGTTGGTTCGCCATAAACGTATAAACTATATCTTTAAGAATTGTATTGGTTTATGATCACGTGTATATGATAATGTCTGATATCATTTAACAAAACAAACTCAGTTATATATAGACTAATACATTTCTAATTTAAATGAAACACATTCACAGTTAGGAATTAGATATAAATGATTGCATACATTTACAGTAAATATTTCCTCAGTATGATAGCTGTCAAACAGAAGTTAAATCCATTTCCATAGCCGTGGGAAGTAGGGGTGCTGGGGGTGCTGCAGCACCCCCTGCTGGAGGTCTGGTCCCGACAGTTGGAATATCGTAGCAGCCCCGCCAGTTGACAAAAAAAAACTAACGATAAAATACATAAACTATTAAATGCATAAAATGTCTAAAATTTAAAATTATGTTGTGTAATATGGTTTAATACAGTTTCTTAATTATTACAAAAATAATCTTCAAAACGTTTTCGATAGCGCTGTGCATTCTGGTTATATCAGATGTCATATGAAGTAGCCACGGGATTGTTTAAGCTAAAATGGCAGCCTGAACGTTAAAATGGCACAGAAACGAATTTCAGATTTTTTCAGTGGATCACCAATACCAGTGTCTAAAACCAGTAGGTCTACACCACCAGAGTGTCTCCAGATTGGAGAAACGGAAACAAATCCAGCTAGCAGCAGCAGTTCATCCTCCGTTTCAGAAGATGCAGAGATCACTGACACAAATGATGACGGTAATAACGGCCCTCCAAAGCCCGCCACGTCTCTGCACAATGCTGCTGCCACTGACAGTGGATGTGTACCCACTGAGCCTTTCCAACCGTTGAACTTTAATTTTCCTGGTCGACGTTGTGGGAATGAAACGTACAGTCGTACATTTTCACCATCCTGGTTTAACAGGTGGAAGTGGCTACATTATGTTCCAGAGATAGATCGTGTCTTGTGTTTTGCTTGCCTGAGAGCCAAAGAAAAAAGACTGATCAATGCTGATAGTGTTCGTGCAGACAACCCATTTCTGTCGGGTGGTTTCGGAAACTGGCGTAAGGCTACCTCAAAATTCAACGAACATGAAAAATCTAAACTGCACACAGACTCCATTCAGAGACTTGCTGCACTGGAAGGCACACCGATTAACGCTCTCTTATCTGATGCGGTTTGCAAACAACAGGCGACTGCTCGTCATGTTTTGGAACTACTGTTCAGAAGTATTCGTTTTTTGGGCAGCAAAGGTATTCCGTTCAGGGGAGACACTACACGTGATGGTATACTGTTTGGATACATGCTGGAGCGAACATATGATCTTCCGAAGGAAAGAGAGTGGATTATGAGACGAGACAATTGGATGTCAAACACCATACAGAACGAGATCATTCAACAGTTCGCGCATGCAATTCAGAGGAACATTGTCGCCAATTCTTCCGAATCCATGTTTTATGGACTAGTTGCTGATGGCACTACTGACATTAGCACCACAGAACAGTTCTCATGTTGTTTGCAGTTTGTTGACAGCAGCCTGGAGGCGCATTGCTTGTTTTTGGGTTTTTATAATGCTCCTGACTCTACCGGACAAACTTTATTTTCTTGCATCAAGGATGTGTTTTTGAGTCTGAACATTCCGATTGAAAGACTTATTGCTTATTGTTTTGATGGCGCTAGTAATATGTCCGGCTGTTTCTCAGGAGTCCAGGCCCGTCTGAAAGAACTGTGCCCTCTGTCCATGTACATTCACTGCAACAACCACGCACTTGATTTAGTTCTCCAAGAAGTCGCCTGCGAAGTTGGCCTAGTGGCCGATACATTAAACTTTGTGCGGGTGTTGCTGGTGTGATACGAGAGTCGTCAAAGCGTAAACAGCTTTATGAATCGCTTTTCAGTAGTTGCGACGAGGTTGCAGTTAACATCCTAGGCCTGTGCCCAACCAGGTGGTGTGTGCGGGCCACAGCCATCAGGCGCATATGTTCATCTTACAACACTCTGCTGGCCACACTAACGTTGTTGAAAGATGACAAAACCACAAGAGGTGACAGCAGAGCAAAGATTGTCGGGCTGTGGAAGCAAGCCCGTAAAGGCAGAACTCTCTTCGGCCTGCTCTGTTGCCAGGCACTGTTTGAACCGTGTGAGGCTGTGGCACGGAAGCTGCAGAGCTCCACAATGAGTGCGCTTGGCACACTTGAGTGCGCAAATGTACTGAAAAACAGCATTGCGGCCCTTCGAGACGACCCAAATGTTGTGCAGATGTTTCAGAAGGTGGAAGAACATTCCTCAAGAATGGATCTCAAAATGCCAGAAACGAGAGAGAGCAGAACCCCGGCACGATTTAGGCAAACTGCAGAGCCAGAAGCACTCACTCGCAGCGCACCAACAGCCTCTTGGAAACGGGAATTCTATGAGGCTGTCGATCTAGTTTCAGGGGAGCTTCAAAGAAGGTTCGACCAAGAGACTTTGACGCTAGCGGGGAAAAGAGAGAGGGCAGTTATAGCAGCAGCACAGGGAGAAACAGTGGACTTGGACAGCCTTCAGCTTCCTATGGAGCTGGACAACTGCCGCCTTGATCTCCAGCTTAAAATGCTGAACACTGTCACCAAGGAGTCTCGGTGCACCACAGTTAAAGATGTAGCAGCACGTCTTTGTAATCTCCATCCACAGACGAGAGCTCTCTTTTCTGAGGTTGAGAAAGTCATCCAGTTATGTCTGGCTCTGCCAATATCAGTGGCCTCATCGGAACGATCGTTCTCCACTTTGAGAAGGTTAAAGACTTGGTTAAGGTCCACAATGACACAGAAGAGGCTGACGCATCTTTCATTGATGAATGTCCACAAAGACATTATGGACGATGTGGACATGAATGCGCTCATGAGAGATTTTATTTCCATGACGCCTGAGCGTCAGTCCGTGTTTGGAGTAGTACTGTGAAAGGCCCAACGGTAAGCGCTTGATTTGATCAGCTCAGCTGCCGCCGAGCAGTGTACTGTAAATAGTTCGACGCTGACTTTTTTGTTTTTCATGTCAGTTGAGATTGTTGAGATATAATAACTGTTCTCAGTTGTGTGCGATTCTAAGGTACAGCCTATAAAAGGTTGAACTAAATGCTTGTTCAGTAGTAGTTGATGCCGTAGTAGCTCTGACCGTGAGACTGATGTGTCAGAGCACACCGAATAAATACGCCAAGTACGGCTAAAGATAATTCACTCTCCGTGTATGCTTTTCCTCCGAATGCAACGTTATCTGTGCAACAGTAGTGCACCACAGCTCAACAGATACTAATAGACATATTGTGCATTCTTCCCTGCCCCTGAGAACACTGCAGGTTTCTGTTGATGCTTGTTTGGTTTAATGTTTTTTCGGAAGTCGCTCATTTACAATACCGTCTTTAAAGCTGTAAACATTTTTTTATTGAAATAAGTAGCCTTTTGTTTTAGTGTTCACATCACAGTAGCCTATCTGGTTTACAATGAAATACATCGTGTGGTGTTTAAATATTGCGCACACGTATGCCTGTCTTTTATTTAGCCTATCGGAACACCTCTCAGTCTTCAGCACCCCCAACCCAAATCATCTTCCCACGGCTATGCCTCATTCATGAAGTTATCCCACCACTGAGGCTACCTTTACACGGAAACGATCTGAAACAAAAACGCAAAAGTGGCGTTTCGTTTTCACTTTTAAATCTGCATTTAGACGAGCGTTTTAGGGTGAAACGCTTGGTCGTCTACCACCTCATTCATGAAGTTATCCCACCACTGAGAAGTCCTCCCAGGTCTCACCCACAGCTGTCTAGGTCGTCTGCTCTCTCTATGAACTTCAAGAATTTCGAGAAAGTAGTTCATATTTTTGGTCTGTTCTTTACTACTCTCGCTCATCATTGCTGTTATCTGATGAAATGACTCTTGAACGTCAATTACAGCGCCTAAGGCGAGTTGAAAGTCCGCAGGGACGGACATGTTGATAGCCTTCTAATGTGTTTCCCTCGGTTTTCTGGCGCTTTATTATGCTTGTCACGTCATTTCTATGTGACGAGAAACGAAGTTTTGCGTTTTTCATCCTTTACACGGTGGCGCGACAGTGGAGCGTTTTCAAGAATTCCACTCTGGAGGGTGGTTTCACTTTCTTGCGTTTTCATCCCCCCAAAACGCCGTTTCCATCTAAACGATATAGTGCATCCGCAAAAATGTTTTGCGTTTTTAAGCCGTTTTCGTTTCCGTGTAAAGCCACCCTAAAAGCAGTTCCTTTCAAATAATCTGGAAATGACGTTGTGGTAACAATAACTCATCTCTCTCATTCAGATTAATGTTGTCGGGTTTTTTTGTTCTTTGCGGAACGCCGCTGTTTCAAGAGTCCTACTGGAGTTGCCGTATGTTGCTGTATAATAAGACGGACCAACTCGCTCTTGTGCATTGCAAAGCGGGTAGCCGTGCAAATCAGGTTTTCATAGTGGATTTAACCCAAGCCCCCAGGAAGTGCGCCAGACGTGGAAGCAAATGTTCGTAGTGGTCATAAGGCGGTACTTCAATTTATGTGTCTGTCCATGACATCATTGGGCCCAAAAAGGCTTACATTGGGGAAGAGACGTCTGTAAATCAGCGGATATCTTTTTTACTAAATCCACTATTCAGCATGAACACTTCAATTGCATGATTTAGAAAGTTGGGGGCCCAGCTGCCAAGGCCTGTATGCATGAGTAGGGAGGTGTGTGTTTGTGTGTTTAGGAGGGTTCATGCAAGGACAGAAGTCCCATGGTTGAAGACTGGTAGCTGGATGGAAAGGGAGTCCCAAAACTACATTGGTTTAGGATTAGGTAGACAGTAAAATATTAGAAAATACTGAAGTCAGGAGAAAATTAAGCCAACCTAAGAGGAGAAAGTCTGACAAAAAAAGTTGGGTCATTATCATTATAAAGTGCCTTTCAAGGTCCCAGTCAGAATCACACATTTATTTTCAATTTAATGCAAAAATAATGATGTTTTGAGTTTGTATTTCAAATGTATAATCATTAAGACATACATCTATACTATATTTACCATCTTAGAGTTATTTTGTATTCATTTGTACCATTTTCTTTAAGTGTGTGTAGGCGATTTTGCCATGTCCCTCACACAATAGTGGGAGCAACTATGAGTATAATAAAGTCATTAAATTAAACAAAATTAAAATTATTTTTTATGGTCTTATTATTATTGACAATAACTTTCATAAATGGGTAATTCTAGTAGTCTTCAACAAATATTTAATATAAATATTAAGTATTTAATACATGTCCCTCAAATCAGTGTCCACCCTGTCATTATGTTGTAACTGGCCCTTTAATGCGGTAGCTGATGTCATCGGTGACATCATGACCACCATTTTGACACTCTTCAGTGATGGTTGACACACATGACCCCTTATCAGTAAGTATTTACACCTTAATTTCACAATTTTCTTCATATTGTCTTTCTTGTTGCAAGGTGTCGAGCTTAACATGTCCACCCTATCATGGGGATATATTAAAAAATATTATTATTTTTCAAAATGTTTAAATATTGTCATATTTATTTTGAGGTCACCTTCACTACTGCTATCTCTGCTAGCTGAGGGGCCCCCATGTGCTTATCAATTGCTAATCTTAGCTGAAAATGTCCACCCTATCGTTGTCCACCCTGTCATTAATACTTCCCTGATAGGGTGGACATGATGCATGACAGGGGGGACAGGTGGATAGTTTTTTGACTATAATGACAATAATAACGTCATAAAATAACAGTATACACACCATTTGTTAACAATAACAATTGAAGTCAGACTGCTGGTTTAAGGGTGTCTTGCGTCTGTTTTAGTTATGAGTCAAAGAGGAGCTGAAATAGCAAAACGCTACCGGGAGCGCCGTGATGCTGACCCTGACAGAAAAAGACAGTATCTTGAAAAAGAGAGGGTCAGGTGGAAGAAGGACAGAGACACTGGAAAGAAAAAGGGCATTGATGAGCTGAGTGAGCGAGAGAAGAGGGCAAAAAGAAAGAAGTGGAGAGAGGCAAAAAAAGCAGCCAGAGCAAAGTCCAGGGCCAGCGCTTTGCTTTTGTCAGAGACACCACCCAGTGATCAGTCAAAAGTACATGTGAGTAGACTGCTAAATTATTATTACTTATCAATTTATATGGGAGGGGGGGGGGGTCAAGCACTTTGACTATGTACATAGGCTACTACTACTACTTGAAACTACGCAGTGTTGTTGCTCCACACACAATTTTGTTGCCTTCAATGACAATGACAATAAACTCTCTTGAATCTTGAATGTGAAGGAACAGAATAAAAGTTGGAGGCCAGAAGTCATCGAGGAGAAGCACATTGGTGAATGGTGTGTAGTCAACTATGACAATGATGGATACCCTGGTATCATTCTTGATGTAGAGGAGCACAATGTGAAAGGGAAATGCATGCACAACAAAGGCATCAACAAATTCTGTTGGCCAAGTCCTCGTGATGACATCAACTGGTATGGGGATTGGCAGATTCTGTGCCTCATGTCGGAACCACAACTTGTGAACAGGCGTGCCTTCTCAGTTGAGCCATCTGTATGGAAGTACATGGAGGACCAATTACAGTAGACCTAGATGTCCTGATGTTCTGATGAGTAGCCTACCCTTGATATGTGTTCTGATGTTAACTGAGTACAGTTTGTACCTAACTCATCCTTTTTAATGTTTTTCTGTACTTAATGAATTGCGTTTGTCCACCCTGTCATGTGATTTTCCACCCTATCATGCCAATGTCCACCCTGTCAAATTTAAGTTTAATGGAAAAAAACAAAATATGTATTGAATATACAGTAACCCTGTGTGTGTTTCCTGATGTCCAAATGATTATCAAACAATACCATTAAAAAGTTTTGCTTGTTAGATTTGTTTTTGTCATTTTATTTTAAAATCAAAGAAGACCTATGGCCATCGCTTAGATAAAACTGCAATTTTATTCTAATTTTAGTATTTACCAAAGACTTTTCCCATTACCTGAAATGTATTAACTAGAAAGGGACAAAAGACCTTTCTGAAAAGGTATGTTTTATTATAATTATGTAATAAAAAACATATATCTGAAGATTACATTTGTCCCCGACAGGGTGGACATATTTTGACATTCTGTATTTAATTCATAAAAAGTGTTTAAGCTTGACCAATATGTATTTTTAACACCCTAGGGGCAGCTTAATAACATGATTATAAAGTCTAAGGGGAAATCTTACCCTTTTCTTATCGAAATTACAATGTCTCAAAGGCACATGATAATGACCCAGTTGGCAAAACATTGTGCTTACAGTTTGAAGATGGAACAGCATGGGTTATGACAAGTTCACAACTTTGGTCCAGGAGTCTGGCCCGGGTTTTCATTCTTTTAAGAATTAAACTATGCATTATCCTTGTATTAAATATAATAGTAATAATATAGTCAGAACACATTGGGACAAATGTGTGTGTCGTTCAAGTTCCATTTATTAAAACTATGGGTGCTTTTAGCGGGGGTCTTGCAAGTACCTAAAACATTTATATAAATGTGTGAATTATACAACAAAAAAACGTTTTAAAACCCTCCTGTTTTATTAGTTTTCTACAACAGTGAAAATATTCTTGTGTCAATGTGAACAGGTGCATGTTTAACTATAAACAAATAGTCAGAAACCCCAAAATCCTTTGTTTAGAAACAGCAGTACACAGCAATTAAGATACCTTTGCACAATAAGCATTAGTTGTGTTATTTAGCATTAATTATCATTGTAGCCTGGACAATAGTTACAGAAATGGTTTGGCCAATTTAGGCATTTTTGGAGTGGTTTTGGGAGTTATTGAGAGGCTCAGTGCTTTACTTTTGGTCGATTTGGAAGATTTGTGGGGACTCCGTATCATGCAAAAACCACTGGCACCAGCAAAAGAAAAAACACAGCCGCAGCAAAATGCTACAATTGTGGCTAACACTGGGATTCCTCTGTGAACACTTCCTGGTAGACAGACAAGACAAACTGGCACTGACTAAGGCAACAGCACAGCTTATACACACTGGGGAAGAGAAATGATTAGGGACAGCTGAACCTCGTTGAGGCCAGGCAGGTGATTAACAAGCAGGGAAGCAACTCAGGTGAGGGTGAGGGGCGATAAGCCAGGACCAGGCTGTGACACTCTGGATCCTTTGGATTGGACAGATTGCCTTTTTTTATTCAAAAAAGAATTGTCCAGAGTAGAGATAATAATTTTCATCTTGTGCTCTCTATAACTAATCTACTCCTTTGATCAAAATCAGCCCATCGAGAATACTACTATGGCCACTTCCTGGTTAAAACTGCTATTTTTGATCCTGAAAATGTCAGAAATTGATTCAACATCCTCAACCACTCCGCAATCGGCTATAATGGCAAAATCCCAAATTGCACAACATTTGCAAGTTAGCGTCCAGCAGTTTGTATGTCCTGGGGAACCGTACCATACATTTCTATCATGATCTATGTCTGTCTGTGTGTGTGTGTGCGTGTGTGTGTGGGGGTTGCAAATACATACATGCTTATTGCATTAATTAAGACAAGCAGAAGAAATTTCATAACTGTATGTATGTAACAGGATGTTTAAAATGGAAACAGAAAAGAAATATTCAAGTCATCGGGACAATGCCAAACATTTAGAATGCTGGATTACAAAATGTTTGAGACAAGAAGTCTGCAGTGACTTTGTTTGTGTGAGGATCCACAGTACTGCCTCCCTGTTTTTGTCTGTTTCTGTCTCCCTGGCTGGGCATCGCTGACCTACTTTTGGATTCAATGCCATGACCTATTTGGTCATGCCATTTGGTCTCACCAACGCCCAAGCAGTATTCCAGGCTCTGATCAATGACGTGTTGCGAGACTTCCTTAACCATTTCGTCTTTGTTTACTTGGACAACATCTTGATTTTCTCCAAGAGCCAGGAGGAGCATGAGAGCCACGTCCGCCAGGTCCTCCAGAGACTGTGGGAGAATAAACTCTTTGTCAAGACCGAGAAGTGTGAGTTCCACCAGGATCGGGTGAGTTTCCTAGGTTACATTATCAGGCAAGGCAGATTGGAGGCAGATCCCGGCAAGATCAAGGCAGTGGTGGAGTGGCCGGTTCCCACCACTCGGAAGGAGTTGCAGAGGTTCTTCGGCTTTGCCAACTTCTATCGACGGTTCATTAAGGACTACAGCAAGGTTGCTGCTCCACTCACCAGACTCACCTCGGTTAACCTGAAGTTTTCCTGGAACACAGGAGCCAATGAGGCCAAAGGCTGAAATCTCTGTTTACCTCTGCTCCTATTCTTGCCCAACCAGACCCCAGTAAGCAGTTTGTCATTGAAGTTGATGCATCTGACAATGGAGTGGGGGCCTTCCTGTCTCAAGCTACAGGTCCCAGCAATAACTTTCATCCATGTGCCTTCTTCTCCCGCCGTCTCTCTCCAGCGGAACATAACTATGACGTTGGCAACAGGGAACTGCTGGCAGTGAAACTGGCACTGGAGGAATGGAGACACTGGCTTGAGGGAAGCGAGCAGCCATTCCTTGTGTGGACAGATAATAAGAACTTATCATACATCCAGTCTGCAATGAGGTTAAACTCCCGTCAAGCCAGATGGGCCCTTTTTCTTTAGTAGGTTTGATTTCACACTCACCTATCGTCCTGGTTCCCGGAATACCAAGCATGATGCCCTGCCCTGACTTTTTTCTGCCGACGATCCTGTTACTTCAGATGACACAATTCTTCTCCAGAGCTGCGTCATTGGTTCCCTCACATGGGAGATTAACAACCACATTCGGGAGGCCGTGAAGGAGCAACCGGACCCTGGCACCGGCCCTTCTAACCGCCAATTTGTCCCTGACTCAGTATGCTCCCAGGTCCTGCAGTGGATACACAGCTCCTGTTTCTCCAACCATCCTGGGGTGAACCGCACTCTCTCCCTTCTCAAGAGGCATTTTTGGTGGCCAACTATCCATAAAGACACCAAGGCATTTGTTTTTGCTTGCACCACTTGTGCCAGGAGCAAGGCATCCCACCAAACCTCCGCTGGAGTGCTTCAACCTCTTCCCATCCCTAGCCGACCCTGGTCTCATATAGCTCTGGACTTCATCTCTGGCCTGCCTCCCTCTCACGGTAACAACACTATTCTTACTGTTGTTGACCAGTTCTCTAAATCTGCCCACTGTGTAGCCCTGCCAAAGCTTCCCTCTGCCATCGAGACCTACCGACTCCTCACGGAGCATGTGTTCCACCTGCATGGTATTCCGGCGGACATCGTCTCCGACCGTGGCCCCAAATTCACCAGTCAGGTTTGGAAAGTATTCTGTCAATCCCTTGGCGCCTCTGTCATTCTAACTTCTGGCTATCATCCCCAGTCAAACGATCAAACTGAGAGAGCCAACCAGGACCTGGAATCTGCCCTACGCTGTGTAGCTGAAAGGAATCCTTTGACCATGAGTCTCCATCCATCCATCTGTTTTGTGCAGGGTGTCCAATGTCGTTCTGTTAACAATCCTCTCTGTTCTCTTAAGTTGGAACATCCGCCTGGTTGGGGAACAATGCAGTGGACATGAGGCAAAAGATGAAGGTGGAGCCTGATGTCCTCATTAGTGTTTACCTGCATGGCTGATCTGCTCGGGAACAGGTAAACGTCATGCTTTAAAATATTACACCAGAAGATTTGCGGTGGTTTCCGATCATTTGCCAAAGGATGTTGTACAATTGGTAAGGCATTATGCAAGGAATGGTTCAACTTTAGCTGCACGAGAACTTACTTTATTAAGTGCTGAAATAATATTGTCCAGGGGGTGGTGGTCCCCATGGGGAAATATGTTGCATGTCCGTGTATGGGTAACTGAAATGGCAAACCATATGGTGGACCTATAAATAGTGTTTTGATAATAAGGTAAAGCAAGTCTCAGTAAAACGTGTTAGAGTGATTTATACTGGAGATTAAATAATATTTGGATCTCGTTACAATGATGCCTCTCAGTGGGCTGGATATGTTAGGAAGCAAGTGAACCCTTTGTCCTCAAAGTTGATGTGTTAGAAGCAGGAAAAATGGGCAAGCGTAAGGCTGGGAGTGACTTTGACAAGCACCAAATTGTCATGGCTAAACGACTGAGTCAGAGCATCTCCAAATCTGCAGCTCTTGTGGGGGGTCATGGGCGGCCAAGGCTCATGGCTACGCGTGGGGAGGGAAGGCTGGCCCTATGTGGTCCGATCCAACAGAAGAGCTGCCGCAGCTCAAATGCTGAAGCAGTTAATGCTGGTTCGGTTAGAAAGGAGTCAAAACTCACAGTGCATTGCAGTTTGTTGCGTATGGGGCTGCGTAGCCGCAGACTGGTGGGCTTGTCCATGCTAACCCCATGGAATTAGTATTCCCTAATGGCAATGGCCTCTTTCAGCAGGTTGAGGAACACGACAACGAGTTGTAGATGTTGACTTAGCCTCAAAATTCCCCAGACCTCAATTCAATCGAGCATCTGTGGGATGTGCTGGATTAACAAATCCAATCCATGGAGGCCTGAACCCGCAATTTATTGGTCTTAAAGGATCTGCTGCTAACGTCTTGGTGCCAGACACCATAGCACAACTTCAGAGGTCTAGTGGAGTCCATGCTTCGACGGGTCAGGGTTTTTCTGGCCGCAAAAGGGAGGCCTACACAGTACTAGGCAGGTAGTCATAATGTTATGGCTGATCGGTTTATGTACATTTTATTATTCTGGACGGATCCAGGGGATTATACAGGGAGGAGAAGACAAAGGATCCATTGAAGGGAAAAAATACCTCTTTCTTAGCTTTAAAGACAATGAGATGGACAAACATTTTGTATTCTTTTTACAATTGGTTTTATTGTTGGGAACATTTCACACATAAAAAGAAATGGACTGACTCCAATCTGACACTTTTGTCATGGGCTGAATATGGCATAAAAATACGAAGGAGATGATTTCGATTTTTTGTTAAATATTGTGCATGCACATAGTTTAATTTTGTATTTAATACAATGTGTGGATATGATTACATATGAATATATATGTATCCACTGTATCCCTGGTCTAATACATTGTGTTGTTGGGTCCTGTTCAGTAAAAAATATGATATTAAGTAATCAGATAATCGTAATCTTCATCCTGTCTCGTAACCACAGAGTAATTTCTCTTGAATAAACTTTTATTCACAGTTTTGAGGGAAATATATAATATCCTATAGTTTATTCATCGTAGAAAACAGACCATGTGACTGACCCTTTTGCTAAGTCCCAATTTACTATAATCATGGCACTGCAAACTTAAAAAAAACATCTTCACCAGTTTGACAAAAACGACTGACTACGGTTTAAATAGAAGATTGAAATCTCAAACGCTGCGACAAGGTGTGCCGGACATCCACACATATGTTTTATTTGCTTTACATTCCTCCTGTTGCAAGTAATACAGCATTTGCTGAAGGAATGCACTACATTTGTTCTGTTAAAAACAATGTTTCCTTTGTAGAATAATGGAATATGTAAATGTCATTGTGGCTCCCTGTATCGCAGAAAGACAGTAAATGGGCAAATTTGAATAGTCTTTGGCGATTATACCCCGTATTGATATCATATCTTAAGGGTGGGGGGTGCAACCCTAAGTAGAATATAAAACCACTGATGGAGGTAGATGGGATGAAGAGGATGCTGAAGATCTGGATTTGACGAGGAGATAGGATGAAGAGGATGCTATAGATCTGGATTTAATGGAGAGATGGGATGAAGAGGAAGCTATCTGGATTTGATGAGGAGATCGGATGAAGAGGAAGCTATCTGGATTTGATGACCACAATAAGACTTTATCGACAGGGAAAATCAACAATCTTGCATGGAAAGCAACTAACTGCCCAATGTCAGCAAAGTAAGAAGCTGATTGTGGATTTCATAAAGACGGTAGAGATGTTCCTGGAAATAAGAATCAGAAACAACCTGACATGATTTCACATATCTCCAAAAAAAGCTCAAAAACAGAAGGAAACTCAAGAAGTAAAACGTTCTTGTTAACTTTTACAGAAAAGAAATAGAAATCCTCTGACTGGAAACATCTCAAACTGGCATGGTTGGTGTGCTGGACAGGAGGGCTCTACAGCGGGAGACTAAACCTGCACAGATCATTTTTGGTACCCACATACAGAGCATCAGTGATATTTAGAAGATGAGGGGCCTGCACTTCCTTGCACTAAACTAGAAAGAGAAGGGTTAAGCAGGTAGGGTGTGCAAGAGATTACATGATTCAGTAGGTCAACTAAGGTTTGTTTTACAGGCATACATTCTCTCCAATCATGATTTATAATGTTGACGGAAAAGATATGACTACAGTGCAGACACCAGAGCAGGTAGTGGCACAGAACGGATGATATATTGAATATAAAATACATATATAGTAAAGTCAACTCGTCAATTTACCCCCAGATGGCTCAATTTACGCCTTGATCTGGATCAACTTACCCCTTAGATGTGGCAAGTTAAACAACAGGACCACTTTCATTTTGAGAAGACATATTTTTGTGGCCCTTTTGTGATAGAAGCATTATTTTCATTTTAGATTGACAGAACACATCATGAAACAAAGGTTGTTGTCATTTGACTTCTATCTCATTTTTGCTAGCCCAGAGGACAACATAAGTAAAAATTGGCTCATCTTACCCCACTATCCCCTACTAGTTTATGTGCAATATACATACACACAAAGAATATTATCTTCTGCTGCTACTCTATAGTTTCGTTCACTTTTTGGAATGCTGCTGCTTATTTCTGTTCCATGGATGTGTACTTTTTAATTTGTTTTATTATGGTCACGTTCAGGTTCATTACGTCTGCTGGGACATGTCTCCATGCTTTAATGTTCAAAAAGCTCTTTATTGTTCTCATACTGTCTGTGCTGCAGCACCTCTTTTCACCCTCTGTCTGAAACCAGAGCCCAGTCTGCTCTGATTGGTTAGCTGCCTGGCTCGTTTTTGATTGGTCAACTGCTCAGAGATGTCCCGCCAATTGGCCTATCACGTACAATGTGTTGGAGCGCTAGCCAATAGAAGCGCGAGTGTTACATAGTGATGTCATTATGTTATGGAAGTAAACAAAGGAATCCAATGGAGGCGTTTTCGGCAGGGGAGGGGAGGGAAACTTCCTCTGGAGGGAACTTTGGGATTCAAGACTTTGCAGACCATTTACCTGCATGATAACCTACAGTATGTAACACACTAAAGGAAATGGGAAAACCTCAAAAGCATTTTAGTGCGGCTTTAACATGTGCTTGCCTTTCTATTTTATATTTTCCTTTTCGCTTTTCGTGACTGTCCTTTTGCTGGAACATTGTACATTTGCCTGCTGTGGGACAAAAAGGATTTCTGATTCTTTAACAGCCCCACTGCTGTACCAACAGACTAAAGGGCAGCTTCTTTCCCCGTCTACATTGACAAAACATCTGGTATCCGTGTATCTGGCTGTGTATTCTCATGTGCTGTGAAAATAGTGAAGATGTGTTCTTAATTTGCAGTGAGCCACCGTACTATAGTCATGCCAACTTTTAGTATTATTTAATCAATGGGAGATTAACACCCTCTAAGATCGTTTCTCTGTGATGATTTAACATGTTCCCACACTTTTAAATACATAGTTACAAAGTTCAGCTGATGCAGTGTACTGCCTTCAGACGCTCTACAGCTGCAGTCTGACTCCAACATGTCCAGACAATAACAATAATTATAAAACACATGCTCATGAAAAGGAAGATTCCATGACTTCCCCCTCTTGTGACCTTGGTAACCTTTTGTTCATGTCTTACTCGCCCTGCAAACATCTTGAGAGGACACATTTAACTGTTGCACAATAATGATTGAAGGTGTCTGGTAAATGTCCTGTACACATGTGCAGTCTGGTACATACCTGAGTCCAGGTACGTTCGTCTTTGATTGTAGAGTATTTGTATGGCAACCTAAGCACCGGCATACTCACTACTGTTGTTTTGGCGTACAAGGTCACAGTATGTCCCTTGAAAAGTGCTTTTTGTTTATTTAACCAGATTGAGAGCTGTGCTAGGTATTTCAACCTCCCCCAACACGAGTCCATTATAGGAAGTAAATCCTTCCACAGGGATGTGTTCTTGAGTGAGTTTCTGGTATATCCCTGACACTGTAAGATAAGATGTGACAGGCTTTGCTGTAGAGCCTCTGTGTTGCTCTGGATTTTCCCGCCCCCCCCCCCCTTCAGCAGTGGATCTCGTAGGCGATCTGAGAGTCCATGAACAGGCCTGTGTGGTTTAGAAACATCCCCTCAGCCTCTGATGTGACCACAGGCTCGGCTTCCCCTCCCTCCCCCGCCATCCTCCTCATGGTCCGTATGTCGCCCTCCTGCTGCTGCTGCAGCTTCTTGTTGGGGGCCAGAGTGGGACTCATTGTCTGGCCCTGCCCCGAGGACAGGGTGTGGCTAGAGGTGTCGGACGGGGCGGGGCAGCCCAGGTTGGTGGTGGAGACAGCTGTGGGGGGAGCAGGAGGCAGCACGGGCTTGGCCCGGTTTAGGACGTACATCTCGTGGCCGCGCTCGTCTCGGTACTCCTCCAGCTGTGCAAAGGTGGTGGGGCCGTCGGAGTAGTCGTTCACGTACAGGATGCTCTCCTCCTGCAGGGTCAAAATCACACGGACAGCTAAATGGAAAAGTCTGAGGAATTTAGATTTTTAAGAGGACATATTCTGCTCTCTTTCAGGTTCATATTTGTATGTTGTGCCTCTACTGTGACATGTCTCCATGCTTTAATGTTCAAAAAGCTCTTTATTTTTCTCATACTGCCTGTGCTGCAGCACCTCTTTTCACCCTCTGTCTGAAACCAGAGCCCAGTCTGCTCTGATTGGTTAGCTGGCCTGCTCGGTTGTGATTGGTCAACCGCTTGGCGATGTCCCGTCTCTTAGCCTATGTGAGCCAATAGTAGCACAAGTGTTACAGAGTTAACATCCCTCGGTCCCCTCCAGAGGGAGTTTCTCTCCCAAACACTCTCCCCCACTACCTGAAACGCCTCCATTGGACTCATTCTTTACTTCAGTACCATAGCAACATCACTATGTAACGCTTGCGCTTCTATGGGCTACTGGTCCAACACATTGTATGTGATACGCTAAGGCGCGGGCATCTCTAAGTGGTTGACAAATCATATCGCCAATCCATCTTTCTGTCTGCAAATAACTTCCATCACAGTACACACGCACACACACACACACACACACACACACACACACACACACACACACACACACACACACACACACACACACACACACACACACACACACACACACACACACACACACACACACACACACACACACACACACACACACACACACCTTCTCCGCTGTATCAGCCTCCTTCTCTGGTTGGTGGTGGCGGCTGTAGATCATGGCGAGCAGCAGCAGAGCAGTCAGAGCCAGCAGGGAGATGCCCGCAGCGATGGCCGTCTGAGTGGCAGCTCCCAGAGCGCTGAAGGCCATGCTGCCCAGAGCGTACAGCGGCTCCCGACTCACGTCTGAGCCCACAGCGGGGCCGTGGCTCCTCAGCCGGGGCCAGGAGGGGGAGAACGGCGAGGACACCTGGGACCACGAGGCCCAGATGGAGGAGGAAGATGAGGAAGAGGAAGTAGATGAGTTGATGGCCAACTGAAAGGTCACCCTGGCCACGCCCCCTGCGTTCCAGGCTTCACACTCGTAGAAACCTGCGTGGGCCACGGTCACATTGCTGAGGAACAGCATGCCACTGCCGGTGTCCGGGTCGAAGCGCTTGCCCTCAGTCTTCTGCAGACTGACTCTGCCTTCCTCTGACGGCTCCTCTGCTCCCCCCACTCCACCTCCTCCTGCACCCAGCTCCTGAACCAGGCCTCGGGGAGAGAGCACCACCTTACCCTGGGACGCCTTCCTCCACGTCACCTGAAAGTCATGCAGTATTTAATCATCATCTTATACATAATCAGACAATCAGACTCAGTAAACAGTTCACCATGGTTCTTCTGTCAGCTAAGATTTCTATTTCCATGTTGTTCCTTAAAATAAAGACTATTAAAGCACCTGTTCAAAACTAGAAGTTAACTGAAGATTAACAAAAGGAAGTTCAAGTCAACAAGTGGAAAGAAAAACATGGAAAAGTGGTCAAAGCATTTAGGATCTTTACTTGAGTGAAATACCTAATACAACAATTGAACAATGTGAACTTTGGGATGTTTATCTATGCACCATTTACACCAAGGCAAAATCCTTGTATGTATTTAACTACTTTTAGCTTTTGCAGACCATGTACATGCACAAAAAACCATGTAACACACTACAGGAAAGGAAAACCCCAAATAGGGCCCCTTCAACCCTCTGTGCTTTGAAATATGTTATGTTTCCCCATGGTCACCAAGACTTGAAATAATTATTTTCTGATGTCAAGAGACTTGAAAACTACTTTTCGCTGTGGGATAACATTTCTGAGTGATAACATTTTCGTCTTGTTTTTCTTTTGTAATAATGGTCTCATAACTGTTTGTACATCCATCTGACATCCCTGCAGCCTACCTATGCTGATAGGTTAGCTTGTTGTGGATTATGCAGCACAGTGTTCATGTTTTAATAGCATTTTTACAAAAAAAGCCCAGGCGAGCCAAACATA
The DNA here is from genome assembly GCF_036324505.1 of Eleginops maclovinus. Lineage (NCBI taxonomy): Eukaryota > Metazoa > Chordata > Actinopteri > Perciformes > Eleginopidae > Eleginops > Eleginops maclovinus. Next base: position 5,714,609 of record NC_086357.1, on the reverse strand, counting down.
TGAAAAAAGGGCTTGGACGTATAAAATGGGATAAGAAAACTCACTTATCCAAAACAGACAATCAGCTAAATGTTTAATCTGTTAAGTAACTAAAGCTATAAGATACATGCTGTTAAGGAAAAGTGCAATATTTGACTTAATTTACGTTACATTTCACCACTGCTATGAATATTACTGTTAGTATTAGTAGTTTGGGCCTTTTCGTGAGAGAGAGGATGCTGCACTGTGTGATGGTAAATGTTGTTGTTTATAGTGATTTTTTTTTTTTCTTCTATGCCTGACTGACAGCGAGTAAGGAGTAACAGTCTCCTTAAAGAGTCCCTACCTGTGGCCGAGGGTACCCAGAGGCGTGGCAGGACACCCTGAGGCTCTCTCCCAGGCGCACAGCTAGCCTCCTGGGCTCCAGCTGCACCAGAGGAGGGATACACACCAGGCTGTTGAGGGGGACTTCCACCAAGGTGAGGTGGGAGAGGCGTGGGGGCTCGGTGCACACCAGGCGCCGCTCTGCAGAGCTGAGCAGCCGCTGGCCCTCCTCATCGATCCAGCTCCTCAGCCAGTGCAGAGCGCAGTCACAGCGCCACGGGTTGTCTACAGCAGAGCAGAGAGGAGGTTAGGGTGGGTGCCAGGACAGCTGGAGGTGTTGAGGCCGAGAGCAACTCAACTTTTCACTTTTCAGAAAAGCACCGATGACATCACAGTAGAAATTGGAGGAGAAGCTTGGATTTGGCCCTGTCTTCAAAACAGAAACAAGCATAAGAAGACCTAAAAGCAGTGGTGGAAGAAGTAATCAGATTTTATGAATAAGTAAAAGTAATAGTACCCCAGGGTAGAAATACTCTGTTACAAGTAAAAGTCCTGCATTCAAAATGTCACTTAAGTCAAAGTACAAAAGTATTAGCATCACAAAATACATACAATTTATGTGTCTATTATTTTAATTTCGCAGAAGGTAAAGGATGAGATAACATTCAAAACCTTTTGATTCTGCCAGATATCTCCATCAATAACAGTACAGCATAATGTATTAGCTGATTTAATGTTTGTATTAGTAATATGAATCTACAAAAGTAACTAATGTTGTAATAAGTGTAATGAGTGTAATGAGTAAAAAGAAGTATTTGCTGCCAAAATGTAGTGCAGTAAAAATATAAAGTAGAATTAAATGGAAAAACTATAGTAAAGTATCACAAAAATGTACTTAAGTACAGTGCTCGACTACGTTTACTCAGTTACTTTCCACCGCTGCCTAAGAGCCCACTTATTTGAGCAGATCAGCCAAGCGGACTCTGAATGTTGCTGCAGGTGATTGTTGAACTTGCTCTGAGGCTTTCCGATTAAGCGGTATGAGCAAAAATCTTCCGGTTGGTGTTCATTCAAAAACAATGTCAAATAATACAAGCAGCCCAAATAGATATATAAAAGGCAAGGGGGCTGAGCTAGTCTGTCTCAGCCCCCTGTTTGTTTGTGAAAGAAACATTAAAGGTCCGCTACTAGTTTGATGTCTTTTATACATAAATGTGTCCCCGGTGTAGGAGACTCACAAAGTGTCAGAAAATACAACCCTCTCTCTTTTCCTCCTTACCCACATCTCTAAAAACGGGGCAACAAACGAGCTGATCCAGATTTGATGTCCTTATGACGTTATAAGTAAAATGTGGGCTGGCTTTACATTGAACTCCTGGCAATGTCCCGCCCACATGACACGTCCCAACCTTTCATCCCCAATATACAGTTGACGAGCTAAAACCACTCTGTTTTGGAGGTAATATGGTCAGTTCAGCTCAAATTTAAAGCTACAGCCGCAGAATCAGCACTTCAGGAACAGGGCTGAAATAGAGGGGGACGAGGCATGCTACAATGTGATACAAGTGATCTGTTTGGTATTTTGAGCAAAATACTTCACAGACATGTTTTGTATAGATATGGCCCTACAATATATTGTTCACATATAGCATAAGAGACCTTTAAAGAAAACACATGAATCTCCTGGTTCTGTGTATTGTGCTCACCTGTGATGCGCAGCACCTGCAGGCTGACCAGAGGTCTGAGGGTGGCGGGGCCAATGGTGTGGAGATTATTCCTGCTTAGGTCCAGCAGAGCCAGAGAGCTCAGACCGACGAGAGCCTGCTCTGCTAACAACTCTATGCTGTTGTGCTGCAGGTGGAGCTCCTGCAGACGCTGCAGAAACATGGAGGGAACGCTATCACCTGAGGAGCCTTGTGCAGTCATGAGCTGAGACAGGCATCATGCATAGCTTTATATTGAATGTTCGAATGTGGAATATAATGAATATAACATGTGCCTTACCTGCAAACCACGAAAGGTGTAGTCCAGCAGGCGTGTGATGTCATTTCCTGCCAGGTAAAGAATGCGCAGATGCTCGAGTCCCTGAAACATGTCGGCTGTCACCAGGTGGACCCGGTTCCCGTTCAGAGCCAGCTCCAGCAGCTGACCCTGGTTCTGGAAAGATCCTGGCTCCACTGCGGAGATGCTGTTGTTCTGGAGGAAGACAAACCACACATAAATGTTTGATGCAGCTGGTTAAATTAAAATGTGTGCAGTTCACTTCTTTGTTTCTTCAGTCTCTGCCGGGACACGGATCTACTTCTGATCCCAAAGGGTTAGAATAACCCAAATCACCCAGACTCAAACTATATTTGTTTGTTTTTTCATCTCAATGCCACATAAATAAATACCAGTATATTTTGAAAAACAGCAAGTAAGCCAATGTTAGGAAAAAATAAAAAACAGGCTCTCTCCCAAGCACAAGGGATTCGCAAATGCCTGATTGAATAATGGAAAATGTTTTTCATTACCTCTCAATTACTTTACATCTAATTGTGTGTGTGTGTGTGTGTGTGTGTGTTTGTGTTACCTGCAGGTACAGGTAGTGCAGGTGTTTCAGCAGAGTCAGGTCCTGTCGTCGGATCTGACCAATCACATTGTCCTGTAGGAAGATGGTCTGGAAGAGGAAGAGAGGAGGGAGAGTTAAGGTTTATCTTAAAACCTAAGTTGGCTTCCTCATTTCCTTCACTAGCTTCTCCAGAGTCCTGAGGTATGAAATGTGATAATAATAATCTCCTCAATTTTAGTTAACGTGATTATTGAAATTCATTCAACCAATCGTTTTTTTCATAGAGTTCAATGTATGTCCTTTTATTTGTATTTCAAGGTAATAATCCTTTTAATTAAAAAAAGAAGTAAGCAAAAAAAGGGTGAACAAATAATAGTAATACTAATCACCGGTGGCTAAACCGATCTGTCATTATGTTATTAAAGCTTGGTTTTGTTCAGATGTACTTTTGTATTGGGAGTAATTAAATAATAATAAATAAAACATATAATAATAATAATTACATTTCTTCCACAGAAGGAAGAAAATGTGAAAATGTATTTGACATATTTATTGCTTCATATATCTCCTTTTCCAATGAACTGTTTCACATTCAGTGTCAAGTTCTGGGTCGAGTGATCAAGGAGAGAGGAGTCAAGGAAAAGCATTAGGATGAGGGTCAGCATGGATGAATGTTCCTAAGAATCAGGACTTGATGGTGAACTGTGTGTGGATTTAACACTGCAGTAACGTCCTCGCTGAGTGAGTGCAGATACCTGCGTGGAGGGGGGGACATGTTTGGGGATGTCCCTCAGGCTGGTGGAGCCGCACTCCACTGTGAGGCTGTAGCAGCGGCAGCTCAGAGGACAGGAAGGAGACGCTCCACCCAGAGTGTAGAGGGAAAGGAGCAGCACAGAGAGAGGAAGCAGCGGAAACACCGCCATCACTGCCACACACAGCGCAGAAGGTGGAGAGAACACTTTTCACACATGGAGTCAAACAAACCATAAGTTTAATTCACTACTAAGCAACATGTAAACCCCAACTACGGATCTCCCACTACACGCTAGTTTGTTGTCTTTGTGTTTGAAATCACAGGCTCCTGGTATTCAGCAGAATAAATGACATGGGCATTTAAATTGTAATTACCCAAGTACTTTCTTAAGTATCTTTATTAAGTTGGTTCTAAGATGTTTTTAAATGTATTTTCCTCTATGGGATTGCAAATCACTGCAGTTTAATTCTGTAAATAAAGTTGATTGATAATGACAAATACACTAAATTAAACTCCTTTTACAAATATTATGCATTATCATTTATACTATCATTTTGACTTAGAGGTGGGAGGCGTACTCAGATCTTGTACTTAAGTTAAAGTACCAGAGTGTAGGAATACTCTGTTACAGTAAAAGTCCTGCATTCAAAATGTTCCTCAAGTAAAAGTACACAAGTATTAGCATCAAAATGTACTTGAAGTACAAAAAGCAAAAGTAGTCATTGTTTGATTGGTCCATTTCAGAATAATATCTCTGATATGTTTTATAATTATTGATCATTAAAGTGTTCTCACAGCTGGTAAAGGTGCAGCTAGTTTTAATGGCTTTGTATACTGCAGGGTAGCTGCTGAATTTACTCCAGGTGAACTAAAGTCTGATTTAAGGGCTGATTACATTTCAGATCATTAATCCAGATCTGTAAAGTAACTAAAGGTATTAAATACATGTAGGGGAGTAAAAGCACAAGATTTACATCTGAATTGTAGTGCAGTAGAAGTACAAAGTAGCATTACATGGAAATACTCAAGTAAAGTACAAGTATCTCAAAATTGTACTTAAGTAAAGTCCTTGAGTAAATCTGCTGAGTTACTTCCCACCTCTGTTAGCATGTGTCCGTGTTTAATGCTGGTTAAAAGTTGATATTTGTTTATTGCTTTATGTCAGCTAACACAAAACAAGAAATCTCAAATATTTCTTTGAGCAAATTTAGAAACAAAGACTCCAGATGCTACATGAGTAAGTTACAACATATTGTATGCACATACTATACAGTACAGTTTTTTTTATCAACCACATTTAATGCATCCTTGTAAAAAAATTGTCCAATGTAATGATGGACAGTATACAGCTCCGGAGAACCCCAATTAAGAGACCACTCCACATTTTCCTTAAATCTTTATCTCTACATGTATGGCAACCATTTCAGTGTCTGTTGAAATCCAACACAGAGACAAATTGTCAGTAGTTTATAGAATACAATAAAACAAATTAAAAAAATGAACTCAAAGACATGTCTATAAATAATAAAACAAGAGAAAACGATAATGCTGAAGTGGTCTCTTATTTTTCTCCGCGGCTGTATATAGTAGATGTATTATGCTCAACTCTACAGTATCAGTGCTACAGCCTGCTCAAATAATAGAACTGTCTGTCCAGATAAATACCTCTCCTGGTAATTGTTTCTGCTTTGTTTGGCAAATATGTATCTATTAGAAAAAAGGTCTGCCAAAATAATGCCACTGTTAAAATGATCGTCATTACACTGTTTCATACAGAGGCATTTAGCTCTGCTGCACAGTCCCTTTTGCATCTGTGTGCAATTATCTCGAAGATATTACAAAATGAAAAACACATATCTCATAATTCCCTAATGATAATGTTCTCTGGGCTCAGTCAAATTAAAAAAGTCCAGCAGGAATGAAAGAAGCACAAGCAGCCCTTTAAAATCACACACTTAGGTTCAAACAGACTTTATAAATAAAATGTTCACAGTAGCACAGTGATCTGATTATAGGGACTTATAGCCACTACACCTGGATCTACTCATGTCAGGTGCACCAATACAGCAGCACGGAGTCCAGACTGTGACAAGCTGCTTTATATTTCCCAGCTTTCTCCCTCAAAGGGATACTTTCAGAGGTCTCTTTTATAGGGGTTCAGTAAAAACAAGCAGACACACAAAGCTGCAGGAAGTGTGTTTCTAACCTGTCTGACAATCTGACTGGGCTCTGGTTTCAGACAGAGGGTGAAAAGAGGTGGTAAACATGTCACAGTAGATGAACAAAATACTAATATGAAACTGAAAATGAGCATAATATGGCCCCTTTATTCATTTGTTCACTTCCTGTACAAAAATTCACATAAACACTGTCGTTTTAGACAAACACATGTCAAGTGTTACTCTGGAAACCCTAAATAATAAAAATCCAGATGTGTTTGTGCCACAGTAATGCTGCTGTTTGATTTTAGTAAACACTTGACTGACTGAAAGAATGAATCCTATCAAGTGTGTGGTAACAGCAGCTCCACAGGGATTAAACACTCATTGTGACACGGCTGCAGATTAAAGCTCTTTTGGATATGTATCTCTGTCTGTGAATGACTGTTGCCATAGGAACCATGAAGAAAGAGACATTGACGTTTATACGAGCATCCATCATCAAGGCCTCCTTCGGTTTTTTTCTGAGAAACATGTCTCTGTAAAAACAGGTTTTAGGGATATTATTCAGATGAGAACCTAAACATCCAGTATCATTCAACAAGGCAATGCTTTCACTTACTTCTAATATCTGTCTGAAACTGAAGTGCAGCTGTCAAACATAACAGGATACAGACTACATGCTCTAAATGCTCTTAATGTTCTTCATTTTTGTAAAGCACTTTGAATTGCCTTGTGTTGAAAGGTGCTATATAAATAAACTTGCCTTGCCTTACCTTCCTAGCCATCCTGGAAACAGATAAATGAAAATAAAACAGAAATATGTAATACTAAGTGCCACTAGAAATATAAAACGTGTATATCTAGAATACGAAGAAGGCAGCCTCATTTCAGGCCAAAGTTTGCATGAAAAAGTAAGAAAGGGACTTATTTATAATTAATTCTTCATTCATACTTTTCTCATTTTATAATCAATTTATTTGTATTTTAAAGGACCCAGACTTTTAGCCTCTGCAGACCATTTACATGCACAACAACTTACAGTATATAACACACTACAGGAAAGGTAAAACCCCCCAAAAAGGATAATAGGGCTCATTAAATACACTTTAGGTACATCTGTAAAGTCTCAAGCCCCTCATCAGTTCAGCCATAAAGTGTGCTTGTATTACGCTGTTAATGTTGACTTGTACTCTCGGGTTTGCAGCACTGAGATCCTACCAAATTATATTCTGCCCCTGGTGTATGGAAGTAGGTAGGATAAAAGAATAGAAACACTCCTCAATACCATATAGTTCAGTGAAACACCACTATTCAAAATTAAGATTATGATTGAATTTACATCTAGACTTCACCAACAAAAAATAAACATTTAAAACTCTGAAATGGTATGGCAAAGCTGTATGAAAATGTGCAGGTATACCCATTCAATTGGCAATTGAGTGTGCATGGTAAATGTGAATTCAGTGTATTTAAATGTTAAATAAAATACAATTTTGACACATATTGTTTATATTCTTGGCAATCTATGTAGGCTGTAGCAGCGGCAGCTCAGAGGACAGGAAGGAGACGCTCCACCCAGAGTGTGGAGGGAAAGGAGCAGCACAGAGAGAGGAAGCAGCGGAAACACCGCCATCACTGCCACACACAGCGCAGAAGGTGGAGAGAACACTTTTCACACATGGAGTCAAACAAACCATAAGTTTAATTCACTACTAAGCAACATGTAAACCCCAACTACGGATCTCCCACTACACGCTAGTTTGTTGTCTTTGTGTTTGAAATCACAGGCTCCTGGTATTCAGCAGAATAAATGACATGGGCATTTAAATTGTAATTACCCAAGTACTTTCTTAAGTATCTTTATTAAGTTGGTTCTAAGATGTTTTTAAATGTATTTTCCTCTATGGGATTGCAAATCACTGCAGTTTAATTCTGTAAATAAAGTTGATTTATAATGACAAATACACTAAATTAAACTCCTTTTACAAATATTATGCATTATCATTTATACTATCATTTTGACTTAGAGGTGGGAGGCGTACTCAGATCTTGTACTTAAGTTAAAGTACCAGAGTGTAGGAATACTCTGTTACAGTAAAAGTCCTGCATTCAAAATGTTCCTCAAGTAAAAGTACACAAGTATTAGTATCAAAATGTACTTGAAGTACAAAAAGCAAAAGTAGTCATTGTTTGATTGGTCCATTTCAGAATAATATCTCTGATATGTTTTATAATTATTGATCATTAAAGTGTTCTCAGAGCTGGTAAAGGTGCAGCTAGTATTAATGGCTTTGTATACTGCAGGGTAGCTGCTGAATTTACTCCAGGTGAACTAAAGTCTGATTTAAGGGCTGATTACATTTCAGATCATTAATCCAGATCTGTAAAGTAACTAAAGGTATTAAATACATGTAGGGGAGTAAAAGCACAAGATTTACATCTGAATTGTAGTGCAGTAGAAGTACAAAGTAGCATTACATGGAAATACTCAAGTAAAGTACAAGTATCTCAAAATTGTACTTAAGTAAAGTCCTTGAGTAAATCTGCTGAGTTACTTCCCACCTCTGTTAGCATGTGTCCGTGTTTAATGCTGGTTAAAAGTTGATATTTGTAGACACAGCAGACAGTGTGAGTGACAGATGGACTGACAGCAGCCAACAATAAAGCCATGTGTCTCCTGCTCTGTTAGACACAATGTCCACTGTGCTGCAGGCCACATCAGACACCAGCAGGAAATCAGATCAGATGTGATCCAGCCTGCAGCAGCCTTCAGGAGCAGACGTGTTGTTGTTATTTCATACCTGGTTAAGGAAGGATGGAGGACACTCCCACAGTGATGCGTGCCCGGCTGCACGACGCCTTCTAAATCTTCTTACCCAGGTTAAATATTCCCAACGATCACATCTATCTGTTGAAGAGGAGCCAGGCACCTGGAGGCAGAGAAGCGGCTAAAGGATGTTTCCTCACAGTGACGAGCAGCGCGGGCCCGTCGCATCCTAAGAACAGGAGAACCGCTGGAGACAGAAGGACAGCAGTACATCAAGATGGGGTGGGGGTGGGGGGGAGCGTGAAAGAACCACCGGTCGGTATGCAGGCAGGCAGGCCGCTGATCTGCAGGACCGACAGTACCGCGCAGTGAGACGGATAAGGTGTCTGAGTCAAATCCCACATCCAGCTGTCTCCTCTCCCCCCTCTCATCCGACCAGTGCACGCTGCTGCTCAGAGGACCACAGTCAAGCTAGTCTTGCTAGCAGCAACACGAATAACACTTCCGCCTCATAGTTTTCATAATAAAAGCAGCACGTAACCCTATCATAACATTCACAAGATAATAGAACTATACATATACATACATACATACATACATACATACATACATACATACATACATACATACATACATACATACATACATACATACATACATACATAAATGGATAAACCAATTTCATATACATACAAGCCTAATACTACTTTCACCAACAGGAAAAAGGGGAAATATTCAAGAAACATTATGAGGTGTTACATCTAAAAGTCTGGAAGTTGGGATCATAAAGGGGTTATTGTGTAAGAGTATTGATCATAAAAAATGTTTACAATACACATTTTGAAAATTCAGACTGGATCAATGACCTGAATTGATTGTTTTCAATATGCTTGATTGTTTGTCTCATTGCAGTATAAATACAACGCATAATGTTTCCGCTATATATTTGTATTAATTAGTTTGTTTTTCTGCCAAGTGGGATTGGTGAGTTTAACACCTTTATTTTGAAAAACAATCTGCCGGATGTTCATGCCTCGTTAGCGGAAGTTGCAGTACGCTTGCGGCAGCAACAGCAGCGGTGTGTGTCTCTGGCGGTTGTAGCTGTTTCTAAAATCCCCTGTTGATCGAGAAGGTAAATTACGTTCCGCAGTGTGGATGATATTTGTGAATTCTTTGTTGTATAGCTGCTTGTGTAGAAGGTATATGTGAAGTTTATCTAACTCAGGAAGCTAACAGCTAGCTTCTGTCCGGTCAGCCTTTTATAACCACAACACTGGGCTTGCCTGAAACGTGGCTGCCAGCCCATATGTTATGTCAGCCAGGCTGTAGCTTCTTCTTCATAACTGTATATACGAGCAGAGACCTCCATACATTCAGTCTATATGGACAGTCCATAAACACAGTCCATGTATACAGTCTACAGTGCAGCCAAGCATGGGGAACTCTCCTATTGAGCAACAACCAATTATAAACATGAAAAGTATTTTTATTTTAGTGGTATTTAAAGGTGCACTAAGGCTTAGTTTAGATTGAACAGAGGTGGAAGAAGTACTGAGATCTTGTGCTTAAGTGTAAGTAGAAATACCAAAGTGTTTACATGTAACAGACCTGTATTCAAAATGATGTAGTGAAAGTGTCATCTAAATATACTTAAAGCACCAAAAGTGAGTGAATAAACATTTAATTTATTTCTTTATTTATGTTCAATTACATGTATCTATTTCTCTGTTGGTATGTTATTGACTTAGCAGATTTATGTTTTTAATCAGCACATTACAAATATTCAAATGGATAAATTATTAAAATGAACTTCTTTCCTTCTCCTCAGAAACCCTGTGTGGCAGTATGACCAGTGTGGAGACGGTGACGGCAGTGGGAAAGGTTCTGGTGGACCCCACAGTGGACCTGACCCGCCGCTTCAGAGCCTTATTCACCCTGAGGAACCTGGGAGGTACCACATGTCCACCAAACATACAAACACCCCATGAACATGTTAAGTAGTTGAAGAGATTGCATAAACAATATAAAACTCAAGCACAAATAACAGTGGGCCAATAGGTCAAACAGTAACCAGATCCACAGAACCACAAAACCTGTTTTTACATTTTTTACGACCTGACGTTCCTGCTTTCAGAGGGCGCCTGTCCCTGCAGCTGAAAAGCCACATTGTTGAAACTTTTTTTGACATAAAATAAAAAGAGTTTACTTTTTTTTTTGTCAGGTTTTTGGTTTTTGGTTTGAGGGTTTGGTCTTAACAATTCACCTTACAACATTTGAAACTGAATATGTTTCTTAGATGTTCGATGAACTGTTAAATGGAAGGGAAGTTATAAGACATATGTTTAGAACGACTAAGGAAGACAGGATTACACGTGTTTACCTGTAACTGCAGTCAGAGTGGAAGTCTTTCATTCTAGATGAATAGAGCAACATAATTACAGCCTTAGCATACACACACACACACACACACACACACACACACACACACACACACACACACACACATCTATCCTGTGTAGATGAACCATAACCTCTCATGCATTTATTTTTTAGCATACTTCAGAAAACAATTCCGTCTGGTCTACATGTCAATTGAACCTTTTTTGTGACATAAAGTTTAGGACAGAAATACACATAAGGACATGATGAGAGAGTATGATGAGATGCCAATACCAGCTCACACAAACATAGTCATATTTCTAAATAAATAATACAAGAAAAACAGACTCAATAGGATCCCTTCAACTTTTCAAATAACTACAATGACGCCATGGAACCAAAAACACACACGACAGACTTATCATTTGTATTGTTCTATATAATCCTGCTCTTCATTCTGTCCGCCTTCATGGTATGTTGTGCCAACAGATAGGTTCATATTTCCATGACTCAGTTATGTGTATGAATAACCGAACAATAAACATATAAGTATAAAAAACACTGTCCAAAGCATTCAGGATGAGCAGTCTAGAAGTGTGTGTTTGGTCACTTGTGTGCTGTACCTGTGTGTCAGGGGCTGAAGCTGTGGAGTGGATCAGTAAGGCCTTCAGTGATGAGTCGGCCCTGCTGAAGCACGAGCTGGCATACTGCCTGGGACAGATGCAGGATACAAGTGCCATCCCCTCCCTCACTGCAGTACTCAAAGACACACAGCAGGAGCCCATGGTCAGGCATGAAGCAGGTAAACACACACACACACACTGTCGTGCTCTGTACTTTTCTCTTACCCCACCACACAGATGTAAGTGTTTGCATGCTTGTGATTCCCCAGGCATAACACAAGAACAGGTGGAACAGAATATTTTATATCAGGAGGTTGGTGGTTTGTTTCTGGCGACTGTTGCACCGGGGGGTAATAGGAATCTGCCAATCAGAGGGCCAGCCATCTTACCCCCACCCCATTGCAGTCAAAACGTGTCCATTTGCAAGATACTGAACACAAAGATTGCTCCTGTAGGCGTATCTATGATATCAGAATGTATGTAAGTCGCCTTGTCTAAAAGTGTCCTTTACATGTAATATAATAAATGAAATATATTCATAGAACAGTTTGATTTGAGCTCAAACCTTTTTTAGAAAAAAGAGTCAAATATCACTCCGGACCAAAGTTCTCCAAAGCCACAATCAGACATGATTACAATTATAGGGGGGGAATAATTTACTCTGTCCCTTTTTCATTTAACTCATCACTGTAAGGTGATTTGAGTATACAAATCTTCCTCATTATTGGAGTTATAAATCAGTTAAACATACAGACATTAGAAACATATTGATATCATTCAGTGTGTATTTCTTTCTAATTGTTGTTTATATTTATTCATTTTCCTTTTGAAACACTTAATGTAAAGCATTCAAATCCCCTCACTCAGTAAAAAAAAAAAGAGATATAATTCAGTGTGCATCAGTGGACTGTATTTGTCCATTAAATAATTATTGCTTTTACTACAATGCACATATTAAATTTACACACACAAATGAGCACTTCAGTTCAGTACTGAGCTGAGTCAACCTTATCAGCCACAGAAAATGTTCAGATGTTCACTATCTGCTCTTAGTAATAGACATAATACTTGAGGTGTGTGTGTGTGTGTGTGTGTGTGTGTGTGTGTGTGTGTGTGTGTGTGTGTGTGTGTGTGTGTGTGTCTCTCTCTCTCTCTCTCTCTAGGAGAGGCTCTGGGTGCGATAGGTGATCCTGTGGTTCTGGACTTACTGAAAGAGTACAGTCTGGATCCCGTCATAGAGGTGAGAACAAAACAGGTATTCTGTTACTAGCAAGGCAGTGCTATAAGTTATATTTATTTCATTTAATGTTAGCGTAACAAGGAATTCATTCACTAATCCTCCACTTCCATGTGTACTTATCTTATCCCTGAAACAGTCATTCAAACACAAATGTCAAACAAAGCCAGTGTATTAAGGATTAAAAGTGCCTGGTTGTAAATGCAGGTTGCAGAGACGTGTCAGCTGGCTGTGCGTCGAATGGAGTGGCTGCAGACCGGAGGAGAGAAGCAGCTGGACGATGGGAACACAGATAAGAACCCTTACCACTCCGTGGACCCCGCCCCCCCAGCAGTGAGGAAGAGTGTGTCAGAGCTGCGCGTCGCCCTGTTGGATGAGACCCTGCCACTCTTTGAACGCTACCGCGCCATGTTCGCCCTGCGTAACCTGGGGAACGAGGAGGCTGTGCTGGCACTGGGAGACGGTGAGATATATGATTACTGTTTCCTGTTTAATCTACGCATCACTGTTTATGACGTAGCCGTTTTAGTCATTTAAAAATATTGCAGTTCTCAGCAGTGTTTGTCTCGCCTGACTTTACCTTTTCCTTTTTTGGGAACTCTATTTTTATTTTCAGATTTTTACAGAAAAAATAGAATACAAACAGTACTGTAGCAACAAATAAGTACATCAATTCAGTAGAAAATACACTTTAGGACAAAGGCGGATAAGTTGCATACAGTACATCAAAGTAACACACTAGTTAAGCTTGAAGGAAACGTACAACAACAAAGAAACAATAATATAAAATAATAATAACATGGCTAAATACCAAGGGGTCACGAGTAGGCCATCAGAGAATATTATGGTAGCCAACACTGTTTTCCTTAATCACAATATATCAAAAAGTGGTCAACCCTTTCTGTGAGGTATGTGTCCAATTTTTCCCAGTGGGTATCACCTTTTGTCTTTTTCCAGTCTTAAATTGAACGTCCTACATACATTGAATTTTTTAAATTATGACTACCCATTGGCCGATAGTGGGAGGCTGCTTACAGAGACATCACCTTGTTATGGCCTTTTTATTCGCTGTCATAAAGATTAAAAAAAGATATTAGTCATTCTTTGGTAACTCAAGAGTTCATATATGCCAGGTAAAAGGAGAGACCGGTGACATTTATATCATAACTTAGAATTCTGTGATTGTTAACTGGACTTATAATTCATAACTGGACTTCTTTTCACAATCTACATTTTCCATTCATATTTAATTGATATGCTATTCCTTGCACATGTAATTTAAATACTATAATAATTTTAAATCATGTTCGCCATAATGTCGCCCTTCATAGTGTTCATTTGTCAGACAGTTTACAGATATTACTTTTCATTATTTTACTTTTGAATTATTGTTATTTTTCTATCCTGAGATTTTTCTATTTTGTCTTAACATACTGCTGTAACGACAACAAATCCCGGTATGGGCTCAATAAAGTATATATTATCTTAGCACCACCCCAGAAGCCTTGAAGAACTTGGCAGCTCCAGAATGTGTGTGTGGTCTGGCCACATCCTCTCCAGCAATAACCTTTAATTTGACCGTCTCTGTGTCCAGGCTTGCAGTGTTCCAGCGCTCTCTTCCGTCACGAGATCGGCTATGTCCTGGGTCAGATGCAGCACCCGGCAGCGGTCCCGGCCCTGCGCGCAGCTCTGGAGCACTCCGGTGAGAGCCCCATGGTTCGACACGAGGCGGCAGAGGCTCTCGGCTCCATTGGCAAAGACGAGTGTCTGGCCGTGCTGCAGCAGTTCCGCAGTGACGGAGAACGTGTGGTGAAGGAGAGCTGCGAGGTGGCTCTTGATATGCTGGAGTATGAAAACAGTGGGCAGTTCCAGTATGCCGATGAACTGGTCAGGTTACAGGGTTAAACGTTCTATTAGTTACTTCAAGGTGCTTTTGCTGAAACTGCTTATTTAACAGGTTTACTGCTGTCTCTACTAGAGTGGTGCAGTGATGAGTGATGTGTTGGCTGATGTCGATGTTAGCATCGCAAGGTCTGCCTTAACAAAAAGCAATGGGATTTTTCAATTGGATTTTGGAATATTGCATGAACGAATTTACGATGCTTATACTTTTTGTTCAGGAGGATAATCCCCACAATAAACACGACTTTTATGTTTTTTGAAGCGTAATTGCAACCAACAGAAACAAAGAGGTAACATTTGGCTATAAATAAACTGCATCAAGGGTGCATGACTTTCCCAAAACCTGCTAAAACCGCTAAAGGTGGCTAATGTTATCATGATGTTTAGTTATCTCATTTAGTCGCTTGTTAGCAGCTTTTTATGACACATAGAAGCTTCAGATGTTAACCAGTTGAACATTTACTGACTTATTTGATCTTGTAGATTAAACATAAAGAAGCTTGTATTTACTGGCATCTAACCAAACACAGGTGCAATACACCGTTGACCTTAAGATGAGTGAATCAGAAGTGGTAAAATGATCATTTCCGGGTTTAGGAATCATTCCTGCACCACTCTATTGTATTACTTTGTGCAGCTGGACATCTCAGGGCTGCATCAATACAATTATAGGATCCTGTGGGAGGAAGCTTTACAGTTCAAAGTATGGAACTGTTAAAACCCAGAGAGCATCCAGAGTTTATGCTGTAAACTTGGAGCTCTGTTTGGCGACGAGGACTCTTTGTTGCTTCCTCTACAAGACGCCACGGCATACATGTCCGCACTATACTTTTGCTCCTCCACTTTGGTCATTTTTGTGATCAGTATGGACTACATTTGTAAGTGTGGACATTGGTTCTGATCCAGGCCTGCTGTCAGTGCATTCTGCTTGGATTATTTATCACAAGACAAAGATCTATCCCCTTGCTACTGTGGATTTCCAGTTTGTTGGGAAATAAAAATCCCTCATTGCAGGGAAAGATCCCAAACTGGAATCTGCTCCAGAGACTAATGGTGAAACATTTAAGTGAAACCAAGATCTCTCATGGTTGCTTGGTTACTAAATGGCTGTAGCAAACAGGTTTGACTTTGTGACTTTATCCAAGTGTGTAATGTATGTAAAATAAACCCGATGCTATATTCATTTATTTATGGTGAATGTCATTCTTCAGTCCTATAGAGCAAGTTCTCCGAGCTGAAATGTATTGGGGTATTTGTACGTGTTCATCTATAAATGAATGCCTTTGTTATCTGGGATGACTGATTATATTGTCCCAGTTAATGTTTTTGTATATATGATTAGAGAAGGGAGACACTTTAAAGAAAACACCTGATACAGAGAGGATTTACAGGTTGGGACATGTATTTATCCTGAATGATCCATTTGAATTTACATCAATCAATTGAATTACCATCAACGTGTCAACACCTACAAGCTTATGGTGTTCCATACTTAATATACAACTCCTCTGTGCTTTACGTTGCATTCACATAATAATTTCAATTTAGAAATGAAAACCGGAAGTGGCCAAATAAATCCCTTCTGCCTAGTTTAGCTTGAATAACCTAATATGACTTGACCATAGTAATGTATGCAGATACCAACTTAAATTTCATGTAATGTTTTTATTTTATATTTTATTGTAGATTTTGTCTTACCCCTAGTTCTCTTCCTCCAGGTGTCGCGCGATGCTTTTGCGAGCTTGGCAACCGCTGTTACAGTAACCATGGCAACTAGTAAAGTTTGGGTCTCCTCTGTTAATACGTTTTGAATGCTAAGCTAGTTTACCCGGTGTGAACGCCTTGTAGCTACTGTTAGTCTATTAGTCAAACAGTGTTTTAAAGATAAAAGTCCCGAAACAGACGGAGGTGAAGAAAAATGGAAAGTACGGATGGAAACGAAGACAAAAGTGAGCAGAGACTTCAGTCAGCTGCCGCCTTAAAGAGCTTCATGATGAAAAGTAGCACCGAGAGCAAACTGAACCTGTGAGTGCCGTGTTTATGTACTGTGTGATAAATGCTAGTGTTATGGTTAGCTGGTGACTTGGCTAGCTTACTCGGTTGGTTACGGTACCAGTGATGGGAGCGTTCACACCATCGCCTGCGTCATTCAAATACTACGGTAGATACCAACTACGTCAAAATGAACATATTTTACCGTGATTTAATTCTACTACACGTGTAATAATAATGCCGAACTACTAACACCTAACAACAAAATACCGGTGTGTAAGGAATATCATGCTGCACTACACTGTACAGTTTACATACCCAGCTATTTACGTTATCATGCTACAAATCATATATTAGGTCACGGTGTCTTGTTTAAAATTGTATCTGCTTTCTGAAAATACCAAATAAAAAGGTTCCACTAAAACTTTATAAACAGGTTATTTTTGCAAGGGCATCACTGCATGATATATTTGCTACAAATGTAATTTATTTTAAGAATGTTATTTTTTTGATAGTTTAAAATAATATTATAGAGTACTATTTAGTCAAATGTTTATTAAGGTAGGGCTTCATCTTTAAAGTAGGTCTATTATATACTGATAAACTCAAGATAAATGTATCTCATTCTTTTATACGATATCAAATCTTGTATGTCATATATGTACATGTTAAGAAATGTCAGCATTTGTCAGTTTGTTAATCTTAACCCAATATCATTTCAAGTTAGTTTTCTTTTTATAGAGGTAAGAGGACATCACAGTTTATATTACTGCAGCGACACTTCAATTTATTGGAGACTTTTTTAGTGATTTTGATTTTGAAAGTTAGTTTTTTTACAACAAATGTTCCTCCTAAACCACTAATGTAAGATATAGGTGCCATTTAGGTTCAACCATTGATTCTATCATGTGAAAATTGTCTGACAAAAGTTTAGAGAGATTTAAGAGATGTACATTACTTTTTCTGTGAACATCATCCTTGTCCAGTGCTCGCTTGGTTCTGCATGTGATGGAATGTATGTGCTGTGACTTAAATAACCAAGTGACTCTCAAAAGCTCATGAAGCCTTTATTTTTTTTCTTTAATGCAATAGGTATGACCACCTCAGCCGGGTGCTGATGAAGGTGATGGATGAGCATCCTCACAATGTGGTGGATGTGATTGAGGACGTGAGCCGGGAGGTGAAGCGGGGTTTATTTGAAGACAAGCAGAGCATGCTGCGTGACCTGTCACACACTACAGCTGCTGAACTGCTGGCTGAGCAGCAGCGCCTGCTCTTCACTCGGCCAGAGGAGGCTGACCAGGAGGAGGAACTGGTATCACAAGCACCATACTGAACTTTGTCTGGGTGATTCTGAGAGGAAAGGGCATTTAGGCATTTGGGCCCACCTGTGTCAGATTCAGGGTTAAGACGAGGGGTTACTTAAAAAATGAATCGCTTAAAATTAAAAGGTATCTTTAAAGATATCAGGGACACAGTTTATTATCCTAAGTATTACAATTTAAAAGTAAAGCAACATGATTACTTTCCCTTACATATGACAGGCAACCAGTACTAGCCAATCAGAGGCAGAGTAGAGGGGGTCATGCCATCACCCTAGTAGGATGAGTCATTTTTCAAGCCAACGTCATATGGTCAAATTCAGACATTTAAAAAAATATCTACAATTTCTTTTAATGGCTGAGTACAAACAGATACCATGTGATGCTAATGTCCTTAAATGATTGGCTCACAAGTCGTCCATACCTCAAATATAACTTACATATAGCTAAACAAAACCTCCATTAATGTTAGAACAATTAAACATTTTTTTGTACAATCATAATACATTTTTCTCCAAAAAAGTCATTCTTTAATGCTGCATCTTTCTAAAGCTTTGTGGGTGTATTATAAAAAAAATGTATACATAAATCATTTATATTCAGAATACTTTATTTATTCTGGGGGAAATTAGGTTTCGCAACAGTACTGTATATATATGTACTGTATATACAGTATATATATATATATATATACAGTATATATATATATATACAGTATATATATATACTGTATATACAGTACATATATATATATATATATATATATACTGTAGTATATATATATATATATATATATACTGTATATACAGTACATATATATACTGTATATATATATATATATATATACTGTATATATATATATATGTATACAGTACATATATATATATATACTGTATATATATATATATATAGTATATATATATATATATATATACTGTATATACAGTACAAATATATACTGTATATACTGTATATATTTATATAAACATGAGAATTGAAAGTGAAATTCCCAATAAAATATTAAAACGAAAGAATAAAATAGTTTGTATAAACAAAAGAAGTTAAATAAAAAATGTGAAATAAAAAAGTATTATAATATAAAATAAAGATATTTATATAAACATTGGAAGTTAGAGTAAAATATCCAATAAAAGATCAAATAAATTAGAACAAAAATAAATAATATTTATATAAACTTAATAAGTTTAAGAAAAAGTCTGTAATAAAAAGATATAACAAATAAAAAGTAAATTAAAGTAAAACATGTGCACATGATTCTACAGTAAACCAATGTAATCTTGAACTTTGTTTCTTGTTCAACAGATGGACACACCTCTTCCTAATGTGAGTGAGATTGCCTTCTACCTGGAGCAGGCTGGGGTGGGTCTGGGCAGAGTGGAGATGCAGAGGGTCTTCCTCGCACTCAAGCAGCTTGTTGAGACCCAGGGGCTGCTGCGCTGCCGACTGTGGGGCAAGATCCTGGGGACAGAGAGCAGCTACATTGTGGCTGAAGCTGAGTACAGGGAGGGGGAGGAAGAGGAAGAAAGCGTGGAAGAGGCGGCAGAGGAAGAGGAGAAAGCGGTAGATAATGAGGTGAGGAAGGGGAAAGCTGTTATTCAATGTCACAGAGCATCACCATTCTTTCTTATTCACCTTTCTCCTGTTTGAATTGTTTGTGGGAAATGCTAAATAAGCTTCGTCCTTTTATCTTTATATTTAATTTTTGTGGTGGCTTTGCTTTCAGTTGAATCCACTTCCTCAGTCGGCCTTTAGACCCCCCCCAGCAGTGCCGAAGGAGGCCCTAGGAACAGGTGCCAACAAGTATGCTTACTATGTGTGCAAAGAGCCCGGTCTTCCCTGGGTGAAGCTCCCTTCAGTCAGTCCGGCAAAGATCATCGTTGCTCGTCAGATCCGTAAGTTCTTCACGGGGAGGCTGGACACCCCGATAGTCAGCTACCCACCTTTCCCCGGGAACGAAGCTGACTACCTGAGAGCGCAGATCGCTCGGATCTCTGCCGGTACTCAGGTCAGCCCCCAGGGCTTCTACCAGGCCGGGGAGGAGGAAGGCGATGAGGAAGACGAGGCCCCTCGTGACAGCTACGAAGTGAATCCAGACTTTGAGGGTGTTCCGGTCGCTGAGATGGCCGATTCTTTGTCCACCTGGGTGCATCATTCTCAGCACATCCTGCAGCAGGTACGTCTGGTAGCAGCAGGTGAAAAAGCATTTCTCTCAGCTGTATCTAACGTGTGATTGTGGACTGCTTTAGGGTCGTTGTACGTGGGTGAACCTTGCCATGAAACCAGGAGACGACTCTAATGAGGAAGGAGAGGGTGAGGAGAAGGAAGAGGAGCCTGATGAGCCTGAGCCAGAAGTTGGTCCCCCTCTGCTCACACCCCTCTCCCAAGATGCAGGTTTGTCTTTGACATTTTTCTGAAAAAACATTAATGAGATTTCATTTTCATTGGGGATATGTTCCCTTCTAAAAAAACTAAAAACCTTCCAAATTGGCAATCCCACACTTCCCCTGCTGCTTCCTTAAACCTGTAAAATGCACCACAGGCCTCCTTCTCGTGCAGACACATACAGCAGGTGTTAGCTAACAGGCGGTTAGCAAAATGATACAAATAATATAGAGAGTTTTGCTTCTGTTCTGAAAGTTGTTGTTCAGGGGCCTCCGAACAGTGGTTAGAGCTGGCGACCCATACACAATCTCCGTTGCTCAGTACTCTTCAACTCATTAGGCAGTGTCCTGTCCTCTGTCTCCCCCGCTTCAATGCTACTTTTGTCAATAAAGACCTCCTCTAGCCCGAAAATATCTTTAAAAAATAAATATACATTTTTTGGACCAGGTTATCGAGCTTTGAAGCTGATGTTCCTCCGAGATCGTTTCTCTCTGTTGCTCATCTGTTCTCTTGTTGGGTTGGCGATTCATCAAAACATTTATTGCTCTGATCCAAAACTGTTCTGAACAAATGTTAATCAAATAAAAGTTGCACAAACATATGGTGATAATCACACTTTCAAAAAGCTGAACAAAAAACGGCAACCCACTCACCGTCTCTTCCACACAAACTTCTCACAGGTGATTATATTCACTGAGTGCCGCTCATATCCATCTGACCCACTTTTTACTTTCACTAAACTGCAATTTCGAGGCAAATATTGTACTTATTACAAAAACAACCATTCTGCATAATACTAATACTTACAGTTTATTTTGATGGTATTACTTTTTCTTAAGCAAGATTCTGGATGCAGTAATTTGACTTGAGTTATTACTACTTTTACTTAGGATATATTCTGTAACTCTTTTTTAATATTGGTGTCCCTCAGAAATTCTCAACACTCCTCCCTGGACCTCCAAGGTGTCCTCCACCCTGACCTCTCAGCATGCTCTAGCTGTGCTGCGCTCTAACCTCTGGCCAGGGGCATATTCATACGCCTCCGGAAAGTAAGTAAACATTTCTGAAGCCCCTTACTCCCTGGGATTCCTGAAGGCAACGTTGCTGTTTTTAACCACCATGCTTTGTCTCTTCATTCAGGAAGTTTGAGAACATTTATGTTGGATGGGGTCTGAAGTACTCAGGGGAAGGGTTCAGCCCGGCTGTCCCCCCACTACCACTGACAGAATATCCCAGCGGACCGGAGATCACGGAGGCCCTGGACCCGTCGGTGGAGGATGAGCAGGTGCTGAAGGAAGCTTTAGAGGAGCAGCAGGCCGCCCAGGAAGAGATGGAGGACACAGACGACCCGGAGGAGGAGGATGACGACTGAGAGACTTCTACAATACTACATTAGATCTTTTAACTATGTATTTGTAAGTAAATGGCCAAATAAATCAGTTTATTAAACATTGGTTGATGTTGTTAATTCAAGTAAGATGAGTCCTGCTAGAAATTATCATAGTGCAAAACTTTAAATCGGCCCTATCAGGCTTTTGGGGGGTTTCCCTTTTCCTGTAGTGTGTTATAGGTTTGTGTGCATGTAAATGGTCTGCAAAGGCTAAAATCCCATAGTTCCCGCCAGAGAAGTGTGTCTCCCACACTCCGACCCCTGCCTGAAAAGCTTTGATTGGACTACTTTGTTTACTTCTGTAACATAGTGACATCACTAACACTCACACTTCTATTGGCTAGTGCCAACTCATTGTACGTGATAGGCTAAAGGGCGGGACATCTCTAAGCAGATGACCTCCACAATCACAACAGCTAACCAATCAGAGCAGACTGGGCTCTGGTTTCAGACAGAGGTTGAAAAGAGGTGCTGCAGCACCTCTACAGGCAGTATCAGAAACAAAGAGCTTTTTGAGCATTAAAGTATGTAAACAAGTCACAGTAGAGACACAACATACAAATATGAACCTGTATATTAGCATAATAGGGCACCTTTAAGATGTTTAATGTGGAGGGAAATGAACTTGGCGTGTTGGTTAGACTTTAAGGAAACCCAATGGGTAATGCTGATTTTCTTTTTTGTAAAGAAATGAATCTTCACATATACACTTTTCTGGTCACAATCAAAAGTTTTTGGTATTACATTTACACTAAATGTATGCCAGCATCAGCATAACCATGCCCTGGGTGACTTTCCTCAGGCCCTATTGAATGGCATGTACCGTTCGATAAGAAGATTAAATATGCTTAAAAAGCCCTTTGAATGAGTTATAGATAATACCAACATACCGGAAACACAGTTTAGGTTGTTACTGGGATTTTATTGACCCATCCACTTTCCCCCCCAGTTAATTAGGAATCAGAAAGAGGTTGTAACTAAGCAACTCTATGAAGTAAAACCACCAATTGAAGAACCTACACAAGATAAAGTTAGCCCATGTGTATAAACTGACCTCTTATTACCAAGAGTAATGTAATGTAATAACTGCTCGAGGTTATCCAATCGAGGTTGTCACCAATTACAAATATTTGGGTTTCCTTTTAGATCAGGAGCTCTCCTTTAAATCACATATTGAAAACCTGGTAAAAAAAAACCAAAAACTCAGGCTAAAGCTTGGCTTCTTTTACAGAAATCGCCTGTGTTTTTCTTTGCGAGTGCGTAAATTGCTTGTGTAGTCAACTTTTCTTCCTTTAGTTGACTATGGAGATGTGCTGTACATGTATGCTTCGTCTAAAAGCCTATCAGCTTTGGACACTGTTTATCACAGTGCACTGAGGTTTTTTACTGGCTGTGGCCGCCTCACTCATGTAAGCTTTATGCCGAGTCTGGTTGGCCATCATTGAGCACTCGCAGAGAAACTCACTGGTTGCTTATGATCTATAAGGCTCTGCTTGGCTTGGTTCCCTCCTACTTGTGTTCACTCCTCCGAGGAGCAGAAACCCGGTATACCTTACGGTCCAGCGATAGTTACTGCTTGCATATCCCACGAGCTCGGACGGAATTGGGGGAAAAAGCGTTCAGTTTTGCTGCCCCATCAACTTGGAACAATTTTCAGGCTGATCTAAAAATGTCTGAACTTGCATCTTTTAATGTCTTCCGCCGGTTCCTAAAGGACCGACAACGAAAAATATTTGGACGGTGCCTCTGCTCCTAATTATTTCCTATGATCGATTCCTTTGCTCTTGCACTTTGTTGTTATTGTATTCACTTGTGGCCCTATTTATTGTAATGTATTTGTATCTTGTATGTTGATGACGTGTGCTGCTGCCTTCTTGGCCAGGTCACCCTTGAAAATGAGATCACGATCTCAATGGGTCTTTTACCTGGTTAAATAAAGGTTAAATAAAAAAAGAAGAAGAGTGAAACATCACCACAGGACAGTACATAACACACAGCACTGCTGCCAAATGAAGTAAAGTTATGTTTAGAGATGTGGGATCATGACAAAAATAGGCTATCTGCCTGTCATAATCTAATAATCTAAAATTGTGATTCTATTCTGTGGGCTATCAATATTAAATCAATAATGTTCTATTTGACTTCATATTGTATGGGGTTTGGGATGTGCAGGGGGAAACTGGCAGATTTCCCTGTAATGTGATTTTTTAGTAGTAAACATAATAAGTTTTATGGTATTGAATAAAGTTATAGAATTCACCCTGCACTATTGGTAACCCATGTCTCTGGCAAACCACAAAGCTTTCAAATTAACCTTCAAAACATTCTTCAGCAGCCGTTGCATAAAAATATTAGTGAGCCCTACGTCATCAAACGTTGCCGGAAAAAGGTCTGTCACATGCGGTAGAAAGCTCCAGATCAACATGGCGACCTGCATGAAGATGCTCGGCGCTGCTGGACAGCTCCACAGAAACTGGGCTCGTTTTGTGAAAATAAAATGTCCCCGCAACAGCAGCAGCAGCAGTCGGACCCTATGGACCGTCACACCCGCACAGAGCCGGCTCCAGTTCACCTCCAGCTCTCTCACCTCCAGCTCTCCGCTCAGCACCGCGATGACAGCTGGCTGCAGGCTGACCGTCAGACCTCACCGCTGGATGCGGGTCGGTGCCGTTCTCCATGGACGGACCGAGCTCCTCTCGGCAACCTCTCCACCATACTGGGTCCAGGACAGGATGTATGGGAACCGGGCCAGCGGTGCCGGCTTCTCTGGGGACGGAGGGGATAGTACCGGCTCTGGGGGAGAGGAGTCAGGGGGAGAAGGGGGAGTGCCGTATAACGGACCACAGATGACGGCTCTCACCCCCATCATGGTCCCGGAGGTGTTTCCGAATGTCCCGCTGATCGCCGTGAGCAGGAACCCGGTGTTCCCCCGTTTCATCAAGATCATAGAGGTGAGGAGCTGTGCTCGGTTCAAGGACACGGGATGATGCAACCAAACAACAACATGTAACCTGTGGAGGAAACCCATCATCTCTCTCTTTCTGTTTCTCACTTATGTTATCCGAATGTCTTTGTGTCCCTCTTATAGTATACATGTTTCTCTTTATCCTTCTCATCCCGTTTCTTAAACGTTTAATGTGACTAAAAAGAAAAAGAACATAAATCATTATTCTGTCATATCAAACAAAAGAGATGTAAATTATGCATTTCAGTTTGATTCCCTCATGTTGTGGCAGGCTGACACATCTCATCTCTCATGTAAACATGTGTTTCTGTCTCTCAGGATGTGGCATGTTGAAATTCATGGGAAGAAAGCTATACCTTGTCTTCTTCCCCTGATAGTATTTTTAATTGTTTCATTGAACGTTTCACATTTTAGTAGGAAGTGCACCTCGTTTCTTTAAGTATGGAAAATATGTTTACTAGGTTGTGGATGTGTACTATTATGACCAAACATTGTGGGTATATCAGATATTTCAGTAAAATAACAAAGCTCTTAGGTCTGTGTTTTCAGTCCTGATTTGCAATGTGTGATGAGTGTGTGTTTGTTGCTCTCAGGTGAAGAACAAAGAGCTGATGGAGCTGCTGAGGAGGAAGGTTCGTCTGGCCCAGCCGTATGCCGGAGTCTTCCTGAAGAAAGATGATAGGTAAGTGGAGCTGTAGCTCCTCTGATCACTGATGGTCAGCTATACAGGACTCGTAGAGCTTTACCATTATTTGTGTGAAACTTTCGGTGTGGGATGGCGTGTCTTAATAATGTAAGCTTCAGGAAGTCAGAACCAGGTTTATTTCCAAGAAGGTTTACACATTTGCTTTTGTGCATATGTACACACAGTAGCAAATATAGAAGAAATATACATTTTTCTAAAAGCAAGTACAGCAAGAATATGATACATTACTCTCAAAAATATAAAATGTGCAATATATCAGAATTTAAAGGAAAAGAGCTGTGCAGTTTCAAAATAAATATTACCAAACAGAAATATGCAAAATTATACTGTAGAATTTGCAAGGTTCACAGTATTTAGTTAGAGGAATGGCTCCCATGATGTAACCACAGACTGTATATGTAACACATAGTAATGTGGGAGGGGTTAAGAGTCAGTGTCAGTATTTTCAACTGTCTTCCTATGAGAGCGATCTTCTGTGACATTAGTAGAGCTTTATTAGAATCTGAATCCTATTTCAAAACAGGTTTATTGCCAGGTTAGGTTAAACATCATATACTTGTTTCGGTTCACACATAGACACATTAAGAGAAATTAAATTGTAAGTCTATTATATAAAACAACTCTGAAACTATCTTATGATTACAAAATATAGAGAAATATGTACTCAAAATTCAAATATGCAAGTACAGAAAATAGGATTGGTTTTGTTTTTTAAAGTAGTTACTTTTTGTATGTTTATTTGTGCTTTATTTCTTATTAATTAATTTCTCTTACTGTGTCTATGTATGCACCGTACAAACCAAAGCAAATTCCTTCCTAGAGGTCTTGCTTTCATCTTTTCTCTGGTCTGTAGTTTTTTTATGTATCTTATCCATCATTTGTATCTGCTGTGATAACTTTCGTCTGTGTGTGTGTGTGTGTGTTTCCTGCAGTAATGAGTCCGATGTGGTGGAATCTCTGGACGCCATCTACTCAACAGGCACCTTCGTTCAAATCCATGAGATGCAGGACCTGGGAGACAAGCTGAGGATGATCGTCATGGGACACCGCAGGTTAGAAACGAGTGAAGCCAGTGGTTGGATAGAAAATGTTTAGAATTTTTCTCTTCACAGCAAACAGTTTCTGTGTCTTGTGTTAATCTTTTCTCTTTATATGTGTTCCTTTGTCAGGATCCGGATCACAAAGCAGCTGGAGGTGGAGCCTGAGGAGGCGGAGGCGGCCCCTGTGTGGTCAGAGTCTGAGACAGAGTCCCAACCCAAGGCAACACCCAGACGCAGATCCAAACAGAACCGCAAGGACCAGGCGGCTCCTGTAGCGGAGCAGCTCCAGGAAAAGGTTTGTGACATCTGATGCCTTTACACATGCTGACAGAATGTAACGACGGCATTGTGTTTTCCCTCTTTGACCTCCATCCAGCATTATTAGAAAAAGCCTGATTTGAGCTGTGTGGCCATGAGGGTATTTTTTCAGCAAACATTGATTTAAGCTCTGTGCTGTTCAGCTAGCATCCGTACTAAGACCACCAGACTCTGGGACAGTTTTATCACAAAGGCAATAAGACTGCTGAACTCACCACTCACTTAATGTATAATACTTTGTTCATATGCACATCTGATTATTCTAATTATCCACATGTTTATATATCATTACATTACACAATACTTATTCTAATGTACAGTAATCAAATTCACTTTCTGCTTTATTTTATTTCACCTATGTACATAGCTAACCTATTTCAGATTATTTTTTCTTGAACCATTGCATCACTTTCTGTATCAGAATCAGAAATCCTTTATTCGCTCCGCATTGGGGAAATGTACACTGTGTTAAAGCAGCAAAGTTACAATGCAGAAAAGGGGTTGACAGCAAAGTTCACCATGGTCAAAGAAAGAAGTTGTAGTATTTTAAAACACAAGTCAATTAAAAAAAGTATTGAAGGAGCGGGTTATGTTAGCAAACTGTAAATAAATAGTGAAGTAATAAAGAGTTAATTGCTCATAAGTTAATTATTCAAGGTTTTTTACTGCAAACAACTACACTGTAGCTCTTGTAATTATGACAGTAACACCTTTGAAAGAAAGCATGTTAATGCAATGACATTACATTAGACGCTTTTACCTAACGCCACTAACTGTACACACACTCAATACTGTTGGCAATCTCCACAGCAGAAATTTGGGGTGAAGTGTCTCGCCCAAGGACACAACGACATCCTGAGTGCAGTTTGGATTGAACCAGCGCTCCGCTGATCCAAAGATCAGCACACTAACCCACTGAGCCACAGCGTCCCTTGCAATGATCACTGATTAAATTAAATTCAACACAAATGAAAGGCAGATGTGTTCAACATTTACACACAGAAAAAAACAACCCAAAAAACAATGACAAAGATAATTAACTACCAAAGACATTAACTGACAGCACTTAAAGCAAAGAAGAAGTTTGATGATCTAAATAACCTTATTGTTTATTTACTTATCAGAATTCTTCAGTTGTAGTACAATGACGAATTGTAGTTTATATAAGTTTGCGATTTCAGCTCTGTTGTTGTTCTTTTCAGATTTCAGAAGCAGATCTGAGTCCGGAGCTCCAGCCTCTGTCATCCTCTGACATCCTGATGGTGGAAGTGGACAACGTTCAACATGAACAGTTCACCGTCACAGAGGAAGTCAAGGTACAGAACACACTAGAGAACAGGAAGGAAATGGAAAGATGAAGATACTAATCTGATCTGTGTGTGTGTTTTTCTGCAGGCGCTGACAGCGGAGATAGTGAAGACCATCAGGGACATCATCGCGCTGAACCCCCTCTACAGGTCCGTCCTGACTCCTTACTGCATTATGCAAACATTTAAAAAAGAAGATTAATATAAAATTAAAAAGGATGAGATGAAATAGAGTGAGTCTCAAAGCGGCAGGTACAAGAAGAAATCCATATGTGATGATGCTCAATGATAGCGGTCCTCTTTTCTAAAATGTGTGTGTGTGTGTGTGTGTGTGTGTGTGTGTGTGTGTGTGTGTGTGTGTGTGTGTGTGTGTGTGTGTGTGTGTGTGTGTGTGTGTGTGTGTGTGTGTGTGTGTGTGTGTGTGTGTGTGTGTGTGTGTGTGTGTGTGTGTGTGTGTGTGTGTGTGTGTGTGTGTGTGTGTGTGTGTGTGTGTGTGTGTGTGTGTGTGTGTGTGTGTGTGTGTGTGTGTGTGTCAGGGAGTCGGTGCTCCAGATGATGCAGGCTGGGCAGAGAGTGGTGGATAATCCCATCTACCTCAGCGACATGGGAGCAGCTCTGACAGGAGCCGAGTCCCAGGAGCTGCAGGATGTCCTGGAGGAGACCAATGTGAGCATGTCTGATGGTTTAAAATGAAATGTATTAAATTAATTTTGTCGTATTTGAGCTGCAAAACCAACCAGTTAGACCCCAACCCTGAAGAACTCTGGCTGAAACAGAACTATCTATTTAGCTGTGCAAAGTCAGAAAGGGGCTATTGCTGCCCCGTTTTAATTGTTTAGCCCATCAGCCACTAGAGGCAGTATAAAATACACATGGCAAAGTTTGAGTTATTGATCATGCCTTCAAACAGTTTAAGTGGTTTATTTGCCAAATGAATTCTGGTCTTTTGATAACGAACAGCAGCTTTTCTATTTACATGTACACATGTGCTATATCTTCATTTACACACACACACACACACACACACACACACACACACACACACACACACACACACACACACACACACACACACACACACACACGTTTTATATTTATTCTGTATATAGAGAAGTTGTTATTTTAACTATAAATAATATAGTTACAACATTTGGAGAGAGATGTCACAATGTTTTAGACAAAAAACGATAAAGGTTTGTATGTCAACGATGGAATTAATACAGCATGGCACTTAACAACACATTTTTTTCAGTGATCATCATTGTTCCTTTCTTGAAAAGGGAACAAAAACTCATGCATACACATAACTTCATATTTATCTAGAAGAATTACAAGTCATACCTTTGTCACCTGAGCAACTGGAGGCAGACGGCAACACACACAACACAAGAACACACAGATTCATCCTAAAGACTGAACACATACAGCAACAGGACCGGACCTTCAGCTCAACTGCACTGCTGACACACACACACACACACACACACACACACACACACACACACACACACACACACACACACACACACACACACACACACACACACACACACACACACACACACACACACACACACACAGTGTTTTATATGTATTCTGTGTATAGATTAGTTTGGATGTATAAACGTTCTATAGATAGAACTAAATAAATATGCTAATTGTTTATATGTTTGAATTTTTTGTGAAATGAAAAACAGTATATTTACAGTTTATAGATATACAGAGTATAGAGCACACATTAAAATAAATAAATGCAGCATAAGTTAGTCACTCTATAGCAGACTAATGTACTACTAATAGATAAACTATACACATAGGATATTTGTACATGTGTGACATTTTTGGGAAATTTTTAAAATAAAATGTAATACATTTAGCATTATACTGAATATATATTTATGGTGTATTCAATATGTATACTATTGTTAATAGTGTTTATGACCATTAATGCTGTTAATACTGTATACACTTCTGATTTTTTGTATCTGTCATATATATATACACACTTAAATTATACCTACACTCATGCTTTGAAATCTGCTGCTGTGTGTCTCTGCAGATCCCCAAGCGTCTCTACAAGGCTCTGTCTCTGCTGAAGAAGGAGTACGAGCTGAGCAAACTGCAGCAGCGGCTCGGCCGAGAGGTATGGGGTCATTACTAAACATGTACAGGCTTTAGACACTGTTCTGCTGCACCCCCTCACTCCTTAATGTGTGTCCCTGCTCTGCTCACAGGTAGAGGAGAAGATCAAACAGACCCACAGGAAGTACCTGCTGCAGGAGCAGCTCAAGATAATCAAGAAGGTACAGTAGACAGTGTGTCCCTGTGTCCGTCAGACCTGCAGCTTTATGTGCCATGTTTAAATCTGTCTGTGTTGTGAGTAGGAGCTGGGTCTGGAGAAGGAGGACAAAGATGCTATCGAGGAGAAGTTTCGAGAGAGGCTCAAAGAGAGGACGGTCCCACAGCACATAATGGACGTCATCAACGAAGAGCTCAACAAACTGGGACTACTGGACAACCACTCCTCAGAGTTCAAGTGGGTCTTGTTTGTTTCTTATCCCAGTCTTTGAATTGCTATATCATTTGGTTGACTTAAGATGAAATTAATTAAAGAGTGAGTTAAAGCTTTCCCTTTCCATGAGGATACTTCATGACTGCCCCTCTAGGATAAACTTAAAGTGTAATTTATACTCGTAGGTTGTTGTTTGTTTACCTATTGTGACATGCTGATTGCTACACTATTCCTGGTGTTGACACAATTATGCGACAGATTACTTGTTGACTTGCCAGGAAGATTTGAAAAGCTCTATTTTACTCATAATGTTTTGAGGAAGGAACTCTTCTCAGCAGGTTTGCTAGGGGTTAGATGCTAAGGCTGCACAATTAATGCATTTCCTTTTTTCTAAATCGTAATACGGTCTATGCAAAATTCAAATCGCAGGATGCACAATATCTGCTCAATATGTATTGAAATACAATTTTCATGAAGTTTGCAGAGGTATTCCTGCCTATAAATTGTATTCTAAAACATATTTGTCTGGCACACACTCACACCATAATATATTCTATGAAAAATAGAATTATTGTTAATGACTGATCATTCCCTCCTATATCTCAAAACCATATCGCAATTTCAGTTCAATAAATCACAATTAGTTTTTCCTTCCAAATCGTGCAGCCAGGACACATAAAATGTGTTTATAGAGAAACACCAACAGTAGAGAGAACTTTAATGCATGTAAACGGGTCATTATTAAAAAGAAAAAAGACTCCACAGGGAAGGTTTAATGTCAAAATGTATGTAGTTAAGCTTTAAAATAATAATAATAAGAAATAAGAAAGATGTATTTATAAAGCACTTTTTATACAGGAGGTGCATTTCAAAGTGCTTTACAAAAAGGACACACATCACAAACTAAAACCAGCTTTTCCGAAATTCACCTCGGATCAGATGTTAAGAACTTATTTGAACACATGCAGTGTAACGACATGATCTAGTGTTTTAGCGTGTTAAGACACAAGGAGGTGAAAGGTAGGATAATAAAAACAATAAAATAGACAATGATGCCTCTCGAAAATAATTAAGGAAGGCAAAAAACAAAATGAAGATACAGCAAAATATAAAATAAGAACAATGTATAATCATAATTATAATAGAGGATAAAAGGTTAAAAGGTTAAAAGACCAACTTAAAAGAAAATATCGCTAATGAAACTGTTAAATTATATAAGGTAAAAAACTATCAAACCTTTCAAATATATACATTTTAAAGGTATAAAATTGTATACTAAAAATTAAGTAATAGATATTAAAGACTCCATTTAAAAAGAGGGGTGTCGCTAAGTGGTTTATAAACCAGTAGAATAATTGTAAAATCACATCTTAAAGAAACTGGGAGCCAATGTAGTGCAGTGAAAACAGGAGGAATGAGCTCTCTTTATCATTAGTGTGCAGCGGTAGCTCTGTCAATATAACCGACCAATGAGGATAAACAAACCAACATCAACAACAACTGCTTTGTGTTTCAGCGTAACCCGTAACTACCTGGACTGGCTGACCAGCATGCCCTGGGGGACCTACAGTGAGGAGAACCTATCACTGGCAACAGCCAAAGACGTTTTGGAAGAAGACCATTACGGAATGGATGATGTCAAGAAGCGCATTTTGGTTAGCAACACACAAACACATACCACCTAAAAGACGTTTAAATATCCGCACATCAGAGCTTCTTTTTGTGCAGCTGAACATGACCTCCCCTCTGTGCAGGAGTTCATTGCAGTGAGCCAGCTGCGGGGCTCCACCCAGGGGAAGATCCTGTGCTTCTACGGGCCCCCGGGTGTAGGAAAGACCTCTATCGCCCGCTCCATAGCCAGAGCCCTCAACAGGCAGTACTACAGGTTCAGCGTGGGAGGCATGACTGATGTGGCAGAGATTAAAGGACACAGGTGAGGAAGGCTAAATGGGTTTCATTAATACAGTGGGGCAAACAAGTATTTAGTCAGCCACCAATTGTGCAAGTTCTCCCATTTAAAAAGATGAGAGAGGCCTGTAATTTTCATCATAGGTACACTTCAACTATGAGAGACAGAATGGGGGAAACAATCCAGAAAATCACATTGACTGATTTTTAATGAATTAATTGGTAAATTCCTCTGTAAAATAAGTATTTGGTCACCTACAAACAAGCAAGATTTCTGGCTCTCACAGACCTGTAACTTCTTCTTTAAGAGGCTCCTCTGTCCTCCACTCGTTACCTGTGTTAATGGCACCTTTTTGAACTCGATATCAGTATAAAAGACACCTGTCCACAACCTCAAACAGTCATACTCCAAACTCCACTATGGCCAAGACCAAAGAGCTGTCAAAGGAGACTAGAGACAAAATTGTAGACCTGCACCAGGCTGGGAAAACTGAATCTGCAATAGGTAAGCAGCTTGGTGTGAAGAAATCAACTGTGGGAGCAATTATTAGAAAATGGAAGACATACAAGACCACTGCTAATCTCCCTCGATCTGGGGCTCCACGCAAGATCTCACCCCGTGGGGTCAAAATGATCACAAGAACGGTGAGCAAAAATCCCAGAACCACACGGGGGGACCTAGTGAATGACCTGCAGAGAGCTGGGACCAAAGTAACAGAGGCTACCATCAGTAACACACTACGCCGCCAGGGACTTAAATCCTGCAGTTCCACACGTGTCCCCCTGCTTAAGCCAGTACATGTCCAGGCCCGTCTGAAGTTTGCTAGAGGGCATTTGGATGATCCAGAAGAGGATTGGGAGAATGTCATATGGTCAGATGAAACCAAAATAGAACTTTTTGGTAAAATCTCAACTCGTCGTGTTTGGACAAAGAACACCATACCTACTGTGAAGCATGGGGGTGGAAACATCATGCTTTGGGGCTGTTTTTCTGCAAAGGGACCAGGACGACTGATCCGTGTAAAGGAAAGAATGAATGGGGCCATGTATCGTGAGATTTTGAGTGAAAACCTCCTTCCATCAGCAAGGGCACTGAAGATGAAGCGTGGCTGGGTCTTTCAGCATGACCATGATCCCAAACACACCGCCAGGGCAACGAAGGAGTGGCTTCGTAAGAAACATTTCAAGGTCCTGGAGTGGCCTAGCCAGTCTCCAGATCTCAACCCCATAGAAAATCTTTGGAGGGAGTTGAAAGTCTGTTTTGCCCAGCGACAGCCCCAAAACATCACTGCTTTAGAGGAGATCTGCATGGAGGAAAGGGCCAAAATACCAGCAACAGTGTGTGAAAACCTTGTGAAGACTTACAGAAAACGTTTGACCTCTGTCATTGCCAACAAAGGGTATATAACAAAGTATTGAGATGAACTTTTGTTATTGACCAAATACTTATTTTCCACAATCATTTGAAAATTAATTCATTAAAAATCCTACAATGTGATTTCCTGGATTTTTTTTCTCATTCTGTCTCTCATAGTTGAAGTGTACCTATGATGAAAATTACAGGCCTCTCTCATCTTTTTAAATGGGAGAACTTGCACAATTGGTGGCTGACTAAATACTTTTTTGCCCCACTGTATGGAACGTCCTAATGATAGCTCAATCTGTCAGACACACACAAGGCTCCGTCTCTGGGCAGGATTAGGAAAATCAAGGGGGGAACATTTAGATAAGGACAGAAATAACTGCATGTGATGATTATAAATACAGATGCTACATTTTACAGAGGCCCATTGTGCTTTATGGGGTTTTCTCTCATGTAGTGTGTTTTATTTAGCTTTATGTGCATGTCAATGGTCTGCAAAGGTGGGACATCTCTTAACAGAGCCGGCTAACCATCATCAGAGCAGACTGGGCTCTGGTTTCAGACAGAGGGTGAAAAGATGTGCTGCAGCACAGGCAGTATGAGAAAAACAAAGAGCTTTTTGGACATTAAAACATGGAGACGTGTCACAGTAGAAGCACAAATTACTAATGTGAACGTGGAAACGAGAATAATCTGCCCCCCCAATTTTAACAAAGACCACACCTCCGCTAGAATAAACGGAACATGTAACATTTACATTAATTTGAAACTCACAAGATAAAAGGGGACGCAAGCTCACTGCAAGTTAATGTGCTGCTTCTTCAGAAAATGTTTCATCAACAGCTGTTACTGCTTGCCTTACTGGTGGATTAAACATATTGTGCAAGTATAATTCAACGTTCCTTTTATTGGCCAGTCATGTATCCTCCACATACAATTGACACAATTGACAGTACAATGTGAGTCCCTTGTTGTGATGGAAATTCTGGAGCAATGGAGATGAAACTCAGAGAGACACGGGGAGAGCTGGAACTTGCTGACAAACACTGAAGGTTTATTCTGAAGTTAACGGACGGAGAATTGACAAGACATTTGCTGCAGCCACAAGTTGACAGAGCGGTTGCCCGACCAATTCTGAAGAACTCTTCTGCAGTCCGAGGTTTTAACCAGTTCAGAGTGTATGATCAACATTCCTCATCAGCGAGACTAAACAAATATGGATCCTGAATCTAACTAGAGCTGTCGTGCATGGCAAAAGAATGTCTGTCAGGGAACCTACGTTATGTTAGTACCAGAGAAGAAGGGCTTCTAGACGTCCCTAAAGAAAAAACCATCTCATGTCAGCTTGTGCCCGGTCGGAAACTAGCACCAGCAAAGCGCCCAAGCTGCCCCTCCTTAAGAGATTACAGCAACCCCAAGGCAAAAGAACTATGCCATGGGTATAGAGTGGTGCAGGGATGACGTATTTTTGTAGGCCGACCTGGAAGTAAGCTGCTCATGGGTTCCCTCGACAAAAAAGCAATGTGATTTCTGCATAGGATTTTGGAATATTGTAAAAAAATAAGGTCTGTGGAAAACAAACCTGTTTGATAAATGCACGTTCTGGGGGTCACTACTGATGTGTTTAAATTCGTAGAACAAAATGTGACCCGTCTCTTAAATTTGTGTCAACCACAGACCTTATTTCGAGCTATTTTCCAAAATCCTACGGAGAAATCCCATTGACTCTGAGACGAGGGAACCGGAACTGGTAAAACGCTTACTCAGTTCTAGGGTTTAGGACTCGTTCCTGCTCCACTCTATGATGACAAAGGAAGAAGTAAATTATGAGCTGTGTCAAAGGTTAACTCCCTAAGCAAAATATTCCCTAACACTATTTATAATGTGATGAAATATGGGGGCTTGCTTTAACTAAATTGTGATGGGGGTGTGTTTGCAGGAGAACATATGTTGGTGCGATGCCAGGGAAAATTATCCAGTGCCTGAAGAAAACCAAGACGGAGAACCCTCTGGTGCTCATAGACGAGGTCAGTATAACATTGTTCCAGCTCTCAGCAGGGAGTGGCCGCCAATGACCCGAAACACAAAGCCTTCTTTATTTGAAATTTATCGATATTGAATGTTTTGCAGGTCCAAATTGCACAAATTTGATGTAGCACTACTGTATATTGAAACCCTAGCAACACAGCCACCGATTGTTAAGTAGATCGACGAACGGTTCTCCAGATACACTGACATCATATTCCCTATCGGGCTCCTGTTATTACCAGGTGGACAAGATGGGTCGCGGTTACCAGGGTGATCCATCCTCTGCCCTGCTGGAGCTACTGGACCCCGAACAGAACGCCAACTTCCTGGACCACTACCTGGATGTTCCTGTAGATCTGTCAAAGGTAAAGCGTGTCCCCCTGTGTACGTTTCCCCACACCCTGCTACGTAGTGAGCACCAGTAAAGCTCCTGTGGAGGTTTCTTCAGAACAAAGGGAGCGGGTAAAATGCAAGTTATCTAAGTCTGACTTTCTCCGTCTGCTCCATTTAAGGTTCTGTTTATCTGCACGGCCAATGTGATTGACACCATCCCAGAGCCCCTCAGAGACAGGATGGAAATGATCAATGTGTCTGGATATGTGGCCCAGGAGAAGCTGGCTATTGCTGAGGTAACACCAAGGGATATATATACAGCCCCGGAAAAAATTAAGAAACCACCTCAGCGTTATCAGTTTCTCTAGTTTTATTATTTATAGATATGTCTTTGAATTAAATGATTTTTTTTATTGCATTCTATAAACTACTGCCAACATTTCTCTGTGTTTGAATTCAACAAACACTGGAATGGCTGCCATACATGTAGAGATAAAGATTTAAGAAACATCTCTTAATTTCTTCCGGAGCTGTTTATATTGACAGTCATCTCATGCTTGTTTTTGTATGGTGTTGTTGATCATTGTTGAAGAATTGTCATGATGGTTGTAGAGTTTTACTCACAGATTTGGTCAGAGTTTATGAGATTTGTACTACATTGTTTGTTTTTATTTCTGTGTCTCCAGCAATACCTGGTCCCTCAGCTGCGCTCTCTGTGCGGTCTGACCGAGGAGAAAGTGTCCATCTCCCCCGACGCCCTCAGTCTGCTCATTAGGCAGTACTGCCGGGAGTCCGGAGTCAGGAACCTGCAGAAACAAGTAGAAAAGGTAAGATACTTCTCCAGCTCAGGCTGTTTTCAGAGAAGAACATCCATGTTGGGGCCATAATACAAAAACATTTTTCGATCAGACTTTGATGCGTAGAGGTTAATTATTATAAAAATGAAACCCAAAGCTCTCACTGGACCATAGACTAAAGAAAAGTCTCTACCTTTATCAAGGAGGCCCTACTTCATTTCACATTAGTTTTTGTAGTGTTATGATAGCTTTTGCCGACAAAGCCAACTACCCCTCCAGCCCTGTGTTGCTCTCTTCCGTTTTGTTAGAGGATGATGAACTGCGAACAAAGATAAAAGTAAAAACCATTCACACTGAAGTGTCCCCCGGTTTATCTAATCCATGTACGGGCCTTTTGGTCTTTGTAATGACAGCTACTGTCTAAAAGACATGGTCTAAACCAAACTCCTCCTCCTATTGCTACTGTGACATCACCGGCACTTTTCTGAAAAGTTGAAATATTTTGCGAACAGTTGCTAAACGGTGAAGCACTCAGAAAATGGAGGCTGGGTGCAGCCCTTTTTCTCGAGGCGACATTTCTGGCCAAAATTACGGCCCCGAAAATACTGCATCAGAGTTAAGTGGAAAATAATAGTTTCTTCATGTCTTAAAGCTGCTGAGTCATATATTGCACCTCAAACAACATATAAATCCCGAGTTAGGGTTTCTTTACTTCCTCTACAGAAAAAAGACAGTAAAAGAAACTAATTCAGAAATCTCAGTTTCAGTATCAGCCTGCTGCCTGCCACTCGTCCACTGGCAGACCGACCGGACATCCATTCCCTATTTATTCTCCGTACAAACAAAAACAAAGCCTTCTGACATCATCTTCATATTTTTATAGTAGTTATACCCATTTTGACCAACAGAAATATTGTTTTCTGGCATCACTTTAAAATGTTACGGCGTTTTGGTTTGAGGGCGCCATTTAGACAAAACCCTGCTGATTTCTAAAACAAAGCTTTTCTTCTTTTCTGTGTTTTTTTTTTTACCTTTTCCGTCCGTTTGTCAGGTGTTCCGTAAAGTGGCCTTCTCAATCGTCAGTGGCGAACAAACCAAGGTCACTGTTACCCCTGACAACCTGCAGCTCTTTGTGGGTAAACCTATTTTCACAGTGGATCGAATGTATGATGTCACGCCACCAGGAGTGGTTATGGGGCTGGCCTGGACTGCTATGGGTGAGACACACACATACACACATCAAACCAACACCAATGAAAGATGCCACATGCTGAATGTCGGCCTTTTTCGCAGGGGGGACGACGTTGTTCATCGAGACCTCGGTCCGACGACCTTCCTGACCCTAAAGGAGAGGGCTCTCTGGAGGTGACAGGTGAGTCATCGTACGGGGGGGGGGGGTTAACTAAGTCTGTTGTATTCAGCTGAACAGAGCATTTTAAAGTGCTGGTGTTCCTCTACAGGTCAGCTGGGCGACGTCATGAAGGAAAGTGCTAAGATCGCTACAACCTTTGCCAGAGCCTTCCTGATGAACCAGGAACCAGAAAACAACTTCCTGGTCAACTCCCACCTGCACCTGCATGTCCCAGAGGTAACCATGGAGAACTACTACTGCACTATATATGCTTAGTCTTTTTTTAATTCTTCGTACTTGTTCACTACCTGCGACAGCATTTTATCGCGCAAGTTTGACCGAGCCATCATTTGTGTTTTCTGCCGTCGGTTAAACTAAACCAGCCAGCGAGAAGGCGGGGCTTATCTTCATGTTGACACCAAGCCCCCAGGAAGTGCTCCAGACTTTGACAAAATATTCGTAGCGGCCAAACTTTTGGTACTACAACTTCCGTATCAGTCCGTGACGTCACCCGGCCCAGAAAGACTTTTTCCCATTGACTTGCATTGGGAAAGAGACGTCTGTAAATCAGTGGATCATTTTTTAACCAAATAAACTACCCAGTATGAACCCTTTTATAGCCCTTATTAAAAACAGTATGTCCTTAAAGTTGTAAAATGCGCTAAAAGCTGAATCCAGATTTATTTTCTCTCTCCATTCATTCTACTGAGCCTAGAGCGGGAGATCGGGGGCGGGGCTTGAGGGGAAACTCAACTGCACATGCACTATCTATGCTCTCGACAGCCAGGCATGATGGGTAATTTGTGACGTTTTGCTCTCGAGAATCTCAGGCCATTTTGTCTTCAAGCACCAATGAGCAGCTCTCATAGGAATGGACGAGGCCGTGCCTCTAACGCTGTATCCAGTTCATATTATACATCCATGTATGACACCATAAACGTTTCATTAGCCATGGCCGAAATCCCAAATTCTGCTGCCTTGTTCATAGTTTAGTCCCAGAATCTTCAGATAATGGACCAAGCAATTGTTTTAAAGCCTTTATATTTTATTGTCAGAAATGAATTCGCTGCAAATCTAACATTTGCATAAGAGTTAAAAAGCGGGAGTGTGTGTGTAATTGATTACTCGGGGTTAGACACAAAGGGACCTATGTCGTCAGCATACAGGGAGACTTTGACCAGAACATCTTAGTATTATAGGTTTCAGTTTAGAATTAGAATGACTCGTTTTTGTTCAGTTCCTCTCCCAATTCAGAATATTTATTGATAGCTTCATTGACTCATAACAATGCATCAGTGCTATCATTACTTATAGGTGAGCAAAGACAGTAGAGAGCAGTCTCTGCATGCGATCCGTATCACTTGGCTTAAGAAGTTTTCTGAACCCAATGCTTCATCATGTCTGTTTGACAACGACACTTGTTACCTACTCCCAGGGAGCCACTCCTAAGGACGGACCAAGCGCCGGCTGCACTATCGTCACAGCACTGTTGTCCCTGGCAACCAAGCGGCCGGTGCGTCAGAACGTAGCCATGACAGGCGAAGTGTCACTCACTGGCAAAATACTTCCAGTCGGAGGCATCAAAGAAAAATCTATTGCGGTAAGTACAAGATGCACCCAGCCGTCCACATCAATCATGTCACCGCCCTGAAACAGCCGAGCCAATCACAGATGTTTCTGTAGGCTAACATGTCGGATGAATTGACAACCTGATATTAAAAGCTTTAAACCCATATCATTTTCAAATATATTTGAAAAAAATGCGAGTATATGCTCCATGGTTTAAACTGGATTTTCGTGTCCCCATTAGGCCCGTCGGGCTGGAGTGACCTGTCTCGTCCTGCCAGAGGAGAACAAGAAGGACTTCTCTGACCTGCCGGACTACATCAGCGAGGGCCTGGAGGTCCACTTTGTGAATCACTACAGCCAAATCTACCCCATCGTCTTCCCACAGGAC
Source organism: Eleginops maclovinus (assembly GCF_036324505.1). Classification (NCBI taxonomy): domain Eukaryota; kingdom Metazoa; phylum Chordata; class Actinopteri; order Perciformes; family Eleginopidae; genus Eleginops; species Eleginops maclovinus. The sequence goes on along the minus strand of NC_086357.1, from coordinate 5,674,239 downwards.
CAGTCTTAACCAGCTGCTTCTATCCACAACACTGAACCCAAGGCAAGATGGACCAAGACTTCTTTTTATGGAGCTCCAGAACCCAGAACCGGTTTGTTGCCACGTTATGGTGATTTCCATTCTGGTTATAGTTTTAGAAAATATACAGTTTTGATCTGGTTGTGGAGAATGGGGCTACATTATCTGTTCCAAACTCCTCCAGAGGAACAGGGGCTTTGTGATCCCACAGGCAAAACCGGCGTCAGCTTCCACAAGAACTCTGAATGTAGGAAGACGCTGTGATGGAAGACAACATCGCTGGACTGAAACCATGCAAACCACTGTGCCAACGATGGACATACGCTGTAAAGTCCCAGTGACTATGGCGATGGTGAACACTGGCCGGTCACCGCAGGATGATGTCATCGATGATCAGAGGTTGAGGTGGCCATCTGGTTGCCAGGCAGCCTCTTTAGCTGCAGCTATCATTGTACAGCGCTGTGGATGGAGTCTTTAACAGAATTCTAATTTTTATATTATTATTTGCAGATCTGATGATGATGATGATGATGATGTTGAAATAAATTAAATTCTAAAAGATAACTCTGCTGGCTGCTGTTCTCATTGCTTATCAGTGGTGTCATTTGATTCAAAAGTTATCGCGTTATATAGTTTACAGTTTTCAAAGCTCGTTTTTTTTCTGGAAACCGAAACCTGTTGTGGTGGAAACTTCTGAAGCAATGGAGACGAAACAGAGAGACGCTGGAGAGCAGGAAGTTGATGTCAAAACACTGTTGGATTTATTCTGAGTTACGGCCGGAGAATTGACAAGACACTTGCGGTAGACACAAGTTGCCACAGCGGTTGCCGAACCAATTCTGAAGATCTCAGGGAGAGGAAGAGGTTTTAACTAGTTCTGAATGGGTAATCAGCATTCTCAGAGCAGCAGACTAAACAATCTAGGACATTACGTCTAACTTAAACTGTCATCCCGGCCACACATAAGGTGTCTACCGGAGCATCTGGGTCCAGATAAACTGGAGCTAGCTGTGCCTAAATAAAGCCAATCTTGGGTCAGCTTGAGCTTGTACCCGCAATGGAAACAACAAGGCTTTGGAAGCCCAGGCTGCCCCTCCTTAATGAAGACAACAGCACCTGCAAGGCTGTAGAGCCAGGTCGAAGGAGGACAGCGAGAAGAGATTCAAATGAGCTAAAGATTTACAAACTTACACAAAATATTCCAACACCTGTCACCTAGTGAGGTTTGATGTTTCCATTGCAAATCAAATTTTTATTTGGACATAAGTTGATAAGTCGGTTGGAAGATTACTTTTATTTATGTTTTATAAAGGCTAGATAATATAATTAAGAACCTCAGAAAAAAGCAGCTTTCTGAAAGAAGAGTGCGTTTTGTGTTTTACATTCGGGATAAAGCAGATGTTAAATTCTGCAGAGCAAGTAAAAAAATCAACTACTGTATGACAACCACACATATTATAACATTATAAGACATTTAGTGATGATACATAAAGAGTCTTAGCGATGTGGGCTGTCTGAATTATTTGTAAAATGCACCTTGTCCACTTCTATTGTAGAGAACACTTTTTCCGCAATACAAATATAACACCAAAGATGGAAGAAGTACTCAGATCTTGTACTTAAGTGAATGTAGAAGTACCAGAGTTTAGGAATACTCTATTATGAGTAAAATGCATTTAATGCAAATGTTACTAAAGTAAAAGTACAAAAGTATTGGCATCCAAACATACTGAAGATACCAAAAGTAAAAGTACTCATTCTGCAGATTGGCCCATTTCAGAAAAAATGTATGATGTGTTTTGATAATAATTATTGATGCATTTAAGTGTCATGAAAGCTGAGAGCTGAGAACATCGTCATGGAGCGTCCTGCAGGAGCTGAAGGTAATGTCCCTGTCTACAACACTCCTGATGAGGAAGAGTTAGGTGAGGTCAGAAACGCTTTCGAAGGATGAAGAAGAGGTTGCTGCTCTTGCAGGTTGTGGCCCTGGACTGATCGAAGAGGAGGAGGAAGAGGAGGAGGGAGAGGAGAAGGAAAGAAGAGCAGAAGGAGGAAGAGGAGGAAGACTGGACATCCGAAAATACTGGTCCTTGTCATCCGAGGAAGAAGACGAAGAAGAGGACCAAGATGAGGAAGAGGACACTGAAGATGAAGGGAATGCCGACATCGGACGTCTCTCCCCTCTTGTCCAGCAGCTCCCGCAGGTAAGTTTTTTGTTGGCATTTCTTCGGAACTTCCCCCCTGGACTTAGGTAAAAGTTGAGATAGTTATCATGAGAGGATAATTAACTAAAATGCACTTCATTTATTTTTAAATAACTGTCATGAAGCAGTATTTGAACCAACTTTGGTCATGGGTTTGTTTTAATACAAACATTTAAATATTGTAAGCCAGATTTGTAAAGGATTGTTCAACGCAATGAATGCCAACTTAGTTCAAAAAACCAGCATGCATAGTAATACAGAAATAGTTTTCACATGATTAAGTGAGAGTGTGTGTGAGGCAGTGCACACAATCTTAATGGCTGAAAATAACTGGCCTCTGATCTTAATACGTTCTGTCAATATCATGGTGTGTGACATTTACAAGAAGTCTGGCTGAGCAGAGGTATGTGTGTCTGTCTGTGTGACAGAGTGTGTCACTATTGGAGTG